>NC_071291.1:60962228-61262228 GCF_943737925.1 Anopheles nili
CAGTTCTCTATTTTTAACGAACTGGCTGATCTAAACGTGATCCATCCATTTTCATGTTTTCCATCTAATCCACGAGATGGAACCGTAAACTGTTATCTCACGGTGAACGGGGCATAATAAAATCAGCCTAGTCGTATGAAAGAAAAAAAAAGCCCACCCCACTCGATTACATCGGTACCAATTTTCGCTTCATTAGACCCGAAGTATATCGGGCAGCTTTTCAGGGGGGTGGGTGGGTGAAAAACGGCTAGTTAAGGACCGTAAATTCCTATGGCATTGACTTTTCAAGCCAATGGAGGTGGAAATTTTCGTGTGGGAGTATATTTATGCTCGCTATTATGAGGCCTGCGTCACCGGTGAAAGGCCACAGATAGCTTCAACCTGTGGTCGTTGGAGTGAAGTTTCACAGCGGTTCAAAGCTGCCTAGTAATGTCCCAATTATTCAGTGGCTTTCGAGCGGAGCGTGAGGTTGCGGCGTACGTGTTTTGAATACGATAAGCGCCACAGGATGGAAAAGGGGGTTTTTCTTTGTTGCCGCTCTCTGGGTGCCTCTTGACGCTTCGACTTTGGTCTCGATTGGCGCTAGCCATTGAACGCACATAAAATATGGATCATGTCACTCAATTATGATACAAAATCCGTTTGCACGCTTGGTGGGTCTGTCGAAGGGTGGCTTTTATTTGCAGCGATGAATTGGCTTGCTCATCGGTGTCATCGTTACAATTTCAAAGCCACACCGAAACCCGAACCCAAATCCCTGTCAATGGGTTGAGCATCTTGAAAGACTTGATTTTAAAATCAAACCGATACTTCCCTAGAAACGAAATCACCATGGCAACCGGAGGAACCGAGTGTTCCCAAAGCGTGCTGCGACTCGAGACACCATTTCGCCATCGAAAATCCCGAGGAAACATCATGGGGTCATTTTAAATCCGTCGTTCCGTTACCCTAATGGGAGCGGGTTAATGAGTGCAATTTTGAACAAAACAAGCCCTATTGTAGGGTGTTGAACGAGCTCAGTTCGTGAGCCGAACGAAAGCAGGGCGCCAACCGCCCATTTCTTAACCATTTTCCGGCAGACACGATTTCTGTTTCCACGTCGGATTTAATTAGAAGTCAACCGTCATCCGAAGGGACATTTCCCCGACTAACAAATGGGGATGTCAGACATCCGACGACACGCTCAAAATGGGCTCAGCCCGGTGCCCGGCCTCCGATTCGAGATCGATCGGTCCGATAGCCGGTCATTCGGGACAGTTCTTGCTTAATTCACTCCCACCGGCCACCGGGTGTTCGGTCCGTGTGGCCTTGTGGCGCTCGTGCACCATTAGTCCCACCATCGGCCCACCTCGATGACAGCAGTCAGTCACGGACGAGACCGAGCAGAGACAAACCCCGCTTGTTTGTGTTCTCCTTTCTTTCTTCTTCTTTTTTTTCATTCCCGTTACCAGAGCCATTCGTGACTCGCCAGCATGGGCCGTTACACGCAGCAGGACTGCCCTTGGCTGGGTGTGAATCGGATCGCACGCCACCCGACCGAGAGCGTGCCGGCTGACGTGGTTTTGATTTGCTAACCGGAACCCGGGGTTCGGGCCGGTACCGAACCCATCCACCAGGCGCCTCCACCGGGGTATTCTCGTGTGTGTCGCGTGCGCCACCAGGCGTCTCCATCGACGTCGGGGTTTTTGTTTCCTGGAGCGGCATCGTCGTCGCCATGGCAGACCGAACGCACGTCAAACATCGGTTACCCCGTTTATGGTTACCGGTTTCATTTGTCAGTAGGCTACCTTTACACCGTCGCCGCACGGCGTACGGTGACCGTACTAATGGAAAATCAATTCCGTGTCCGTCTCCGTCTGGTGGGACGTTACGTTACGACTGTAGGCCTTCCTCGCATTTCCTTAAGGCGCTTTCGAGACGGTCATTTCATGCGGTGCGTTTGGTGAGCCTTTTTCTTCACCCTTGGCTTGGTGACGGAAGCTAGCGCGGGTGGTTCGTTTTTACGATTGTGACCTGTTTATTATGCTATCACAATGTGGTCCTGTTCTTTTATCGCTGATTCGAGCTGGGAGGGAATTAAACCTCCATCGTACAAGCGGGTTCACAAGCATTGTTGCGATTGTGAGTGAAATTTCGAAAAGGTAAACGCACGAAATTTTCAATAATTGTATTTATTTCACCCATTCCTAGCCGACGCGAACGCTGCGATTGTTCAACGGTCCTGTCATAAGTTTGCGTTCCGATTATGAAGGCCGGTTCTACCCACACGCTTTGCGACGCAACGCAACGTAAAGACAATCGCTCACACATGCTCGCCGGTTGTTGCGGGCGAGTCAGTACGAAGCAGGACAAGGTCAGGCTGGAAATTGGAAAATCGATAATGTCACTTTTAATTAAGGCAGTGCAATATGTTCCAGTGGAAAAAGTAAACGTGTTTGCGGAGCAACAAAAAAAACGAATCGAGAAGTGGAACACATTCTGCTCGTTAAAAAGCATGTTACGAAACAATCGTAGCGTCATGCAAGCGAACGACAATACGTAAATTATTAACTCGATCGGGTTGAGAGTGGACGGTGAAGCTGAGAAAAAATGAAAATAAAATACTATCAGCAATAGCACAAGCTTCAGCTCAGAGTGGCAAGTTCGAGTTTACTTGGGTTTCTTGCTCCACTGGGAAATCTGTCCGTTCTTGCAGAACCATCTCCGTAAAACCCCATCAACCCCGTCAAAGTACGTACCGTACGATCCGATAAACCTATTATGCTGTACCACCGGCGACCGGGTGCTTCGTTATCATTTCAGTTACGAAATCGATCCGTAATAGGTATCGTTTTTCTGAAGTTTTCCAACCACCCAATAAGGAAGACCCAAAGCTCCAGCTCGCATGTCGCTCGGTACGAAGTAGTTTGTGAACCGATGAATGTTGGCCAGCAGAATTTCCAGGATCACCGATCCGGAAACCAGAGCAAGAAACCACTACTGCACTCGGCTTACGCCTTAACGGAAACAGAAACCTGTGGGTTCCGTTCGGAGTTTGGGAGTTTTTGTGCAGGCAGCCCAGGGACAAACTTGCTCGGGGCCATTTATTGGCCATTGCAGGCCACACGGTGTAACTACATTGTCGCTGTATGAAACATAGAACATACCGGGATGCCGGGAAGGAAACAAAAGACAAACAAACCAGAACCAGAGAGGTAGAATTTAAATAGACGTGTCTGCTTTGTGGAACGACAAAGTTTGTCAATCCAACGTCCATGCAGTTAGTGGTTCCATGAGGAGGTTCTAAATCCTGACGTTTTGCAGGCGATGTAAAGCGGGTTTCGATTCCTCGACTCCTCTGAAAGATGCTCGTGGATGAAACAGAGCATTTGAGGTAATTAAATCTTTGCCGGTAATTTAAAAAAAAATAAATAAACCCAAACATTTACAAAACCGTATCATATTCCGCAGACTCGTGACGAGTTCGGGGTCGTCCGAATGATGGACGACACTGGCCGTGGTGATAGTTATTTATAGCCCTAATTTTCCTGCTCGCCACTTACGTTTATCGAACGTCAATTATTGAAGCAAAAGAAGCGGCACCCCACATGCATCGTGCTCGCTTTCCGTCGGGTAGTATGTTTTTGTCTCTCTCTCTCCATTTATAAAATGGAAACTGATTTTCATCAGCTGAGCCGTCTATAATGGATTGCTGCATGAGATCGTACTTTTGGCCAATGCCACAAGTTCGCGTACACGCACCACCCCCCCATTTATTGTGAGCGCGTGTGTGTGTGTCAAGGAAAAGCAAAGGGAATGAATCGGGAATGATTCTCACACTCACTCGACACAATCTCGTCCTCGGTCGAGCACGGTCCCGAGGGTCACGTTCATTGTCAAACCAATCGGCTTGGGCCAGTTCGCGGCGCTTCTCTTTTCTCCAAGCCCTCGGCCTCGGGAAACATCAGACGCCACCGTTCGTTCGCATAAACTATCCCATTCCACCGGTCGTTTGTGTGTGTATGGGAGGCGCGCAACATGTGTTCGATTTTCCCACGATATACCCACATACGTTAATCATTCCGCTTGCCGAACACTGCCGTGCGTGGAAGGAACGGATCCTTGGGCAGACTGCGCACGAGGTGGGATTTCCCACAACAATCCCACTGCGCGACGTCTGGTGCATGTGAGAGGTTGCTGGTGGTGGCCTAGTGTCACGTTGTGCCAGTGGGTAGCTTTCTGTCTCATTAAAGCAATATTATCCTCCCTGGCCCGTGTCTCCCAACGTCCAACCGGAAGAAGGAACCACTCCCATCGAGCCTCCCATTTTCCACCCGAGCGTTTCCATCACATTCCGGCACCCTCGCGCTTGACCGACGATGATAATGATGAAAATGGAAAAGTTTATTATTGATTGTTTACCGGTTGATTTATTGGGGTAAGTTTCGTGCCTACCATCGCTCTCGCGAGAGTTCGAGTATCGGCAGAATGCCATCGAACGCAGGTGCCGATACCGAAGCAAACGCCACCCATTCGAGCGTCATTCGCGCTGGATAGGTGGGAAAAGAAATTAAATGAGTTTTTCTCTATCGACGGGGGCCTGTTTTCCATTTTCTTTCACCTTTTTTTTCCCTCCCTGTTGCACGTGAATGGGAAGGAAAATACGCCTTTCTTCGGTACCTTCCGGTGATGGCGCTACAAGTCATGGCGTGCTGCGACGAAGCGGTCGTGGTTGACAGTTTTCAGAATGAGGCCAAAGTTTTTGCCGTTCACGCGGGCTACGGTGCTGCTGGTGTAAACGATACGAATTTAATTTCCCAAACCCTCACTCCCTGCCCAGGTTGCGGGTGATTGAATTAGGTTTATTCGATTTTTCCACCCCGTAGCGCTCATGTTCGGGGTGGAAATTCTGAGCCACGGCGCGTGCGATAGAGATGTCGCCAAGGAGGAAAATGTCGCACCGACGAGAGCGGGAGCTTATTAGGGATAAGCAAACAGGATGTGGCTTTCGCGGAAATAAAGGCGTTAGCATGGGAGTAAAAATATCGCGAAATGGCTTAATTAATAAGCTACGCAGGAACTCGTACTGCTTTAAATTGTGATATTTTTCGCAACTGAATAACAACCACATTCAAATCGGAATCAGCCATTGCTGCCGACTGATTCGTAATGTAAACTTCCTTGCGGCATGTGGCTGTTCGTAACGCGAAGTAATTTCAAAAATCGCCATCCTCCGGCCACGTTCCGCTACCCATCACGGGTTTCCGCTGCTTCCCTTGCGCGTAGCAAATTGAATCGCACGAAGCGACTTTGCTGGGCGACATAATTTCTTCATACTTTTCCTCTTTTCCCGGGCGGAATATAAATTAGCAAAACGCTACAGAAACAAACAAATCGTTCGCTCGAAGCGAAACAGCACCGGTGGCCGGAGCTCGGGCGACTTCGAAACCGAATGTTCCGCTGAATGTTTAGCATGAAAACTTCATTAATATGATAATGGAGCTGTCCTGTGAGGGAGGAGAATCGGAACGCCCCACCCACCGACCGATCCCGTAAATCGGGGCCAAACGCAAAAACGCGAGATTTTTCCACCCCAAACCCCTGGCTGGCTGGGTGGGGATCCGCTTCCGCTTCGTTAGCAATTTTTAATCACCCAACTAATCGCGTCGCGGGCTCACAAACTCGTGGCCGTGACAAGTGACACGGCTGGGTGGAAGCACGGTACAGGAAACTCCCGGACGTAGCCGCACGGGAATGTTTTGATGGGGATGTTTCACATTGTTTGAATGATGGAACGGGATATTGCCCACCCACCAGTAGCCAGCTGGCTGGTGGGCAGTGAAGTTGGAGCGAAACCCGCAAAGCACCGATCATTACTTTGTTTTTCTCGTTTTTACTCCATTTCACAAACACACACCCACACCGATGCCGGTAATGCGTATTTAAACGACCCGCTCGGTGCCCGATCCGGACGGGGCGTAAGGTGAGGCTTTGTTCGCTTAAGCTGGCGCTAAACATCGGCCCGGTGTTTCCAGCTTTCGAAGGAAATTCGAGTCGTTCTGGAAGTTCCGTGGTTGGTTCTTTTGGAAATTTATTCTCACCGGCTCGTGGTGCGTACGTGCGTTTCAGCGGCTCCCATGGGAAGCCCTTTGGATTGACCCAAATACTCGTAATCCCTTAATTTCTTATCAGATTCAATGTTAAATCGTGCACAACGAGCAAACGAAGCGTAATCGATAGGGCAAAATGTTTCATTTCAGTTAGGTTTTAGTACAATTTATTCAAATTCAATGCAAAACTGGGGATTTAATTTAACATCATAAAACTAGTGAGTCAATGACTATATCAAACAATACGTATATTAATTAAGAGCTCATGGTAAACGTTATAAAATACACGCCCATCTTTTACTCTGCTACTTCCCATTTCCCGTTTGTACCTTGGGTCTTTCTTCGAACTAGCACATCCGTTTTCTGATAAGCGACCCTGACAAAGCGCACGCACGAGCGTCAGAAATAGGCGGGAAATTACGCTAACGTGCGTCGATTCCACGAAGCCACGCTACCATTGCCTGTCGATCGATTTCACCCCACCTGCTTAAGCTTTCGCGGAAACTCCATTAGAATGCGATTCGCGGAGACCTGACCCGGTTTTCCACCGGTAGTACCAGTCGCCCACGATCAATTCGTCGCATTTCGCTTTGGTTTTACATTTCTCCCACGCACGAGATAGTAAAAAGAAAAGCATAAACAAACCGTTTCGTGCTATCGTGAGGAAGTGGTCCGGACCACTTCCGGGGCCAGTATTTAGTCTCGGTGGGGGCACCACGGAACGGAAAAACACAATGCCGGATGTCTTTAATGAAATTGGAGAGCAAAACAATGATTTGCTGTTCCGCCCATCGCCGTCGTGTCGTCATGTTTGTATCTTCTGTTTACGAGTCCTACGGGCAACATCCACGCAGGCCCCATTGTGGGTGGGAAGGTGCTGTTATTTATTTATAATTACTGTACGAAGATGTTGTTAACTTTCTCGGGTGGCGCTTTGGGGCGTTTCCGTTTGTTAGCACCCCGGGAAATCTGGTGCGGTGTGGAGCCCTGGGTGGGATAGGAATCGAGTCCATTTGTGGCGTGACTCGTGGAATAAAAATTATTCCATTCGCTCGTCAGGTTGAATAAACATGAGCCCCGTAGCTCCCAAATGTATCTCTTTCCGGGCAGCGAGCAGCGCCATTTTTGCGCATTTTCATTTCCATGTGCTTTATGAGTGGCAATGGTTGGGCTCAAATTGTAATCCTCCGCCTTTAAATCACATGGCGTGAGCGTGTGTCACGGTGAGCACGTCTGACACCACCACAACCACCAGACGGCATACCAATGACGGCATACCACGACCCACGGGTGCCATGGGTGGAATATATATGCACCCGGCTGATGAGCAAAGTAATTACGTTCTGGAAGCGAAGCGGACGGTCCTTTTCAGTCCCCCGAGGGACACGGTAGCCATTCCAATTCCAGTCAGTATCGTGTTTTTATGCCACAAAACACTCGTACGCACCTGTTGCTGGCCATTCCAGGCTTGTGGCGCCCTCAAGCCATCGGATGCTGCGGTGTTCGCAAGACATCAAAACATTCCCATCGTAAATTCCACACGACAAGATTGGGTGGGAGAAAAAACAAAAAAAGCACGCACCGCCACTGGCACTCGTCTCCCTACCAGTGGGTGGGTGGAATGGATTTTACAGCGCAACTATTAAGCTCCCCGGTTGTGCTCTCCCTGTGGATCCATCAAAATTCATTTCGCCATTAAAATTAATGCATTAATTTCAGGCGAAAGCGTCGAGTGCGGGGCGAATCCAAACCGCGAGCGAAATGCCGCACAGTGGGAAATACGACGAAATGGGGTTCTTTTTACGTGAAACAAATATTTCTTTACGCCAAACTGGTGGCAAAAACAATTGGATTTAATGTTCATTTTATGTCCATTAATCGCTAAGCTAGCTGCTTCAAAGTGCCGGCGTCGTTGAGTTTTGTTTGCTTCGAGTTTTCTTCTCACCCATTAGTGTTTGCGCGGTCCTGTTTGATTCACGATCCTTGCCGCTTTGTAGTGGATCGGAATGGTACTAAATAATCCCCCGCGTTTCATAACTTTCAACCCATTCATCGCGTTTTCGAGCCTCGGATAGCCGTCCTCGGATTTACGGACCATTTAAACACCCAACAAATCAAAACGCACCCATTTTCCGGGAAACTGTTGCTCGACCGACCGCCCGAAATTCTGTGTGCGTGGAATTCTCCCGAGCCAGCCGAGATGTTGGAACAACGGCTTTGGTCGACCGAAACTGACCAACCGGTGACCACAGGTTTTTCGTGGCGTTTAGTGCCGCTGCGTGCCGAAATCCGGACCGAAAATTTCTTCCCGCGCTATAATGCGCGCGAGTAAACAAGACGTCAAAATGGGAGCGAGAAAATGCCTAGGCTTTGCGAGCCGCGCCGGGAGGAAAAACTCCTTGCCATTTGCCCACACGGCACACGGTGCAACGGGTGAAAATGTGTAAATAATTTACGAGCCGTAACGAAACCGCTAACGCTCGGTGCTCGCTTCAATGGAAGCCGTTTTGCTCTCCGGTGAAGCGGTAAAGACCCCGGCCGGGCTCACCCGGCTGCGGTGGTTTTGTTCTGGTAAGAAAAAGGGAGGGTTCGTTCTTTTATTTTGCTGCTGCTTCTGTTGTTTCTGTTCCCCTCGCAAACCTACACACTCGCGCGTCTGTGAGTAATGTAGCAAAACCGTGGCCAAAGAGCGGCGATCAGAGGCAACAAAACACACACAGGATTTGTGGGGTTTTTTTCTCTCCTGACCATTGTTGCCGAGGCCGCTAGTTTTCTACTCGATGAATTTTTCCTCTCGATGGTTTGAGGTGAGTCGAGCACGGGCACTCACACAGGGCCTCACAAACCAACCGGCTGCGACTCATTGCCCGCCGGTTTAATGCGCGCTGGCCGGTGTGGAGTTTATTACAATAAATCTCGAGAACGTACAAGAAGTGCTGGCACAACAGCGCCAGCGAACGCCAAGTTGCAATTTATTAACGACGAACAAACGATATTTACGATACGCGTACGCGTAAGCAACCTCGCTCGGTTGTGTTAAATAAATAATATTTCAAGCACACACAACAACAACAAAAACCAGCAACATTAGTAGTAATACTTTGCTCTCGGAAACGCTACTTTCCTGTTCGAGTACGCTGAAACCCGCCATCGGTTTCGCGTTGCTGAATCATTCGGCTGTAATCAGTACGTGTCGTGGATCTCGCCATTAAACGCGGGCGAACTTTTTCTTTTCCTCATCTTCGTTTTCGATGGCCAAACCGACCCGCAAGAATGCGAACTACACTGCTGCAAGGAAACGCGCCCGTCCAGTGGTGATGATTTATTCAACGGATTAAATTAGCGTCATCATGGACGGTACCGGGCGGATCGACATTTGTCGTTCAAACAAGACGCCGTCTTAAGCGCCGACAAGCGTGTTCTTACCATCCGCTAGCTGGTTGCTCAAAGCTGGTAGGTTTCTGGTCGTGTGAGAAGTGAAACGCAAAAAGAATGGTTCTTTGGAGCTTCACAACCGATCGATATACCCGTGTCGTGGCTTCCGTATTTGCCGAACGAAAGCGGGCAAACAAAATTTGCTCCCCAATGCACGGACAAAACGTCAAACTCTAACCCACGGTCGAGGTTTTACGCTCCGCTCGGCTACTGCAAAACAGTGAAGCTGTTGCATTTAGAAACCACCCCATCAAGCCTTTCACCGCAAGTCACACGATGTTCGCGTCGTGTGCGCGCTCGCTCAATTATGCATCTGCCTAAACAAAGCTCACGGCCCATAGGAGGAGGGTACGTGGCGTTTCGTCACGTTCAATATTTACATTTAATTCGTCCACCGTTGAACCGGTACACCTGTGCGAGAGCCGGCATTTCGTCAACCCCGTTTTTGTGAGCTTTCGCGTGGTACCACTGACGGTTGATGGGTGATAAGCTTTTGACGTTTTTTTTTTCCTCCTTTTTAGAGGAGCGCCACATTTTTGTTTCCTTACGTTCCACCCGCACAACAACGACACCTGGTGCGTTCTGGAAAATAATTAAGCGCGAGCATCCAAAACCCGAAGCGCGCCGTAAGGCGCCGAACGCGTAACGTGTGTCCTTCGTGATGCAAATGAAGTATCCCTGCCAGGGTCTTGCCCGGCCCTGGCTGATTGCTCATTTATGCATGAGCTTCAACCCCCATTTCGAGCCCCCGCACGATGTATGTAGGCCAACCGATCTTCTGTCCTACACACAAATGGCCGCCAGGACCTTCCACCCCGTTGTTCGTCATGGAAAGTAAAAGCACTCGTCGTCGCCGTGTCTAAATGGTAATGTGCACAATTCGAAGTGGAATTCAAAGAGAGGGAGTGAGAGAGAGAGAGAGAGAGACAGACAGAGAGAGAAACGAAGAGAGCGAGAGATGGAGGGACAGAACCATAACTGCGAGCTTGGTATTCAAATATTTACAAGTGAATTATTTTTCGAGCAGCACGACTCGACCCGGGAATGCCATTCCGGTGTTCAGCCTTGATGCGTGTATGTGCCTGTGCGTGCGTGCGTGTGTGTGTGTGCTGATTTCATTTATCATTCAGTTAAATTTTATATAGTCGCGTACTGAATTGAAACCCTAATCAAAGAGAACCTTTTCCCGGTAACTGATGTTCACATTTCGCATGGATTCATGCGCAAACGAAAAACGGTTGCGATTGATTTTATGCTACCATACCAGCTTCATCTCGGTGCAATCTCGCTGCAGCGAGAGCTTTTTGATTGAAATGTTCGGAAGCAAACGTGTGTGAGAGAGTGAGAGAGAGAGAGAGAGAAAGGACACATCAATTGGTGCTCCAGCGCATCCTTAACTCGGCGACCTCACGTGAGCGCACGCGATCGAACGCGATAATAAAAGCACACCGTTGCTTAAAGACGGCCGCTCTGATTGAATCCATTTGCTGCATTTACATATCCTTGGCTCACTGGCACACACCAGGCCCAAAACCCGTACCGATCCTGCACACGCCAAAGTGCATTGCGAAATATCGGTAAAACAGATCATCTAGTGCGGGGGGTTTTTTTTATGCGTTCCTTTTGCTCACTAGCTTCCTAACTCATTCGGGCGCACTTCCATCCGAGCGTGTGTGTATCGAATGTGGGCCGATTGTGCGCGGGAAGAAGCACACCAGCACCGAATGCAATTGACAAATTGCACACCTCCTGCATCCTGGCCACCACCCAGGACATGATCATCTACTTCGAGAGGTTTTTGTACCGTCTCAAATGGAGCGAAATCTTTGCACCGTACTGTGGATGCAGTCGCATTCATCGAGCATTTCCGGGGGAGGAGGGAGATCGATGTGAAAATAGCAGCAAGGATAACGGACCAGAACGCGAAGGAGCGAGAGTGAGAAAGCGAGTGGTTATCCGCAGCATGCTGGAAGCCAACGATTCCAGGTGTAGCTGCCAGGGATGCATTCACGAGATACTATTTTTAGCTCGCATCACTCGGGTGTTGGAAGAGTCCTGAAAGTCCAGGCAGGTAGCTAGATCAATCGGGACCACTCGCCTGGAAGCTCGTCGTCGCCGGTAATGGAGTTGATAGCAAAATGGACGAGAGAGAGAGAGGGAGAGAGACAGCGCGCAAAGCACGTAGAAGCTGTATGCAACCCTTAAAGACTGAACGGTTTTACACACCACGTCAACCGTGAAGTGATGCTGATGATGTCTACCTGACGATGTCTCTACCGGTCTCTACTCCATTCGGCACGGAAATGGGTGGGGGGTGGGCCGAAGGCGCATAACGAGAATGCCCGTAAAGCGCCGTAGTTGCTTACCACCCCCGCCACGTCGGCACGTCGTGGTAAGTGTGCACCTTTGGTGTGATTGTTGGCGGGAGTGTAGCAGTGTATGCCAAATTACAAGCACCCTGTGCCGAACACCCTGTGCCGAACGGGGGGGGGGGGGCTCCGGTTTGTTTACCGAGCGGAGTCGACAAATATTTATACTTTCGCATTTGAAAACCCCGTCGTTTGCCGTTTGCTTCCTCGGAGTCGTCCCGGAGACGGTTCGTTCGTCACCGGGAACGAGCTGGACGACGTGTCACTAGCGTCGATGGTACTAATAAGCGACCCCCGGGTCATGTGTGTTGTCGTTTGCAGGGCACGGGGTTTTGGGCGTGTCGAAACACGTGGAGCGTGGGAGAGGGGGGGGGGGGGTGGTTTTGGGTCATAAAATCATTAGCCAGCTCATTTGGATGCTTTGGAAGGGTGGCGAAAAGTTTTTGTTTATTTCCACTTATCTCATCTCAGCAACAACACGCTCGGTCGGTGACTAAATAAGGACGGGTGATGAGAGCAAATGAGAGAGAGAGAGAGAAACCAGGAAAGAGAAAGAAAAGGAGAGATTGTATCCTTCACCCACCCAGGTGGGCGTGAAAAATAGGGGTGCAAGTGTACTGGGTGGCTAAGCCATTTACACCCCTGCATGTAATCTTCTCAGTGACTCTTAGTTTTTTTTTCTTCGGGACGAACGAAAAAGGACAGCACCAGAAGTTGTCAAAGGTGGCCATGATTATGTGTGCGCTGGGCTAAGCAAACATTTGGGTAAACAAAACGGGATGCTTGCGGGTTGCTCTATCATGGCCATGGTGACGGACTTACACAGGAGTTGTAAGTACTGAAAAGGAATTAACGCTCAGCTCGAATTAATGCGCACGTTCACAGTATGTGGGTGTTTTTTACTCACATGCGTGTAATCTCGTAAACTTCTCTCAGGCGTGCAAGAAATGAAAATATTTTGTATTGTTACTCTACTCCTTGTTGAGGGCGAATATTAACACTACATTATGGTGAAGGCGTTATCCTCTTTCCTATCCGTTTCGCTTGTCCTTGTGACCTTGATAAGCTTCGTGATACGAGAAAAAAAATTGCACACGTTTATACGCAAGGCCCACAGTGGCATTTCAATAATTGATAGAATTACTGTCCTAACAAGAAGTGATGATATTACATCGTCATGGCACCGGAAAAACATCGTCCCACAGGACCAATGAGTACACCCACATCCTTTCTCGTCGAGGGCCACCAGCATGTGCGGATCGAATTGGGTTTTATCCTTGGACCTTTTTACTTTCGCCAAAGCATCTACATTTGTTTCTGAAACTGCTGAATTCAATAAAGCAAGTCAGCTAGTAACTTGTGAGACATTTTCTTTTATAAAAACCGCCAGTATGAAAGCTATGTTCGTTTTCAACATTCAAAAGGTATTTGAAGGAGTTTATTGTTACGTCCTTCTCGAAGGGTTTCACCATCGGAAAGAGAATTCAAATCGACTGCCATTCATATATCAATCCCAGAAACCGATGGTTTCCATATGTTCCACCACCAAATGAAACTCGGCTGTCTTGCGGACCGTGAGGCGCTAAAACTGCTGCCAACATTACCCGCACGGATGTAGCACAGTCACGCCGGATGCATGAAACTCTAAAAATATACACTTGGAAAACGATTGCACCACTCCGTAGGCCCGGTCGTCGACTAGTGCCTGGCTGGCTCGTGGTACCGTTGCAACCGCGGGGAATAATTAATGAACTGTCGCGCGCTAGTGGCAGTTTTATTCTGCAACCCGAGCCCCACTGTCGCCAATCGGTGTGGGGTAAGTGTAAGAAACCATCCAGCAGCTTCTAGCGTCTGGAACGTTTCGCACAGGTTAGAATGCATTTGGTGTGCTCTCGTGTCGCCAGCTCGCCTCGGCTGAAATTGCTGTTATCCGGAATTGCTCGCGTACGGTCGACACGCGGCGGTTTGATTGATTGCGAACGTGAAAGCATTCCGATGGAAGGCACCATCGCGCACGAAAGCGTTTGGGGTGTTTGACGCGCCACGAAATCGATTAAACTTTGTAGCTCCATAGTTTTTTTTAAATTTTCGGGCGACATTATGTGCCGTCGTTATGTGCAGCTCTTGCTTGGCGTCTCGGTTTTGGCGACACGATCGGTTTTGACTCGATAAAGTCGATTGATACTTTTATGGCAATTTTAAAGTGCTTTCAATCAGCATGATTGGTGTATCCATGCTACATGTCTCGGATCTTCTCGGAATTGAGCACATTTTTGATCGCCAATGTGTACGCACCGTTTGCGTAAGGGTCCCCATCCCCAAACGGCTCTACGTTGCCTGGAACCGTACAGGACGCTAGAGACTCGCTAGAGCACACCTTTGTTTTCCTGGCCTGAAGAACATGGCCCTCGGAAAGGCTCCGCCTGAAGGACCAAAGGACTGTTTGGAGCATCGGGAAGGCTCCACAAGACGGCACCGGGCTCGGTACTCCCGAGGATGCTCTAAACATTCCCCTCAATGGATCTGCATATTAAACGCTTAAAAGGATACTTACGTGTCTGCCGAGGGCTTTTCTCTTCCCGAGTGTGCATCCGGAGCAGGGGGACCGATGAGGTCCTTTTTTTCCACTCTCGCCTTCGTGTTGTTTGCTTTTCATCCCTTGTCTTGGCCCTTTCGACTCTGGCAGTCACATTCACCGAAACGGCAACGGGGCTTAGTGCTGACGGTAGCTTGGCAGGTTGCCGGCTTCTGAGCGGGCAGGATGTATGGGATATTCGTTTATATGCACCATTTCGTCGGATGGCTATGACTCCCGAAGGAACAGGGCAGGTGTATAAGTATGATACTTCTTTTTTTACCCAGTCTCGTGTATTTTCTTTCTGCCACTCCCGATCGATGGGCTGGTCCGGAAAAGCCCTATCTTTATCCTACGATGTATGATACTTATCCCGCTCGTCCGTTGCGGATTGAAGGAGAATTTCGTTCGCTTTCAGCCAATTCACGATCACCAGCGCCAGCGGTATGGGTTGCGATACCGGAATACGCCATCTTGAAGCCGCATGGGTACGGATTCCGATGGGCCGGTGTGTTTCTGTGCGGTGAATGGAGCAATTGATTTTGCGTGTTTGATGTGTTGATGCTGCTGCCGGGTCGGATACCATTCGGATGCTTTGATGGTTTCGAGCGGTGAATTATTGCCCAACGAATGATTTTAAATTACGCCAAAATCCGTACGACAGCGTGAGGTGCGATTTGAAAATTCCATTCGAGCTCGGTTTTAATGTATTTCGCGGCACGGTGTCATAACAGCGAATGCGGCATTAAAATGGCTTGAGCAAAAATGTTCAAACATATTTTTTTTTTCGAAATGAAAAAAAAATCAGCTCAAGCCACACACATGGCCCTGCAGGGCCACACTCTTTCGACAGGGTCAAATATTAAAACGTAGCGCCACACAGCCACACATACAGAAACCGGAAGGGATGGTGAACGCGAAATCGTCCATCCCGACCGACGGGAAATGAGTTCCTTTGATTTCCGCCCGTAAGGATAATACACGGAGCAGGCATACACCAGCATCCGCGCGTACAACCCACGGTGGTGAACCTCGCAACAGCCGTCAGCGGCTGCGGTTGTCAATAAAGCATCGCGCCCCGAGGCCAAATTGAGGCATTTCCCATCCATTCGCGTACGGTTATGCGAATTCCGGGTAAAACCAAGCACCCTGCGACTTGGTCTCATGGTTGAGCCCCGCGAGCGATTCAGGCTTTTCCAGGACGGCTCGGAATGTTGATCGTCGTTTCCCAGCGGTGGTTGGTATCCTGCAGGACGGAAAGCAAGATAAAGCCTCCTTTCAGAGCAGCAATGAAGGTTCCCTTTTTCGAGCCGGGTTTGATATCCCGCACCGAAAAGGTGCGAATCGGTTCGCACCGATACGATAATCGCCGGTATCGGTTTATGGAAATTCCCATTAGCTTGGTTTCGGTTCGGTTTTCTTCTTTATTTTTGCTGCCCACACTCCATATCGCACGGCCGGAATAATGATGAGTTTAGTGACACCGTGTTAATGTGCGTCCCGAAATCCGAAACGGGCACGTCGCACAGGAAATATTTCCAATCGAACGGAAACCGACACTCGGTGGAGGACCATTCGCCGGTCACGAACCGGCGTCGTTAGGGAAGTGAAGCGTACGGGAGAAAAATCGTGAACGGATAAAGGGTGGATGGGTCTTATCTTGAGCATGAGGGGAAGAAGAAGAAGAAGAAGAAGTAGCAGCAGCATTCCTTTCCACGGAACAGCGTGCCAATACCGGGACGTGCAAGGCATCAGGCCGTCGTGCGACGATCACTCGACGATTGGGACACCACGCCGCAGGCGGTGTTGCTTTATCGTTCATCGAAAGGGAAAACACCATCCACAGCAAATGGTTCGATTCCCGAGATCGGTCGTCCCATCCGGAGGCGTGTTCAAAAGGAGCGGGTTTTCCGAGAACGCGAGGATAAAGCGGTGACGATTGCAAACGAGCCACCCGGGCGTCAATCGTCGTCGTGCACGTCAAACAATCGAACCCGCTGCCGTTAAGAAAGACAATCGAAAAGTAGGTTAATGTGGTAGCACGCGTAATCTTGGTGTACTTCGTGTATGTGTGAGTGGAGGGCTTGTTTTATCGGAGCACCGGAAAGCGAGCCCTTGGCTTGGGGGCAACTTCTAGAACTCTCTCTCTCTCTCTCGCTTTCGGCGTGCGGTTAAGACCGAGATACAGACATTTTACGTTACATGCAACGATGATCGTGTACGTATGTTAAACAGCCATTGGTGGGTGGCAGAACGATTCCGTCTTATCTACACGCCCGATGAAACGTTCCCTGTTCAATGGCTCGATAGTAATAACAGCGTATTACTTCCCGCTTTATCGTACGCGCGTTGGCAACAGTCGTTTTATTTGCCACCACCTACCAACTTCAGCCGATCGCATCGATTGATGCTCTTTTAAGGGGTTTTCGTTAATATTTTCTAAAAAATGTGCTAGAATGAAACGAATGTTATGGTCAATGGAAAATAATACAAAGCAGTAAGGCCTTTATTGAGATTGCAACTAAATTTAAAATCAACACCCAAAACTGGGACTGTAAACCAACGGTCGGAAGTTGTTTGCAAAATGGCAACGATTAAGCTAAAAACCCTCGCGTACCCCATGTTCGGGTGGGCTATAAAATTATGAATGGTCATAAATATTTCTGCGCACGAAAAAAAAGGCGGCCAATAGATTAATTTCACCGTTGCGTTGGGGAAAGTTTTCCTTCCGCGAGTCGAGCCCCTTCCTGGAGGCTTTATGTTGTGCCTTTTATGCGCGCGTAGAATCGTTTTTATTATGTTCCACGGCTTAATATATGTTATGAGAGCCTGCCGGAGCAGACCGTGTGGAATCGTTAGTCGGAGTGTGCTCTTTCCTTTTTCCCCTTTATCCTTTGCCTTCCCGTTTCGGGGGTTTTCTTTTCGGGTGGGGTATGAATTTTTAAATTCCCAATCAAAACTCTAACCAGAAAAAAAGGGACGCACCAAGAATGGGGCGCACCCCGAGAAGGCGTGCTACGAACCGACACCCGGGGACGAATGGAATGGGATCGAACCCAAAAATTCAGGATCGGGTGATGATTTTTCATTCACCAGACCGGCACTAAGGCGACTGGCAAGGCGAGCGCTGTTTAGACGCCACAGCCGCCGTACCTTTTTAGCGGCCATGAAATCGGATCGCCGAATGAAACGCCTTTCAATACAGGATCAGCTTCGTTCGTGTTGAGAGAACCTTGAGAAGGCAAACTACGCACGGAGCGCCTTTTTGCTACTCTCAACCCACGGTACATACACATGCGTACACTTTTTCCCAGCAGCAAGGTGGGCCAGAAAAAAGGGATTCTGTATGTTCGGTTGCCATATTTTTTTTGCTTTACACACACACACACACTCGTCCATGGGCACCTGTAGCTGGCTCGTGCACCATAGAAGTAAGCTTTTGATTGGCTAATCGCCAGAGGGGAACGGATCCGTTCACACCCGTTGAGTGCTGTTGATATTTTATTTAACTTTCACCAGCTGGTTGGAGTAAAATTAGGGATAAAAAGGCACAAGGCGTCATGTGGGTTTGCATAAAGAACACCCTCCAAAAAAAAAAAAAAAGAAGGGTGATACGGGCGAAGGGTCCCACTCACTTCAAAACCCCTCGATATGCGCCACTGCACGAGCCAGGATAATAGCGGCAAAGCCCTCCCTCGAAGTAGAGTGGAAAGTTTATTTTTGGTTTCCAGGATTAAAATGGACACCCGGCCGACTAATCCTGTTCACCATTCGGGAAGGAACTCGGGGGAAAGGATTTCATGCCACGTCACTCTCACGGCGATGGTGGCGATGATGATACCGACGATGATGATGATGGTGGCACAAAAAGCGGCTCCAGTAATCGACTTTACACTTAAACTAATTTCCCCAGCGCCCCACAACCGACAGGGCACTATCGCAATGATCGACGGCATAGATGAATCGTCTGGCCGCGTGTTCCATTGCAGCCGTAAAGGACGACATTTATGGCGCTTCGCCCGTTTTGCATATCCCCGGCGGGATGCAGGGGAAGCGTGAAAAGCCAACCCGATTCACAGTCCATTTGCCATTTTCGCATCAATGATCCAAAGGGTCGTTCTTGGTAAGTGCGGGAAAGGTTTCCACGTTTTTTTTTTGTTGCTCTACCTATCCCACTTCGGGAGAAGTGTTATCGTTAGATGAGTGTTCCCACCATGCTAGCGTTCGACTTAACTTCCGAGAGAGCTCTAAATGTCACTCGCTCACCTTCGGCAATAGGATAAACATATCGTACGGCTGCTCGTTGGTGGGCGAGCTAGCGTGGGCAGATCGCTGTAGAGTTGTGCTTTATGATTTTGCACTCACTTTCCAGCGCTTTCTGTCATGTGTCAGAAACTTTTTCATGCGGAGTGCTTCTACCAAGAAGCTTTCCGTTCCGTCTAGGGGTCTTCTGTTGCTTGCTATCGCAGCGGAACGAAAAAACCCTCCGCAGGTATGCTGCAATGCTAATATCAGTTCGGATCGTGGTATCGTTTTTTCATCCATTTTTTTTTCTTCTCTGAAACAAACCACTTTTCCAATGAGCGCACGCTTGAACGAATGACAGTCTCCCTGTGATCAATTTCTCAAAACGTCGCCGCTAGTTTGTCGAACGGATAAAGTTGGTAAAATTGAATAATCCCCCGTGCAGCACCAGCTGCCAACTGCTCGCATGCGTGCATGTTTCTTCACCCTGGCGACAAAAAGCACAACTTATGGTGGTGTTTTCCAACCGCTTTCGAACCGCCAACCGTTGCCAATACGTCGATGACATTTATGACACACGTAAATTCTGTAAGGCTGAGCTGTGGAGAGAAACTTTTTTTTTGTTCCTCTCTCTCTCTGACGTACATTGAGGCATGTTTTCACATCATCTATTTTTTTGCTGGTGCTGCTGTCGATTTTCGATCGAACCTCGCGCAACAGCGTGGGTTTCATTGGCGAGCTGGGAGTGCTTTCACCAGTCAGATCAGACCGTCTAGGAATAGAATCTTGCGAAGACGAGCCGGCACTCGTGCCAATATCCTTGACGCGCGGTACGCTTCTCCCAAAATCCTTTAGATAAGCCCGCCTGCTCAACATCAAATCAATGATGTAGGAGAAACCGGGCTGCCAGAAAACGGTCCACCAACAAATGATGAGACATGATAGCTTTACGATTGAGCTCATTACTCGGTAAACAGGATGACTCTCGCACCGTGTCGTGCGAGGTACTTTTGTTTCTTTATTATTTTTTTTTTGGATCACTACCCACACACTTGCGCTGTGTGGCTGTCGGATTGGTGGTTCTTATCCCTTTCACTTTCGGCTCTAGTGTTTTCCCACGAAAAACGCGTCCAGATGGGTTTGATGCAACAGTTCCACACGCACGCAGAGTTTCGTGGTTTCTTCGGAAAAACGGTAGATTATTTTAATGACTCGAGCCTCGTCCTTTTTTTTACGGGTGTGTAATTCAAATGAGCACCGCCTACTGCTTGTAGACGGAAACATCTCCTAAGCTTTTTCTCAAGAAATTGCTGTTGATTAGAGGCATCCATTCGTTGAAGCTAAGTTTCAAAACCAATCCCTCGATGTCCGAAAATCGCACCAGAAACTCAATCACTCCCCTGGTCAGCACTAAAATGCTGAATGCTACCGATCGATTGTTTTCATTTTCGAGGCCTGCTTTACAATCGTTAAGCGCGCTCTGGAAACGGCGCAAACTGGCCGTTCGTTGGCCGCTAGTACGCTCGCGTTAAGTTCACGCTGGAATCGGGAAGGAAAGTAATCGATTTTACTCGACCCAGAATGAAACCCGGGGAGAGGCAGCAACAAAAAAAAAACAAGGAACGAAACCTCGGTCGGCCTCGAACCCGGAACACATCGAGCACAAGGAAACCATAAAATGGCCTCCATCTGGCCTCCTGGCCAGTGGCCCACGGCCCGTTCCACTTTCGTTCCCGGGGCGATTGCGAATGGTTGGAATAATTTCGCTACTTTTCACATTTTCTTGCTTTAGAGCACAGCTCGCCTCCCCGAACAGGAATGGAAGCGAGAAGGTTCTGCTCGACGTAATTCCGCTTTTACGTGCCGACGTGGGCGTTGCGGAAAGCAAAGGCGAAAGGCATTAGCTTTTTTCCTTAGCCCATTGGCGGCCTTTTCCGTACACGGTGGCTTTCAATTTGTACTACGGGATTAAAACACAATCATCCTCGCGAAAATGGACCCCGTCGATAGATTTCCTTTCCGGCTGGACCTCGATCGAACCGAACACGTCGATACGATTCAATTTCGCCTGGGACGGCGAGCTGCGTTGAAATAATCCGCTAGTTCTCGCTGCCGAAGGAATACCCGGAATCGGGCCGTTCTTGGCGAACCGTCGCGAAAAGTCCCCGCCGGGAAAGGTTATTTGAAAAGGTTTGCTTGAGTTTGCGAACCCGTTTTCGGTGGCGGAATTAATGCGCCGGTGGCCTCTTCGTGGAATTTGAAACTTTTCCCGGGAAACCGCCGGCATGATTTGCGTGCACGGTTGCCGTTTTTAAGTTATGCCATTATGCCGGAAATTGAATAATTGTTTTTGCGTTGCCATTTTAATAAAAATCAAACATGAAGCTCAAAATAGACATTGGGTTTGTACACAAAAAAAAAAAACACTGTAATTTAATTCAGAAGAGGTTCATGGAAATTTTTTTTGAATGATTTCTGCTTTTCCTTTTCGAACACCACAAGTTTACTGCGATTTCCTGCGTTTGATGCTCCATCGCCCCAAGATTATGTCCAAATTTCCACAAGTACATAAGCCGAGTCTTTGCGTAAGTGTCGCTTGCGTGTAATTTGCGCTTTACTTCGGTTTACCTCTAATGCGCCGCACACAAGCAAAAAAAATAATAGCGACAAATAATAATTGAGCTCAACTTTCCCCGTAGGCTCGCTCGAGTCCAAGGGCTAAACGAAAAATGTCTACCCTCTAGAAACGGCCCACCACTGGCCGTGCTGGGTCGTGCTGCTTTTCGTGTCACTTTATTTTCCTCAAGCAATTTATTTTCTTTTCTTCCGCGCCTCCGGCACCGGGTTCGGGGGAGGGGGCCGGGAAAATCCGCGCCTGACGTGTGCACGTCCCGGCTGACAAACGACGTAACTTCGTCGCTGTCCGTTCGTCTTGGAGATTCTTTTGCTTTCGCTTTCACCACCAGTTTCTTCCAGCCATCCTCTCACGCGTCGGTTGTCTTACGCGTGTCGAGGTTCTTAAGTGGGCCTTACGGCAGAAGCGAAACTTCGGCGCGCCGTCGTAATGCTTCCTCGCAATCCACCCGACGCGACTTGGAACGGCAACGGAGCGGTTCCTTATTGAATTTGAAACGATATACAAATCACCATGCACCCGTGCAGTCGCTTTCGTCCCTTTCGCTCGGGAGGTATTTTTTTATTGCGCCAGGTTTTTTTTTTCCTGTAGCTATCCCACACACCACTGCAACGCTATTATGCTGCTGTCTGCCGTTCGTGACCGGCACGGAAGGTCCTGGCGTGCTGGATGCGCTGCCCGGTGCTGGTGCAGTTCCAGGCCGGGTCGCTTTCAACGCCGGGCTACTTGAAGTTTAATTTGAAACTGCAGGCTATTTATAGAACTGCAGCCCGGGAACGGTCGGTAATCGTTGCAGCACAACGCTCGGTCGGTCTTACCGGAGATGGCGTTTTGATTGTTTGCTTTCGATGCGACGAATTACCACACGGAGGAGCGACCGTCCGGGATGATGAACGTGGGTGGGAACTTTAACTTTAATTTGTTTTTTTTTCCCCCGTCTTCTAGACATCACTATTTGAAGCTAAGCTGTGTCAGTGTGTGTGTTTTTTTATGGTGCTTGAAGCTCCAACTGGAGGCCATTCTTAAGGCCAATTCCGACCCAATTGCACGGACAGTCCGTTATTCTTCTACGAGCTCCAAGCCTTATGAGCCGTCTCTACGTTCGCCCCCGTTTCAATTGAATTAATTCCAAACAACGGTCACGTGACACGTCACACCAAGCGTTAGCATATTTCGTACCCCTAATTCTGCCTCCAGCTACGACCGGCGCCTAATGAGCCACGATTATTTTCTATTTTCATAAACATCGCTCCTCCTCCGGGGCAACCGGGTGGGGTTTTTTTTTTTGGGTAAATTGGACGAGAACACCGCGAGCATATTCGGGCACAAATGCAAACTGTCAGCCCAATTAGTTTCGTGTTTCGTGCTGCGGGGCCAGAAATTGGCGAACCTTTTTTTGTGTGTGCTGGTTTTTCGTGCTTCTTCTTCCCTTCGTGCCGTTTTCGGAATGTCAAAACCGAATTTACGTTCGGCACGCAATGGGCCAGGCCCTTCGGGGTTGAGACCTTTCATTTTCCGCCGGTGGACTGCTGCCCGCTTAAATAAGCCACCGAGCCGAGGACTGCTGTTATAGTTGATGGTCAAATTGAACGGAAACACGCGCCTTTTGGGGTGCTAGTGCGAGGGTGTTCCTTTTTGAATGAGTATATAATTGCGTCCCAGCTGAACCGAGCTCCCGAAAGTGGTGCATAAGTCAAACGGGGGTAGCTTCCGTTTTTTTTACCCTTTTCTGTGCCTTTCTAAATTGCACCCTTAATCGATGAAGAGATTTATTTTTCTGCAAGACACATAACACTCCTTTTGCGCACGAGACAACCTGTTCCTAGAACCAACCGCCACGTTGAGCGTTCGAAAGCGACGATACAAGGTAATGGCATTAATTAGCACCGCTACGAAAGAAAAGCGCTGCTCGAGCTTTCTTCCCGAGACCGCGAGAAGAGCTTTGTGGGTGGGGGTGGGCACGAACATCGATAAATTACTGCAATTAAGCGGAAGCGCAATTTGCTGATTGTCCTGGCGCTGGTGGCGACGACGATGGTGGCGAGCGTAAGATCGTCCCCGCCAGTAGTGGTGCGAGTGGATTTGGTAGTGGTTTTTTTTGGAGGGGAAAGGAGTGAAATTGATTACATTTTCACTTCGAACCGTAGCGGTGGCGAGATTGGGAAGGCGTGAACCGGAAAAAGCAACAAAAAACAAGCCAACGAGGTGATGTATCGAACCCGCACTCGGATTGGTTGGTGTTTACGGGCGTACGGAGCGTGTCCTACGGTGTCCTGTGGTATTCCGACCATGCATTGCATTGGCAGGCGGCTAATGCGCAAGTTAAACGCGTTTATCACTTAACGGAGTGGTAGAAATCCACTCGATGTTTAAGCAGCACCCTGCTTCATTATCCTTGCCAGCTCCTTTTCCGGGGCGCGTACTGAAGAAACGGGCTTCTCCAAACGCGCGGATGCCCCAGGATGCCTCAAGGATCCGTGGCGCCAGCACGAGATAAGTGAGGCTAAACGGTAAACAAGTTTTTAATCGAATTTATGACATAATTTTGCATCGTACTCGCGGTGTAGACTGCAGCTCGACGCTCAAGGACGGCTTGCAGGATCATTTTCTCCGGTAGATAGTGATGGCAAGCTTGAAATGAATCGGGATTCGCGAAAAGCAATTTCCCTCCCAAAACAAAAAAAAACACACAGTTTGTTATTGCAGGTAGCTCTGCGCTCACCTCTTCTCGTGCGACGAGAAGGGGTTTATTCGTAGGGTAAAAAGTTGTAATTGCATTTTCTACGTTAAAATATGCTCTCATTTCGACATAACAAACTTACGGCTAGCTAATGGTGGGAGTTTGGCAAGCATTTTAATTGAAAGGCTTTTTACTACCGCAGTACTCGGGTTCGGCTTCCAAGAGATTCTGGGTCAAAACACAGGACGCGTCGGCGATAGATAAAGCGCGTCCCCGTTGACACTGCTCTCGATTCAAGCACTAAACCTTGGCCTGTGTGTGCTGTCGCATTCACTTTACCACCCGATAGTCGATGGTGTTGTAGTGAAAAAAAAAAGATGTAACGGGAGACGAAACTGCCTTAACAATCCTTCCCGCAAGGGGACCCAACAGCTCTTCAAAGATACGCCGGTGACAAAATTCGGCTGTCCCCGTTCGTAAGGACCCGGTGCCGACGACCGGCTGTATGCAAATGGCGCACGGCGCCTTGCCGAAATAATCGATATTTTTAATTAAATTTCTTAGACCCCAATCGGTGAGCGATCGTGATTGACATTCGACCTCAGCGGGATGTACATTGAAAGTTGGCCCTTCCGTCGTCTGTGCCGGGCCGGAACCGTGGGCGGGTAACCGGGTAATTGGAAAAACGGCCCCCGGACGGGTGACCGTGGCATCGGTTGGTGGGTGGAAGATACGCTAAAAATGCTTTTAAATTTGATGTCTCGGGATCGAGATTACAGGGCGAAGGAATCGGTGAAGGAGAAACTGGCCAAACGACCAGATCGTGGAAGGATAATGTTATTTTTAGCCGCCCCGTTCAAACGGATTTACAGCGGTTTTTTTTTTATTAATAGTTGGTGTGCCGGAAAAGGAACGAGACTCGCCACCAGGCATGATTATGGTGAGGCTGTGACAGTTATCTCTTTTTTTTCAATTGCCTTAAATGGTGGTACACATACAATAAGCAGATCACTTGGTTTGCATTTCAGTAAGCTGTATTAATCCTGCGATGAAATGATGCCAGTGAAATCGTCCTGAAAGCTCAATTGAAAGAGCAAAAAGCTCTCTTTTCACTCAGCTTCGTGCGTAAAATTATGCACCTTTTTTTTTTTGGTGGGAAAATTGTACTAAATACCACAATTAGCTTTATTTCTATGCCCGGACCAGAGTGAAGAAACACCGTGGAACAGGTGGATGATAGTCGAACAATTCCTTCATTACCATTAGCCAGTCGTTCCAGTGGAATCGTTACCATCGCATACCAACGCACACGTAATGAAAGTGCAGTATTCTATTTCGGCACTGCGGCAACGACGCGACCACCAGCCACCCATTTTGTCCTTGTTATCTAATCTAACACCCTGCCAGCGCCCGCCGTATCACTTCGCATCCCAACGGTGGCAATAAAAGTCAATTACGGGCTCGGTGAACAAGGAGTCAAAAAGAAATCGACCGCAACGCCGACGGACGGAGTCGGAAAGAGGCTCCCGAAAATTAAGGGTGAAAGAAGAATAAGGAAAAACCTCGAGCACACCCACCCAACCGGGCCAATGGCTCGTCCTGTATCGCGCGCGCGCGCGCGTAACACGCTGGCGGCCCGTCATGCAATTGGCATGGGCTTTGCCCGAGGGAAACCTCGAAGGACAACCCTTCGGAGGGTGTTCGGGTGAAGGTTCGCCACCCGGTACTAATTATACTCCCATGCACCACCAGTCTTACATGCCAGCAGACGATAACGAAACATCGGCGCGTGTAATGGTCGAAAAATTTGCCTTTCCTTCAGTCCCTTTTACGGACCGCCCGCCCCAAAACCTAACCGAATATCGTTGGGCGTGTGGGGGGGAATTGGGCGTACGAAATAATAAAAGCACGCCCTTGCGGGGAAAACTGGGACCAAACGAACGTGCAACGTGGAAGGAAAGATGGAGCCAAAGAGATAATGTCCGGCAGGAAACGGGAACGTCGAAAGACATCGCAGCGCGGGGTGGGCGAAAGAAAAAAGAAAAGAAAATCTCGTTGGTTTTCCCTAACCGCCGGTGTCCCGTGCGAGCACGCGTCCGACAGGCCGGAAGTGGGGTGGAATAGAAAGAGATTGCGAGAGAAAGCGTGAGAGTGAGCAAAAGAAAAAAAGCCTTGACTCGAAGATTTATTAGCATACCCGTGTAACGAAGGTTGCCGGCCACCGAAATCGGCGCCCAAACCGCTACCGCTAGCCACAGGATGCGGTCCCGAAAGGGGGTGGGTGGGTGAGTTTCCACCTTTCCACAAAACACATCCGTGACCTTAGGCGGGTTACGGATACGATCACCGTTTCCGGCCCATAGCCGGCCGTAACGTGCGCCGCTTAAAATGGTACGGAATATAATAATGAACACCGTTTGGTGGGTGGTTTGAGTGCCAAGTGGGGTTTCTAGGGGGCAACATCATCGTTTTGGGGTGGGTTTTATTTTCTTTTTCTTTTTTTTTGGCGTGTAGTGGGAGAATAAAACCCGTTAGCAAATTGGCTTACAACACCTTCCCACGAGTTCGGTTGATCGATGCGTTGCGGTTGTTGGCCTTGATGGGTGGGGTTTTCTTTTATTTTCGGTATGCGGTAGTGCATTAGAAATGCACCAACAGCCCCAAGGCTGGGGGTGAACTGTGGGGAAAACTGTGAAAAAAAAAGAATCACATTAAATTCCCCCTCACGTGGTGATTTATGTAACTGCTGTGAAAATACGCTACCGTAATCAATGCCTCGATGCGGTTCGCTTCGCTGGGATTAAATTTAAATTTTCCAAACCGATAACGCTTATCAATTTACGGATGTTTCGGTTGAACAGGAATTGGTGCGTGTCCTGTTTAAAGGTATTTTTCTTTCAAACCCTTTGAATAAAACAATCTCGTTGATTTATCAATCGTTCGTTTCGTAACACCCGATTCGTTTGGCAGAAAGTCGGTCGAGCAGCGAAAAAGGCTCTCGATCTCATTAGCAGATTGCAGCCCGAAGCACAATAAACAAGGCCGCCTCGCTTCGGCGGCGGGAAATTTGATTTAAAACTCGATTTCGACGGACCTAAATTTAGCTGACAGTAAGAAATACTTCCGCGGGTTTGCTGAAAGCCACGCGCAAGGGTTTTATGATTCCGATATCATCCGTATCCCAACGATCGTCGCCGTTCGCGTTCTGCAACCGCTTCGGTCGGTGATGGATTCCCTCAAACGCTTTGTTCTAAATCCTGCCATCCATCGCCGGGTATCATTTCAGCAT
This sequence comes from Anopheles nili, assembly GCF_943737925.1. Taxonomy (NCBI): domain Eukaryota; kingdom Metazoa; phylum Arthropoda; class Insecta; order Diptera; family Culicidae; genus Anopheles; species Anopheles nili. The sequence goes on from NC_071291.1 coordinate 60,989,546, forward strand.
CCACCAATGGGATCGAGTGAAATAAAAACCACACAACGTAACAACCGAACGACGGTGGAGTTCCTTTTTTTTTCTTCCCGGCGGGCGAACGCTGTCAGAACAAGATCTTATTCCCGGCGTGCGTTTGTGCACCCTGAAGGGCACACGCACCAATAACACGGTACACACACACACACACGCGCCATACTTTTTCGAGGCTTGTGCTGCAGATGGCATGCCACGAGACACACGAGCTCAAGAGCTACAATTCAATCAGAGCACTGTCGAGATGTAGAACCAGCGGTCATGTCGGTGTGGAAGCTCGCTTTGGTGCGGTTATTTTTTCTTCTATTCCCGGATCGTTGCCTCGTGCTTCCGATAATCTTGCCCGCGGAGATGGTGCCCATTCATCTGTCAAATGCGCTCGCTAATAAGCTGCGAAGTGTGCACGTCAGAGTCCTTTGGACTGGGCTCGAGCGGTCGGATGGATGGAATCGCTCCCGCTCGTGACATGTGATCCACCGTCATTAGTGAGCCGTGTACCGGTGCTGTCTGCTTTGACAAGGAAAATAATTAAGAACAGCACGCGAAAAGCATATACTGCGTGAGCTTTAATAAGGCTACCGCCGAGCCGCGATTGCCGGATCGTGTGGTTTTGTGATATTCGACCATCGGCCGTGTGCGGCTGGGTGCGATTTTATTGCACCGAGTAGGTCCTTCAAAACCTACACACCACGCGCCTAAATGGAAATAATGATTGTGAAGGTGAGCCGCAGCCGCAACAAATGTGCCTCCTGAAACCGGTACCCAGCCGAGTGGTGACAATAATCCCACCCCCCCAAACCGAGAACAGCTTCTTCCGGCAGGGCTTTAAATCGGCCGGATCACGAAAGCTTTTAAGGCGCGGGAACGAGATTATGAATAATGAAAGCAAATTGAATAATAAATTAGTGTGCTTCTGTGGGTGCCGCCGGCGATAAAAGGTCGCCAAAGACGAGCCTGATGAAGGGGCCTCAAGCGACGGGTCGAATCCCTGCCAGCAAACCGAATGACAAATAATGAGAAATTTAAGGCCAAACCTTTGGCCTCCATTTCTCCATTGCTGCCGGTGCTGTGTGTGTGTGTGTGTGTGTGTGAGGGGGAATGACTATCTTCTTTTTTTCATTTTTCCGTTCGGTGTGTATTGTCTGTGGAAAAGAATGAAGACGTCGGTCGACTAATGGTCGGGGAGGCAAACATGACCCCTTGGGAGGGGCGAGAACAGGATAGAAAAGCCGTCCCCCGAGGGGGGGGATGTTTTGCTTGGGAGATTGAAATTTATGAGCATTATCCACGTTTTATAATTTATTAGACATAATTTATTCGTCACCAGCTGCACCGAGCCTCGGGAACGATGAGTCCTTCAAACGTTGCCGCCGTGGGTTGCGGTCGGTGAAACAGAGACTTAATCCGTGTTGAAATATATGCCCTACCGGGGATCCGTGTGACCTTGGCTATGAGCAATTGTGTGCGGTTTTGAGGGGGGTTCTGCAAGTAAACCCGTACTGTAGCAATTTGCGTTTCGAAATTGAGAACCCCTAAGCATACCGATTGATGGGCTTTTCTGGTAGTTAGTGCATGCCTGACTCCCTTTGTGAAAGCTTCAAACACGCAGCTAACCAAACGCGAGTAGTTAAATCAATATGCATGTCACAGTCATCAGCTTCAGTTCGTTCGTGGCTCGTTTTAACCGCAACAAAGCTAGGGACGTTATCACTCCGAGTCGCTTGATCACCGAGCGTGGGTTATAATCGTGCTTCATCACGAAACCGGTCCCGATCGTGTGATGGCGCAAAAATTGATTTATCAAATAAATCTTTCATTCACTCGCGCGCAGTTCGACGATTTTCCGCCGCCAGGAAAACCTCGGGTGTAGTGGCACGTTTTTTTTAGACGAGCTTTACTGGGATGGTGATGGCGCACCGATAAGCCCGGTGCATGTGCATGTGCCATCCATCAAGCGGTGTGTAGTTGCGAGCAATAGCAATTAACTTACGTCAGCTTCGGTGTACAAAAGCATTTGTTTTGCTTTTTTTTTTTGAGGTATTGCATTACGTGCTCACAGGTGCGAGTTGCCGATAATGTTGAAGCAAAGCTTACCATAGGGGGAAGCTTTGTTTTTAAAGGTTAAATGGTTATAAAAAAAAAGTATTGACTTACTGAAAACATTGCTGGTAACATATCATGGAAAGTGCATAATTTTTTTGAACTTGAAATTCATCTACCATAAAGCTTTCCGTATGCTCTGAATATATTAGGACTTTTATAGATACTTCATTTTATTTAATTTTCTCTCGAAACAGTCTACTCTAGCTGTTCACAGTAGCACAAACAAATTGCAATAGGAGCAAGTGTTTGTCCAACTGGTGGTTTTTCGAAAATGTTTTCGTTGAGCGAACAAAAATACCAACATTGCATTAGCAGCTTATCGGCACTGAAACGGCGTACTCGTAGTGTTTACCTTTTCAAACAACCCCGACGCCGAACGCAGTACAAACCGTGGTTGACTTGGGGCTACTGCACGGCAACCTTACCAAAGAAGGCAAACAAACAAACAAACTTTTTGGTGCTGATGTTAAAAATAATGAAAATAAATACATTTAATGCCCGTGGCTTCATCGCCCTTGACGGTTGTTTGAAGTAGCGCAGGCATTCGGCGGACTAATCCGTTCCATCCGTTCGCATCCGATGCAATTGGGCCGAAGTATCAAAGAACGGGGAAAAGCACAACCGCACCGAACGAAAAACAAGGGCACTGTGTTTTTTTTTATATCGAAACCCCTCCGGTAATTGAATACTTGCGCGAGTACGAGCCACGCAAAAAAAAGGGCCCACCTTTGGAGTTCGGGTCGGGCGTGAATCTGGTTCGCTTTGTTTTGTTGTTTTGGTGTTTTTCCGAGCGTAAGCTTCTCGATCGTATCAAAATAATTACTCGCACCGTGCGCCGAAAGCCCCGGGAGCGACGTGGCGTAATCGGGCAGGAAACCGTGCGAAAGGATAAAGGATGCTTGCAGAAAACAAAATCAAACAAAAAAAAACGCCAAGAATAATAATAACACCGGCACCGGAAAGGTAGGCTATCGGGAAAAAGCGCCCGAATCTATCGCCGGGGTTAATTGACGTGCGTCATCTGGGCCGCGGGATCTGGCGTGCTAACTAATAAGCTTAAATATTTTTTGCTGATGGCGTTTTGAAAGCTTTCGCCATCAGGTGGACATGGAGTGAAAAGAGCGAGCCCCTTTTTTACGGCGTAGGCGATTTTATATGGTTATAATTATTTTGGACAGCCACTAATTGAGAATAATAAGGGCGGCGCGGTGGGTTAATGTCACCGAAAATTTGACGCCATTCAGCTCGTAAGCTTTACCTGCGCTGATTGTATTTATGGTTTGACTTAATTGTGGTTTATATTTCTTCCGAACTGGGTGGGAAAGGTCGCTTATAGATGCTTGGGGTTGTTTCAATATACACTCGTTTCTATTAGCAATGGTGAAAATTTACAACCAAAAGCTGAACAGAAATCAACAAAATAAGGTTGTTTTTTTTTAAAGAAAAAAGAGTAGGAAAAAGCCTAACCGTAACTTAGTTCCACGAATCAATTAAAACAGCGTAAAAAACGCCCGCTCAAGCATATTATTAAACCGGTCTCTCTGAACCGTTTGCCCTCTTTCGGCCTCCTCGAACCGATCCGCAGCGGACCGAAAAGAAACAACCGGAAAAACTTTCAACAAGCACATCAATTATTGAAACACTGCACAATGGTAACGCGGGGTGTAGAATGGAAGAGGAAACAAAAACTTCATAAAAGAATCCTAAATACCCGCCCGTGCGCAAGGGTTATCAGTATCGCGCGGAGCCGGGAGCCACATTTTCCACGCGGTAAAGTGTCGATTTAAGTCAGCCTTTTTTTTTGCTTTCTATGAGCGTGAGACAAGAAGAAGGTGCTGTAGAATAGTAGAAAGAAAAAAAAACATGAGCAAAGAGGCGTCGGTGTAATCGATACTGGCGCGAAACTCTTTTCCAGAAGCAAAACTTACACTTTGAATAAATCATTCTGTGAAAGCTATCTATTGAAAAATAGCGCCAACTCAGCGGAAAAGCGCGCACGGAAACGCTACCATCGCTGGTGCATCAGCGAACGGAGCCCGGTGCTTCCAGACAATTCTCTTTTGCGTTCTTCAGTGGGGGAAAAATGTACACCATAACAATAACAACAGCAAGAAAAAGAAACAACCAATTTTGTTTTGCTGCTTGATTCTGTAGCTTTTTTTTTTTGCGCCACCGTTACCGAGATTTGTCCGTGAGGAAATTTGAACGCCACTTTACGCCCGCCGTGTGATAAAACGGCAGAATGCGAGAGTGAGAGAGTGAGAAAGAATGGAACGAAACACCGTGGCGCATCGCGCTCGTAAAGTGATGCCGGAGCACGCGATCACGGATAATGGTAATTTTTCATGATTTACGGCCATCAACTGTTTACGTTCGATTTTTCACGGCTGCACGTGCTGCGTGAAATCATACAGCAGCAGTACCTGGGAGGGTTATACATTATGAACGAGCGGCTGACTTTGGGGGCATTCAGTACGATCGTTAGGTATCGATGGTGTGGGAACGAGCTGCCGCTCAATGCCAACGGCCACTTTGGTGCTGGCCAACGTCCTCAACACATCATCGGTGAACATAAATCACGGTCACCGTGGCCGTCGCTCAGCCCCAGCGGGAGCCTAATTGAGCGCGAACTGTGTGCGATGTGGAAGTGAAATCCCGATTTTCACCCCCCGATTGTTGGTCAATTTTCCGGGGCGGCTTTGAGTGGTTGTGGTGCTCCATCCAACGATGCCCGGGGACGTAATAAAATCGCCATCGGACTTCCAGCAAGTGCTTTCTGGCTTGAATGGCTTATTACGGTTGGGTAATACCCAATGCCAGGGTGAAACTGGCGATGGTTTCAGAGATGGTAAAAGTCACTCTGTTGAGAAGAGAGCAAACCTGAGTTGAGCTTTTGGATGATATTTTCATTTTAGTTCGATGTAAATATTCACTCTGAGGGTGCTTTCGTTTTTTTAAAGCACCTAAACCTGGAAATGTAAAAATGGAATATTCTAACAATTTTCATAACCTACCGCTGAAATTAATTATAAACGTACGTTAAACCCAACGAGCTTCTCGGAAACCTTTATGAAGATAACTCCTGAAACTCTCTATTCCGTTGAAAACCTTTGAATTTAAATCGAAAATTAGTCCACCTCATTCGGACATCCGGACAAATCGCTCCAGCTAACATTGGATGTCGCAGGCCAAACGATCCCGGTAAACGTTTCGGTAATTGCACGTCAATAAAAGAAAGAGAGAGAGAAAATGGGGAGCAAAAACCTTCTCACTCGATTGGTAGCAAAAATACGACGGTAAAATAATAGTCATTCCGGTGGTGGGAACGACGAATCGATTGTCAAGATCCGTTCACTCGAGTGCCGATATTTCGATTCAGGTGCACACACGAACACGGGTACACACACACATAAATACGGGAAAGAAAACAGGGAAAAGTGTCTAGATAATCACAATTTCCTCGTCGTTCGAAGAAATGCGCTGCGCCACCAAAACGATGGCACAAGAACCGAGTACCGAGCGTGGCCAAATGGTGTCTCAGGGTCAGGACCAGCATGCTGAGGAAGATTTAAGTTGATTAACACTTTTTCTAATTATCTTCGCCCGATCGCAGATTCCGGCAGAAGCGAACCCGGGGTGGGTCGTTAATTTGTGTTTCCCAACCAGAGCGAAAGCGCGGTACTACGGACAGGATAAACGTGAGACACGCTTTCCACAACGGCAACCCGCAACGGAGTGGTGAAATAAATCGGTTTAGCTTTCTCGAGAACGCCCACCGTGGGAGTTGGGTGTGATAGTGTGTGTGAGTGTGAGTGTGAGTGGAAGCAAATTAACGCAGACGACGAATTGTGGAGTGCTTTCGGTTGGGAAAATTTACCGCCTCACTAAAAAGCCGATCGTTCACGATCCTGGTACGATCCTGGTATCGGTTTCTGTGCGTGAGCGTGTAATAAGCCCTTGGCTGTAGTGGACTAAACTCGCATATAGAAAATAAAACATCGCCGCCACCCGGAATAATGGTGAAAGTGTGCCCGCGAGTGACCGTAGTGCACCAAGACGCAGCCGACGCAGCCGACGCAGCCGTAGAACCAACCGCACCAACAAAAGGACTGGACCATTGGGCCGGTGAGACGGAAACATTCGGGAGAGGCACCATTTTGTGGCGGTGCTGGTTTATCCCCGTCCGTGGGTCTCCCCGCTCGTGAGCAGCACGATCACGCGGCATGCCGACGGGTGACGGTGGGCCGAATTGCGGCTAGCAAAAAACACCCAACCCCGTCCGGTGACGCATCCGCATCCGACGGGCGCGATCACTGCCAAATGTTGTCGGTCGTGCTGAGTGCAACAACCACCAACACCACCACGATAACCATGAACAGAGGCGAGCAGGAGAATCTCTACCGGCAGTCACGCAATCTACGGCTGCAGCAGCAGGAAGCGAAGGCGCAACAGCAGCGCTCGCAGCAGCAGCACCAGCAACTCGGCAAGCGCCACTACTCGTACGGAAACATCCACCAGTTTGGGGGTGCCACCGTGGCACTGCCCCCGATCATGATCGCGCGCGGGCTTGGCTCGTTTGCGCTCGACGATCAGGACCGATCGCGGCCACCGGCCTGCGATGATCTTGTGCTGAGCGTGCTCAAGTCTCCGGTAAAGGAGACGACGAACCTGCTGACTGGCAGTCGGTCCGCGATCTCCGCCAGTCCGAGCGCGGGTAGCAACGGGATCGCGATGGGTGGTGGGTCCACCACCCAAACGCAAACCCCGAGCCCGTCCGGTGGCGGGGGTGGATCAACGAGCGGCGGTGGAGGAGTCGGTGGGTTGATGAGTTACCGAGCGCTCCAAGGCTCGGAGGACGATCTCGTGGACGACGTGGAGTCAGCGATCGAGACGACCGAACTGAACGCGGGCGATCCGCACAAAGCACCACTCCACCCGTCCGGGTCGTCCCCGCGGGCCCTCAAGTTCCTGCGGCGGTTTCGGCCGGGAAAACCGGCGCGTACATTCGAACCCCACCATAAGCGGGTACCGACGCCGATGCGCCGCAGAAACCGTAGCCGATCGCGCTCGAACGACATCCTGGATGGGGTTGGTGCGAGCCAGGGTCAGATCGTCGTCGATGACGATGATGACGATGACGATGACGATGACGTCGATATGGACGGGAACGAGCTACCGGGCGTCTCCATGGGGCTGCATCACGGTGGCAACGATGCGATCGGTGGAACGTCGAGTGCGGGCGGTGGTGGCAGTGGCAATGGTGGCAAAAATCTTGGCGTACCGAATCCGTACTACCCGATCGCGCTACCGATCGACCAGGCGTTCAAGGCCAAATACGTTTTCCACCATCGGCGGGGCAAAACCGTCCAGGAGCGGTTCTACGTCTTTCTCGAGCATCCCGGCGGCTGGCTGTGTTTTGTATATCACTTTTCAGTGTAAGTAAAGCGTGATTTGATGGAGTGCTAATTTTAACGTAAACATTTACTAGCTTTTTCTCGAGGTGCTGCCTTTCCCGGTGGTGTATGAAAAGTAGCCCGTGTTTCAGGAACTCATCGTCATAAAATCGTAATTGTTACTTTGTTTTTTCGCGCACGTCACAAAAAAAAAACGTTGCCTTTACATTACGCCATGCACGGGCCATAAGAGACCATAATTTATTGCCTGTCATGAAGATAATACACTTCGCTGGAGGGTAATCACATCCCTGCCCGGGAGTCGTTGTGATTTCTTCCCATTCTACACCCGAAGTGGGAGACTTTCTGCTGTTTTGTGAGGCTTAAAATCTCATAAACCATAGTACCGCACCAAAGTTTACAGCTCCTCGAACGTGGCGCTCGTCGAACATCTCGCTCTCGTGGCGTACCTTATTCTTTCCCTCCCGGAAACAGAACACGCCACAGGTTTAATTAATAAACCACGTAAGAACATAATTTGTGTGCTCGCGGAGACTTTGTGTGCTCGCCGGGAGATCGTCACCGTCGCACGTAATTTGTTGCGCTCGTCGAGTGGCCGTGGTTAATCCTCAATCTTCTCGCAGCACGCGCATCAACCGCCCCGGTTGATAGGGCCGTTGGGATTAATTGGGAGCGGCACAAATCACGGGAAATCTCGCTGGGACCAGAACCGAAAGCCTAGCTGCACCCCAGCCAAGGATGCGTCAAAGTCTGTGCCATGAGACGAAAATAAGGCCAGCTGTGCGAAGGAACGGAATGGAAAGAGGCTTTCGCGAACCGACATCGCCCGATAAACATCGCGCGATGTCGTGTCCTTTTGTCTTCCCAAGCTCATAACCCACGTGCATGCGCCGCATTAATTAATGGCAGTTTCTTGTTCAGCCGGCGTTACCGGTGGAAGAAGTTTCACCCGGTAGCTGGTTGCCGTCTACCGCTGGGGGAGGATGTATTTTTAATTGCATTTCAACTTCACAGCTGACGCAGTGACTGTTAGTGTGTGTGGGTGGGAGGAAGTTCTTAGGCTGGAGAAACTTGCTTATGATGCGTGTAGGAAACGCATCAACCGACTGGGAGCATTGTTTTCGTTGACATCATAATGATCTCACGGTGCCAACAGCAACTTTCGCGTGTCTAAAGCGAGCATTTGATTTACAGGCTCGCGATTCACCTACAGCCCCACGGACACTAAAGAAAGGCAGCTCCGTTGGAGCGTCAGCAAGTTTTAAAAGGCGTCGTAAGTTGGATGCACCTGTTGAGTGGAATGTGAAATCGTTAAGCTTAAACCTGAACCACCCCGGGAAGCATTTGTATTTGTACGAACTTTCGACCATTGTTCAATTATGATTTATGGTCTACCATTTCCTCCGTCACGGATAGTGCAGCGAAAAAAAATGCCCCATCCCGAGTTTGGGACGAGGTAAAACATTCCAAAAACCCGCGATCGCACCGTGCGCACGAATTTTCCAAATTTGGGATGGAATGTGAGCTATTTAATTTTCCACCGGTCTGGAAATCGATTGAGCGTGGGATGCGGCCTCAAACCAAACCCACCCAAACGCTTGCCTGCCGTTTTGATGGCCGATCTGGCAAACTATATAATTTATCTCCCGACCGTGCTGGGGATGGAACGCAATAAGACACCGTGACGCTTCTACTTTAATACATTTATAAACCCAGATATATATCCAACCCGGATAGTCTTTCTGGCGGCGATTTTCGGGTGGTTTTGCGAAACGAAGCACCCGTTTCGGTGGTATTTTACCGGCACATTTCTACCGCTGCTCGTCAGCTGCGTCAGATGCTTCAAGAATGCTCGGTTCGTTTCTTCCACAAGCAAGCCGTTCCGACGCGAGCGTGGAGAGCCGTTCCACGTGAGATTTAAACAAATCACATCGACATCGATCTAGCGCTTTCACAAACCGCCAGCAACGAGCCTGATGAACGACGCTTCAGCGTGGGAGAAGGTATTTTTCCCTACCATCGTGAACCATCGCAGGATATCGATACCGGCGGTGGGTTTCGTTGTGCAGTCTTGTCTGATGAGATCCGGCAGTTTTGCTGGGACCATCGGATCGATCGGTGGATGATATTTCACGAACCCTGTTAGCAGGGTAAATAGAGGTAGTCTTCAACGGCTCACTATAGCATTAAGGTGTATTAATTTGTGTTAGTTTCAGCTGATGAAAAAGCTTTTATTTAAAAAAAAATACGTTTAAATCTTGTTTTTGAATACGTACAACAGTAACACGAGTTTCCTTTTTGACTGCACCGTTAGACCACTGTCAGTCCACACCGACAGCGAGTTAGTTCGGTTGATTTCCTCGCAACCGGATGCGATTCGCCGTATGCCAATCCACCGTCCGCGGAACTACCTTTCATGCAGCTAACAATGTTACTTGGCTCAGCTCATTTGCAAATATCCTGCATCACGTGTGGAGTGCGTTGGATTGCGAAACCCTCCCGTCCTAAACGGGGATGAACTTACGGTGCCGCTGATTCGATTCGACGCTGGATCCGGTTCACCCATCGTTCCATTACATTAATCTAACATTAATGCGCATCCATCAGTGGCGGGAAGCACTCTTCTTTTTTTTTTTTTTGCTCTATGCTCCGCACAATAATCCCACGGTCGACGGATACCCATCGAAGCACAATTTCCCAGCGGATGCTAAACCCGGAACGAGCTGATGCATCCGTTTTTCTCTGCGCTCGTGCAGCCGGGAAAAAGGGGTTTCATGTAGCTTAAGCAGAAGGCCAAACTACGTCACGGAATGGATAGCAATCGCTGTATTTTTTTGTTGTTGGGTGTGTGTGTGTGTGCTACTAGAAACTGCACGAAGGGATGAGAATCCATAACGATCGCATTACGGTTGTGAAAGCAACCGACAAGTTCGTGCATTCGCGACTTCAACATCCCCTCGACAAAGGACGCATTCTCGTTACTTACCAATTGTGGGGGTTGGAAAATGATCGTCTGAAAAAAAAAATCATAATCTGATGAAGGAAAAAAAAAACGCACAGAAAATAATAAAAGTCGAACACGCAATGAGGTCGATTTCGGGTTCGAACGGCAAGCGCTACACTAGCAATTAAAAACATTTAACGAAATTAAAATGCCATTTGCAATTCCCATTTTGCATCGGCGCGAAATGAACCTTCAATCACCGTGCCAATCGGGCTGGGTGTTTTACCGATTAAATGGTATTTTTGCGTGCAAAAGTGCCCGCAAATTCATGGCTCAGGCTGACAGCAAACGAGATGAAACGCTCATGCGAATTGGGTAAAATAAATGCCCCCTTTTTCCCCCCCTACATGCATCTTTTGCGAGTATTCTGTCGCTTTGCAGCTTTTTGCGTCAGAATTCTATTTTTTCTTTTCTTCTCTCGAGCTATCCACGAAACGCGTCGAAAAACTCTTAAACATGCATATTTATGATGCTCCAAAATTCCAACTCCAGCCCGTCACTGGATCGCTTTTTTCGCACCTTAAAGTGCCGCCGTCACCGAAATATTCCCATTCACCGTACGCCATTCCGCAATAAAACACGGAAATCCACCCCCTGTCTGGTCGATGGGCTGCCCGTCTTAGCTGCGCTTATCTGCGGACTGGGAAGCGTTTTTTTTTTCCTCCACGACAGCAAAAGTCACCAGCCGAGACGTCCTCCTGTTGTACGGCGCGTCCGCTGGCACCTGGGAGCATCATCGTCTGTCAGGCGCGAGTCATCACCACCCGTCAGCGTACGGTTCGGGACTCGAGACGCGAGTCTGACAGCGGGAAAACAACCTGGCAACCCAACAGCGCTCCACTAACTCAAGCCGACAGCACGATGTGCCGGATGTTAAGCGAGTGAACTGAGCCGCATTTGGCCAGCGAGCGAACGCACGGTGAAAGCTTACCCTCAGCAAACACGCCGGCCACATGTGGCTCTTGCGAGGTGGCACTGAGGGCCTGGAAGCCAACGGGACATTTTCCACTTATTTCGCGTGGCACTGTGGTGCTCTTATTAGCTTCGTTCGGTTGTTCTTTTCGTCGTCGCGAAAATTGCTTTCCACCGGTGGTGTTTCTCCTCCAGCTTTTTTTTTTTTGTGTGTGCTCTTTCAGCAACCAGGTAGGAAGAAGAAACTCCCGCTGGGTTTCGAACCCGCTGGCTCACTCGTTGGCAGGCGTCTCGCATTCGCACTCCCGTAATCGTTCGTAACGCTGGCAGCAAAAAACCCCTTCAAGGTTTGCTTCCGGTACATGGTGCGAGCGCCATCTTAGACCGGCTAAAACCCGCGCAAGTGCTTCACCCGGCAGCAACCTACCGGGGGGGAAAAAGCGGGACTCGCGTGACATTTAGCACCGGCACGGTCGTGGTCCGTGTCGAGGCTACGCTCGGGAGGACGCGCGTTTATGGCGAGCGAGTGAAATATGATTGAAATTCTATTTTCAGATATATTACATATTCCGCTTCCCCGTGCACGAGATGGGGGTAGTCAGTGCCGGTCGTCCGTAGTGCTACGGGCATCAAGCTTGTCATCAACGCTGGCAGATAAAATGCTGCTGCCCTTCGTCAGTTTCGGTTGCGCTTCGGTCGCTTTAAGATTCTCAAAACAAAGAACCATTAAAATCCAGTGCAGGGCACCAATGATTTGACGCGTGTGCCAGCGCGAAAACTGCTGATCTGCCACGGAAGGGTCACGGTTGGTGAAGGAAAGACAGAGAGAAAAAAAAACCGGGCATCGTAAAACGGTGTCCTCTTTTTGGAACGTGTGATGACGCATCGGCGTGGGTGCATCGGCTGACAAATCCCCGGCTCGTAAAAGCAGCACCCGCAGGTCCGCAGAAGGTTGCCATAAACGTGTTCGAAGTTTCTCGACGGGGAAATGGATCGTCGTAAATTCGTCCCGAACGTCCGATTTCTTACACTTCACTGACCACCGGTGGATCCCGTGGAGTAGGTCACGGCAACGACGAACGACGTTGATGATGAAGGCATGATTGGACGAAAATTGTCACGATTCTAGTTCTAGTGCATCCTGCATCCTGCCACCAGCGAGTGTAGGTTGTGAGAATAATGGAATTTTCTTTCACCAGTAGGGTAGGGTGATGAAACGCGCTATGAAGCGTCTTACCGGAGTACATCGGTTTGGTTGAAGCATGGCCATGGCCCCGAACCTGCCCTAATTGAACAACTCCTTTACTCATGCGCGATCCTTTTTCCTTTCGTTCTCGCTCTCTACTTTCAGATTTCTGCTTGTTTTAGTGTGTCTGATATTTAGCGTATTGTCGACGATAGACGAGTACAGTAAGTTCGCGAACGAGACCTTATTCTGGATGGAGATCTGCCTGGTGGTGTTCTTCGGCGTCGAATACCTGGTGCGGCTCTGGTCCGCCGGTTGCCGATCGAAGTACATGGGCTTCTGCGGCCGGTTGCGCTTCATCCGCAAACCAATCTGTATTATAGGTGAGTATTCCAACGTTCGAACGGCAACGTGCCCGCTTCCGGGTGGGCTCTCGAACCGCTTGCGCATCTAATTTCAAATTCATTAGAATCTAAATTAAAACACGACACTTTGATTTCAAATGCATACACTCGTGCATATTTAACCGCAACCGAGGAGGGCGCTTGTTCTGCTGCACCGAAGGGCGAATCCTCACGTGCGTCTAAGGAAGGCGGACATGTTCTCTTTTTGTTTTGTCTCATTCTTCTTTTCGGTTGGCCGCCGCTCCCGCTTGGTAATACTTTTATTTATTCGTTTCCGCTGATCCCGCATTGGTGCACTGCGTTAATTCCGGTCGTCCTGGTCGCAGGGATGTCGTGTCGCTTGGCGCTTCCGGTGTGACTTACGTTGTGAGGGTCAAACAAGCCCCGAGTGGGTGCTATTTTTGTGTTCTCATCGACCGTGAAACGGTCCAAGCCCGTGGGGCTCTTAAAACCAGGTGCTAATGCCTCGACGAACCACGGTCACGTCGGTACGCTGTCCGCTCAATGTCTAATAAATGAGTGGCAATTTAGGAGAGGTAGCCGCCGCAGGTTGTGCATAAATAATTGCTCGACACCAGGCCGTGTGCGCCGGTTGTGCCGGTACCGTAGTATAAATGATTTTGCTCATCATTTAACCACACACCGCTGTGGCACTCGGAATCAGCCTCATCCGGGTGGTTTTGTGAGTTTCTTTTTTTCTGCGACAAACACCTCACCGGTGTCCACCTTGGCACGGAAGGTTTGAGTTTACGCGCCGGCCGATCCAAAACTGACCCAACCGGAAGCCTTGCCCTAGGGCTAGAGGACTCGCAGGACCTTCATGCCGTCTCTAATGACCGGCCACCGGCCGGTTCGGGTAAGACAATAGCGAAACGGCCACCATTCGGGGCTGGCCATGGCTTCTGGCAACCGTGTCCAGCAAAAGCGGTCAAAGCTCATGAATTATTCATGAGCGGCATGTATCCTGCTGAAACGCTACTGGTAGACCGATGGAGTGGGCCATTTTTGACCCGAAACCGAACACCGGGTGGAAGTTATCTTCAAACACGGCAGGCACAACCAGGGTCGCATCACCTCGACGAAGCATATGTTCCGCTGCACTCAATAGGGAGTTTCACTAAAGGGAAAAATGGGCGAAAAAAAAACAACTAGCAACCAAAAAATGTCCAGCACCCAAAACAGGGAAAGCTCCAACGCCCCCAGGGAAAAGGAAGTGATTCTTCATTTCGACTTCCTTCGCAACGCTCCTGCAATAAGCGTATCCTAGATCCTTTGGTTCAAGCTTTCTTTGCCTTACTTTTTTTATCTGGCATTTTTAAGAACGACCGACTCTCATTAGCATTTCAATTTGAGTTGCTGAAAAGTTCGGCCCCCCCCTGCTTTATGCGCTTAACCCGAAAAAGGTTTCCAAAGGAAAGCGGAAAGTTAAACCGTAGCGCCCTTGGTCGACTCGTTCGGCGTCACACAGAAAGCCAAGCAAAAAAAAAACAAACGAAGTAAAGGATGAATCACGAACTTCACCTGGCGCTAGCGCATTAGCTCTTCTTTTTGCGAGAACGGATTGCTGGCGTGGGCACTCTGCCACGATTTGCCATCGCCAGGAATTGGCCCAAAGGCTAATTCGCCTGCTCATCGGTTTATGTAGGGATTTGTCCGTCGCCGGCTGCCTCGCGCTTCGAGAGCGAGTAAAAAGGAAGCTCGGAATCCGGATCGGCGAAAGGGCGCGAGCACGGCAAAAAAATTGAATGAAGAACTAATTGATGGTCGAGCTGAATATCCCGGAGATGGCTCCCTAGGGAGAGCTCCTTTTCCATTTTTTTTATTTGCTTCTTCTTTTGGGAGAGGAACTTGCTGAAAAGTAAGCAAAAACGAATGTCCCGAGAAAAGCGTGGGTAATCGGAAAGTTCAGCGCTGGTGATAAAATATTTTCATTAGGATGCGAATAATTATGAACTCGCAGTTTGATCTGACTGCCAGAGGCCACGAGCGGCATGCTGATGCGAACCGAAAATGAATATTTCCTTTGCAAAATTTAACGAAGCAAGATCACTTTCTAGGGTGTGCTAGTTGGTTCGTTTTTGCGCACCACACTTTCCCATACTAACTTGTGGTGAAATGTTAATGTTTTTGCTTTTGACAAGAGTTTAGAAAGCAAATATTCATAAATGAGCTTTGTCATTTTCTCTTTTAAATCAAAGTAAGCATCCGGCAACAGTTTCTTGAACTGTTTAAAAAAACAAATACTATCAACCGAGAACAACATCATGTCTGGCACCATTTATGCGCCCATGTGTTTTTACCTACATTTCCATGAAATCTCAGTCTTCCATTTTGAAAGGATGCCCAAGTTAGAGCAACAAGTGCCAACGGCACACGCCGCCCAAGGCTAGCGGCAAACCTAGAAGGCATATTGCCCACCAGCATGGCAGCACAAAAGCATCCCAAGAGGCGCGCAAAATGAAACTCTCCACCAAAAAGTCCGCTCTTCGACGAGCTTCCACTTGTCGCGTTCGCTGCCCACCACCACCACCACCAAAATGGCGTGATTTTTCCTCCCGTGTCCGGTGGGTTCGGTTCGGTTTATGTTTTCATTTTGTTTCCCCTCGGCCTGTTTTGGCCGCTTTTGTCTCATTTCGAGAGGTTGTTCTTCTTTTGTGCGTTCGGGTGGCTTTGTTGTTGCGAGTTTCGTTCGCCCTTTTATTCGTATTTCCAGCGCACGAGATGAGATCCGGTGGATGCGAGAGAGCGGGCCTTTTTTTTTCAAGAATTAACTTTCAAACAAGCAGATTTTGGATTTTTTTTTCTCGTTTTACATCAATCGCGCGCGCGTTCTGTCTGGAGTCGGGTTCGCCACTGCTTTAATTTTACGTCCCGCGTTTGGCTCGCGGAGATAGCGGAGGCCTTTTCATTATTTTTTATTTTTGTTTTTGCTCCACCACTTGCTACATCATTTGCGGAGAACGACAACAAGCGAACATAATTGTGTACATGCCGTTCGGAGGAAGGTGTGAACATGCACATTAAAAGGGAGTTTGTTTTTTGGAAACGATGTTTTTTTTTTTCGCTGCTGCCATTCATCTGAATGATCGGGATGTTTTCATCTCCTCAATTATCATTTCATGTTCGAAGCGCTTTAACATGCACAAACGAGACACGAAGAAAATTTATGCAGCCATCGAGCCTGTTAATGCTTTAAATTTATATGTTCCGCATCTCGATTTAAATTGCGAATGTGTGTAATAAACATACGAATGATTGCGCAAGAAATTTGCGAGGTGAGAAATGCAAATGAAATATCATCATTCAATCTCGCGCCCATGATTAAATTGCATAGTTTACAATTTTCAATAAACTAGCTGCAGTTTATATAAGCGCGTACTTTGGCTTAAACTGCGTCGTATGTGCACCAAAATTGCATCTGTCGAAATGAGTGGAGGAAAAACTTGTCCATTTATTTCTTTGATGTGTGCGGCAACGAATGCAGTGCAAGTATCGGTTTGTACTTCAAAGAGGCTATCCGCAACGGCATCACAGTTTGTTTATTTTCGAACTAATGTAGGCTGTTTGTGGTGGGTTGTTTCGTTTGAATTTATGGCCCCCATTATAACCGGAATGCTTGTACGTGGTACGGGTGTTTCGTCAAAGTTTTATCGCTTCAAAATTATTGCGCACATCCCACGCGGATTGGCACAGTGAAGAGTACCTTGCAACTGCTCGGAGACGATACGTAATGATATAACACCGTCACCATAATGATGTCACGGGTAATCCCTGGATGTGGAGGGAATATTCATTCCAATTGGCCACTGTTATACGCCCCTTGGCGTCAAAACCGTGGGTAATTGCTACCGGAAAAGCCATCTTTTACCGGAAACCCACCCCTACGACGGCGTTGATAGGTAAATATTTGCTCCCGAGCAACAGCAGCAGCAGCAGCAGCAGTTGTCACCATCGGCAGCGGTCACCATCGTCACACAGCCGCAGCTCGGTTTTAAATACACCGTCTCCGGTAACGATGTTTGCGTGGAGGGTTAGGTCCGTTCGCCAGCCCCACCGGGCGTGCCGGTGACTTGACTTTTCATAAACCATCTGCCACGTTCCGGGCATGGTGAACAATTAAAGAGTAAATATTTGTCAATCAGCTTCATCTATTTCGGGTGGCTTTCGGGTAGCCGGTTAGCCGGCTCTTTGTTGATCGACTGACAACCCCACGCGAGAAGGGGTGTGTGGAAAAAGGCCAATTTTGCGCCTCTTCACTCCGTCAAAACCCACAACCCACGGACGCCGCGTGCCACTGTCACGGAAACTCAAATAAAATAAAACCACAGATAATCTGTTGATGTTGATGTTCCTCGCCCGAGAAACGAAACGCTCCTGGCCGGGTCCTGGCGGCTGACGAATAATTTATCTCGATTCCGCCCTTCCGGTTGGCCCGTTCGTCGGTGTTTTCGCCCGGGACCAGGTGTGTTTATCGTCGTTCCGGAACGAATTTGGGTCAGTGATAGTTATGTCAGCGTTACGCCCGATATCCCCTAGTGTTACGAACCACCCACCCCCCCCTAAAGGTGGGCTTAATAAGCGCTGTAAACTGGTTCGTATTTCCCATTCGACGAACGCAGCCATTTACCTTTTTTTCTGCGCACGCAACCAGTACGCAGCCAGTTGCGTGCCACGAGACACCAGGCGTCTCCATCAGATTTGCCCAACCACCCACGCCGGTCGGCTTGCCCACGCTTATTTTTTTTCTTTTTTGTTCCGGAGTGTGGCCTCCTCGCCTACCTCTGACATATTTTCAGGTGTGCCAATGATGACGTACCGTAAAATTGTCGCCATTTACCGCCGAGTTTTATTTATTCATTACGATTTTCTTTTATGCGCTCCCACGCCGGCAGTGTCCTTCTTTTTTATGATACCTTCCGCCAAACCGACCGGCCGGAAGCTAATTTGTGCCCACAAACCGACAAAACGAGCGTCCGATAAGCGACGCGGTGGTGGAATTAAATGAGAATAAATGGCTACGGCGCGAAATGGCCGTGGCATTTGGAAGGTTTGGGAGCAAAATAAGCAGGAGAATTAAAAAAAACCCCAAAACGGAAGCTAGGCGAAAATATATGGCGTGCAGCGAAATGATGACCTGGCAGTATGAAAACATGAAATACGCATCAAACGGGGATACCATACGTTAGTCGGTCTCGGGTCGGAAACACGCTTTATGGCGAAGCCGTGCCCATTTACCACCTGTCCGATTGCGCCCGGCAGAAGGAATTTTGCGTGACTCTAATGCAAGCCCCATCATCCGGGCACGTAATCAAACTCCCCTGCTCCCTAATAAACCTGCAGCTGTGGGGACACGGATTGGTTTCATCGCTTGTGGGAGAAATCCAACCGGAAAGCGAATGAATGGCAGCAAAAATCTCTCCCCGGGAATTGCCACCGATTAGCGATTTGGTTTGGTTTACGGGTGTTCTCTTCTCACCCGTTTCAAGTCGATTAATTAAGAACAATGTTCAAAGTTCTTGTCCCCGCAACGAATGGACGATGGTTGCGTCGCACGACCGGCTGGAAGGATAATTGAAATCACTAACCGAGCTGTTGCGACCGGCAAATGGTTTTGGTTGGTAAAATAATAAAAAGGACCAACTTTACGATGATTACGCCCGGGATCGGATCGGTCCCCGTTCCGGTGGGTTGGCTAAAACTAACACGCGATTCGATTGCACCGCCAGCAAGCTGTTGCCGCTCGGGTGGTGCTTGGAGCAAAGGCGATTAGGACCGCATTCGATGTCCACCGCACCAGTTACATCTCGGTAACTGGCACAAACTCCCGGTGACGCATCACACCCGAGTAATGGGCTCAAGAAAAGGACCTTCCAAACGTGCACTATTTACGGTGGGACAAATTCTAAAAGTACAATCTAAAGCCCACAAAAACGGGCTCCCAATTCCTGTGGGGAATTTTGTTTAAAAAAAATGGCACAAAATAACGATCTAAAAACGCACAATAAAACCCATTCTTCCCGGCGTGTCCTCACACGGAGATATCAATTTTCACGTAACACCCGAAACCCGGTCACGTATTTGTTTCGACACCACTTAAAGTGGTTGTGTGTTGTCGCAAGCCTCGTCTGATGTCTGTTTCGTTCCATTTAAACAATCACCACCGCTGGCGCAACAAGTCCACCATACCGTGGCGGAGTTTTGTCTGATCACCGGACGTATTTTAAGCAAATTTGCAAACTCAGCCTCAACGCGAGCGTGAGCAAATTGCAGAACAAATTCGTTTCACCTTCTCCACCATCACCATCCTGGAATTGATTCCAGGCACCATGCCAGGCATGCCACGTCTTCATTTGTCATCTCAGACGGCGCCTTGGTGGTCCATTGTTAAGAAAGACGTACCCTACCCATTTGATGGGGATGTCAGGCGGAAAATTCCACCCCAACAAGCACCAAGAGAGGATGTATTTCCAATGTTCTTTGTGCCGGTGTGGCGTCAATGGGTGGAACGGTGCAATTGAAAGCCATCCATTTGTCAGTGTCTGTCGGAAGATGATGTCTCACGGGCGTCACGAATGACGGTAGCAGGAAAATCGCCACTTGCTAGAACGCTAGTTTTGCGAGCGAATGGGCAAAAGTTTTTTGGGGCTGGTTTATGGAAATGGGCGCGGATTGAAGCGAAGGACCAAGATCGTCATCCCGGTCGGTCGGTTAGGGTGTAACTTTTCTGGAGCCATTCGTAATGGCTTCGCAATGGCTTTACGTACGACAAATGTACTTCTTTTTCTGCTCCATCTCATCAAAACTTTACCCATTCAGGGAAGCGGGTGTGTGCATGTGTGTGTGTGTGTGTGTGCTTTTCGACTGCTTGACTTTAGTTCGATTTGTGCCCATATTCCGGATGGATTGCGCCCGAAATTCAACCCCCACTGTCCCGCGCGTAGGTGGTCGTTCTCAATCTCAACTCAACCTTCCAGCTGGATCGGTCTACCGGGAGCAGGTGAACGTGAACGGTAATACCATACTCATGTGGCGCTTTCATTTTCCCGTTTCCAGATCTTATTGTAGTCGTAGCGTCTATGGTTGTGCTGTCAGTGGGCTCAAATGGTCAGGTGTTCGCAACGAGTGCCATCCGAGGCATTCGCTTCCTGCAGATCCTCCGGATGCTGCACGTCGATCGGCAGGGTGGCACCTGGCGGCTGCTCGGTTCGGTTGTCTTCATCCATCGGCAGGTAAGGTCCCCTGTGGAAGTACGACTTTTGAGTTCCATAATCCACCATGCCACATTGTTTGGGGTGGTTTTCTTCTTCTTCTTTTTCCCCCTTCTTTCACCGCCTTATCAACCTCCAGGAGCTGATTACGACGCTGTACATCGGTTTCCTGGGGCTCATCTTCAGCTCGTACTTTGTGTACCTCGCGGAGAAGGACGTGCTCGGGCCGGACGGTAAGGCGGACTTTGCCAGCTACGCCGACGCGCTCTGGTGGGGCGTCATCACCGTCACGACGATCGGGTACGGTGACACGGTACCGCAAACCTGGATGGGCAAGATCGTCGCCTCCTGCTTTAGTGTGTTCGCAATCTCGTTCTTCGCACTGCCGGCCGTAAGTCGCGTCGCACCGAATTCCACCTTCAAAACCACCGTTCTGTTGGTACTCATTGTCCTTGTTGGGCTTGTTTTTTTCTTTTGTTTGTTCGGGTTGCTTTTTCTACCATCACCCGCAGGGTATCCTGGGATCCGGGTTCGCCTTAAAAGTACAACAGAAGCAGCGCCAGAAGCACTTCAACCGCCAGATACCGGCCGCCGCCATGCTGATCCAGTGCCTGTGGCGCTGCTACGCCGCCGACAAGAGCTTCCACAGTGACGCCACCTGGCAGATCTACGTCAAGTCGAACGACAGCGGCAACAACAACGGCAACAGCAGCACCGCCCTTCCCTCTCAGTTGGGCAAAGTGAGTGCGATGTTTAGCGGTGTACGTTTGTATGTTTTGGTGGTACTTTCCTCGCATATTTGCATATAACTGAACAACCTCTAGGGTGGTTATGCGTGGTGTCGCCTTTACCCCTGAATTCCCGATTGGTTCCACGAGAGAAGTTTCACAATATTTTTTCCGGTGGTTTGGTGTTCTTTGGTTCTTTTTTGTTTTTAATTCATAATTAATCGGCCTATTAGGTGCTCAGCCAACACTAAAGGCTAATGATGGCTTGTATTTCATTTGTCCTTTGTTTAATTCTCTACTTACAAACACATGTTCCAACAGTTGTTTGATTTTGTTTCAAGTATTTTTTCTCTTGTCATGTGGCCGCTTCATGGCCGCACGTTGTTTGCTGCACTTTGCGCTCGTACCAATTTTAATCTTTCGCAACACCACAACATGCTTGCTTTTGTGTGGTCAGAGAACGATTTCTTTGTCGCGCAAATGGCAGCATTTTGCATTTTTCCCGCACAACAGCGCTCTTTTGCGGTATCCTCGGTCGTCGTACGATACGAGTGTTCGTTTTTGTTCGTGCATTTATTTTTAGAATGCGCCATTCCTTTTGCCAAGTTGCTCCGTACCGTGAGGTAGGACATGCTGGCAAAGCGCATCCGATTATGTGCATACATTATCGGATTTTATCGTTCGTTTGTTTTTTTTTGTTTTCGTTTTAAAATTAGAAGAAAAAAATCTGATATCCATTTGCTTCGAACACCCACTTCACTTCCCACTCGTTTGTACAGATGCTCGGTTAGTTGTTGTATGTTAGCGTTTTGTAATGTTTGTCGTTAGTGTTTTGCCACATTGAAGGTGTAGTAGCGTGCTCGGTTGTTAGTGGTTGCGCTTCAACTGCTTTGGCTGTAGCTGTGTACCCATAGGAAGCATCCTTGATGGATGCGCGCACCATAGATGTTAGCTGTTAGCGGTTGATGGATGCGATTCGTTAAAAGAACGCAACTTCCTTGCACTTAAACTCCCTCCCAAAACAAAAACCAACCTATCCCTATGTGGAATAATGTGCTTCTAATTTACCCAGCGTATCGTTGTGATGTTACCTCTATTTCACCATGGACGTATGGATGCTTCTAAGCAAAACCAGCTGTAGCTTACCTTTGAATGAGTACTTGCAGTTAGAGGGTTTCCATTGCACCTGGCTTTTACAAGGATCGTTCCCACGCTACTCAAATCAATGTCTTCCGGTTGAAATAAATAACCCAACCGTTACCGCATGCAACGCGCTCTGTGACGTGTCTGATTACGCGACTAGCCAGCGACGCTCGCGCTGATCAAAGATCCATTCCACGCAAATGAGCCACAAGCGTTCTCAGAAACCATCGCTACGACGCCGCCGGGTGTATTGTTTTACAATTCAGCTTTGTTTCACTGCCACCTTCGCGTGGTAGCGGAAACAAATGGCCCCATCCCGGAACGGGTACGAGCGGATCGGTAACGCATAAACCAATCAATCAATCAAACACAAACTCTCAATCAAATGGGTGCGGCACCCATCCGTTGGATCCCTCCAAAGCCCGACCGAAATGCAGCAAATTGGCAAAACGGAACACGAATGGGAAATGGGAGAGAAAGAGAAAAAACGCAAAAAAAACCGGCAAACAGAAGTTTGTGATCAAATTTAAATTTTGACAGCTTTGCGAAGTGGTTTCGTTGCTGTGTTTTTATTGCCACTTGCTACGCAACCCTCAACCATGGCCTGCTATGAGCTTGCGAAGGGAAATGTCATCCGCGCGACGCTCGATGGGTGGGTGTTTTTGATTTTTGCTGGTGCAATTTGCCCCCTTACGTTGCCAATACAAACTCGATCGCGTGGGAGAGAGAGAAGCGAAAAAGCCACCCATCATCGATGATGAGTTCGTTCGGGAGGACGAGGGAGTTTGTTTAGTTTCATCCCCATCTTGCCGTTTGTACTCTGCCGATTTTCTGCCGGCTGGAAAATGCGTGCTGCGTGATTGTTTCCCGCGCGCCGCTTGCTCGCGGAGATGAATTATTCAAATCACAATATTCGCTATAAACATGGCAAACGTTTCCGATGCGAGTGGCAATTCCATTAGCGTGCGATCGATGGCACCGATGGCGTCGGCGGGTGGGTCGCAACGCTGCGAACTCTCGCTTTCCTTGCCAAGCGCAGGCCGATGTACCGACACGCACATTCGCTTACACGCACTTGCGGTAAATCCGGAAAAACATCATCCTACCGTCCCAATTTCGCGATCCGTGAGACGTCTGGACCCACTACCAAGGTAGGCGTAAGGTCGCGGTTTTTCTTTCTTTTTGTTTGAATAATGTTTTTCCTTTGTTTTTCAACGCCTGAAGAAAGGAAAGGCGCAGCCAAACGAGATTGAATTAGTATAATGGTGGTTTCATTGTTTGCGAAAAAAAAGAAAACTCCACGCTCTTACGCCACTCGATCACTTCTCTGGGTTGCGGCACTCCATTTCCAATTTACAAAATACAACTGGCTTGTGAAGGAGTATTCGATTGATATTCGGTTTCTGAGAAGCATTTCACTACGGATCGCAATCGTGATTCAATAGAGCCATTTTGTTAGCTGTGTATCGCTTTGTCAAGAGTTTGCTCGTAGGCATATGCATCAATGTATCAAATAAATAATTTCATAACCTAGTTTCTTTTTCTTTGCTTAGAAACAAATCTTTCACACAACCTATTTTTTACATCTATTGATGAAAGCTAATTTTTCGTGAAAGGAATAGCTTTATTTATGATGAGCCACGTTGGCAAACATCTTAACAGATCGCTTACATCAAGCACGCACAAAGCTCCATTCCAGTTCCACTAATTGAAGCCAATCGAGGCGAAGCGCTTGCCGCGTGTACTACGCAGGAAAATCACATCACGATTTGCATTAAATATTGTGTAACGGAAATTGGATTGTGTGAAGCAATTTTAAACCGCCTAGCAATGGAATCGTCTAGACGCACGTCCTTCCATCATGCTGGGAAGCCTTGCATAGAAGATAACACCATTTACCTTCCTTCTTCTTCTTCTTCTTCTTCTTCTTCTCCACCTGCTCTGATTATTCCCCCCACTCACTCTTCAAAGCGTACTCCAAAGCTAACCGATACTGCCTGCCCGCATGTGCGCTTTCATTCATCAACGGCAAGATCAACCACGCTCTCAAGAACGCCACGAGACGTGCCAAAGGTTGGCAAGAGTGCTAGTGGGAAATGAACAAAAAAAAACTCTGTAACATCAGGATCAAACCATCATCTGAGATTTGCGTACTTCTCGTTTTGCAAAACTCATTTTGCTTGATAAGTCTCCATGAGCGCGCGCTTGTGTGCCGGAGGCGCTGTTGATGGAGCGCGTTGTAAAAGCCCTGTGAGGTGACTCATCAGAACACGATGATGATCCGTGCTTTCATCGTAAGTATGGAAATGGCCTTTCATCGTATCGCTGGAATGGCCTGCGTACCTTTGAGAGGGACCGGAATTTTCCTAGAGATAATTTACACCACCATCGTGCGTATTTTTATGCTGCAAATAACAATCGCTCGAGCGTTGTTGCTTTGGCTGTGTATAAATGCAGTTTGTACGATTGTTTGAACGTATTTTGCATTCTTCCCCCGCACGAGCACTGTGTTGGTTGTGAATGAATTTCTCCCACTGCTCGTTTTACGTTAAACAAACGCAGGCAATCAGAATGGTATTGTGTGCTTATAAATTAGCCCTGTTCGAAAGGTGGTTTTCCCCCTGTTACCATTTGGCATATTTTTCGCACTACGTAAAACGGAAATAGCGTGCGATATGAGCGCGTGAAAATGGGCTCCACCTGGCGGGACATGCAATACATAACATTCTCCTCGTTTCGTTTCGTTCGAAGTCAATGCCCGGCATCGAGCGTGATAAGAAAACGGAGAGAACGGACTGAAACGTAGAACGCTCCAGCCAGCGGCCAGGTGCCGGAAATGGAAAAAAACCCGGCAGATAGAATTCCTGCCAACGGTTTTCCGGGAGTTCTTTTCTTTACTCTCACTCCACCATTTTGTTGACGCTTTAAATTTGCTTTCTTCTCTTCATCGCACACTTGGCCGGCACACCTGGAAACCTGTGAGCACCCCGGGGCAAAAGAAAATGAAACGAGCGGAAAAAGAACGACGCAGGAGAAGAAAACGGAGCTAAAGAATCTTGACTTCATTTTCTGGTCGCCTGCAGGCGAACGTGAATGAAGTGAAATAATTTGAAAAACGCGGTCCAACCCTTATGAAAGCGAAAGCCAGCCACCAAACCGCCGGAATGCATAGGCGAAAAAGGGGGCTCGTGGGGTGGCAAAGAAAAAGAAAACATGCATTCAGCGTGCGGGGAAACTCAACTGAAAGCGAACAGAGCGAACGAAAGTGCCAGCGGGATGGAAAACAAGCCCCGCGGCAGGGAAAACGGCTTATGATGTTCTTTCCGCACCGGCTTTCTCCTTTCACCACATCGAAATGGAAGTAGATGTTGCGGTCGCTGATGATGGTGGTGGCGATGGCAAAAACTTCCCGTGCTGATATTGTGCGAGCTTGCGGAGAAACCGAGCGGAATGGAAGGCCGTTTTTCCGGAAAATAGCCCCCGGAGCGTAAATACGCTTTCCTCACGACCCAGCGCGCCCCACAAATCCGGGGGTGTCGGAAAAATTCCCCAAACCAAGGGCAGACAAACCTCAAAGGATCACCGCGCGGGGTGGGAAAATTGAAAGCAAAAACTCTCACTTTTCTCTTCCCGTTGGCGCAAAAGGGTGTGTGTTCACCTTGCGGCATCACCCGGTGATGGATGATGGGGCGCCATCGGGTGTGGGTGTTTTGGGGGAAAAACCGGCAAAAACTTTGTTTTTTCCCAGCCACATTAGCCCGCACCGATGACGAATTATTACACAGCCTCCTGGACGTTCCCGTGGTGAGATGAGAAGGATTGGTGTTGAGTTGAGAAGAAGAAGAAGAAGAAGAAGAAGGCGAAAAAAAGCCTGTAAGAAACAACCCCCACTCACACAGGTGTCAACGGGAGGATGGATGTGGGAGGAAGGTAGCCTTTTTTCTTCGAGGGTGTCGGTTATATTTCCCTTTTTGTCTCGCATTGTTCCCTCAATTCTCGGCGCTTCCACATCTGCTATTGCTGGTAGACAATCGGAGCACATTGTTGCCGCATAAGAACCAGCTTCTGCTTCGGGTGGTCGTTCCGTAAGTTCCGGAGAGTTCCGTAACGTGAAACTCCCTCCGGGACCGCTGAAAACACCAATGCACCAATGGGGGGAGTCTGGAGCTTTCGTTACATTGCGCTCGTGGAATGTTTTCGCAGCCCGTTTCTATCTCTTTGTCTTGACGTTTTGTTTTTTCTCTGGAATTCCTTCCCAGATACCCTTTTTGCAAAAGAAAAAAAAAATAAACCACACGGAAAAACGCTGTTGCGTGCGCTAGGTTTTTGTTTGCCAATGGAAGCTACGCTTTCCAGCTGCTCGTTTGGACGCTTTGTTTCCATTGCGCACACACATGTACTCACACAAGAAAACAGTTGGCAAACGGCAGCTTTCAGGTTGTTTTCCTTTCACCCGGTGGAAGCTCCAGTTTTCCATCGGCATGCTACTGTGCGCGTTCACGCCGGAGGTACAGGAGCTCGGAATTTCCCTTCGAAAGAGGAAACTTTTGCATACGCCACGGTTGAGTTCTCCCAGCCAGCTCCTTCCTGGGTTTGGCTTTGTTGCAGCCGGGCTCGAGCTTGCCGTCGAACGATGAAACTCCACTCAGCCACTGAAGGGTTAGATGTCGGTAATAAGAACCGATCCTACACGATGCTAATAGAACGGTAATTATGCGCCCAGTAAAGGGCGTTTCGTGGTAGAAACAGCGTGATACAATGATGGCGTTTAAATCATCAAGTGCAGCTTGTTGAACTGCAATGAATAGCTCATCTTCTGCCCATTTCTTAAGCGGCTCAATTTGGCTCACTTCTTTCCCACCCGTCAATGCTGTCAAATATAGCTCCCGGTGAAAAACAAAAATACATTAACCTTTTCCGCGTATCGATTAGCGTCTGCCAACGCTGGGCGCTGAGTAGGCGCTGAAATGTGATGATAATATTGCAATGGAGCGTCGTTGATTGATTTGTTTCACCACCGGTCGCATGACGAAACCAGAACCAGAGCGAAACTGAGCGCAGATGCGCCGGCAACAGTCAATCAACGTGAAAACGATACGCGTTCCCGGTGGGAAAAATGCGAACCGTTCCATCACGCTGCGTGGTAGATAATTCAATTGTAATCCAATTCGATATGTAGCCAAACCGGGGAGCTGTGCCTTTTCGTTTTGGGAGATGAAACCAGAACCAGACCCCGGGGCCATAAAACATTAATGTGACGGAAGATGTGCGCGCGTGTGTGTTTGTGTGTGGGGGCGTTCTCATCAGTTCTAGGACGTAACTTTGGTGCCCTCGCCTCGTCTTATCGCTCGGCGACCCGTGGGGGGCCGTGGTAGAGTCGTATTTTATTGTCATATTTGATGATAAAAAAAAAGTTTGGCTCTGCAAACGAAACGCTCGGAGATATGTAAACGAATTTTCGCTTCCGATTGAACGTCATGAGCAGATGGATGGAAGGATATCGTGCATATTTTACTGCCCTGCTCGGGTCGCATCGAGTGGAAGAGTTTCTGATAAGCAACGTTACATTTGTGAACCTCCAGTTTTTTTTGACCGTCAATCGATCGTCAATTCCCTTTGATTTTTGCGTGGATTAAATTTGATTTACCTTTAGCTTTATGTTCGTAACATGATTTAAAAAAAACTGATCCATAACTAAACTGAGTTTCTCTCGCATAAAAACAATGCTCCCTAAATCGACGACAAATCCTCCCATCGCCACCCGATATTTACACACATGCAGAACGCTTTGAGGCACCATTTCCCGATCGCCCCCCCCTCGAACCGGTTTTCCTTCCCACCCGTTCCCACTCACCCCATTCCTAGCACAACAAACACTTGCCTGCTAGAACGCTTCCGAGCCGAATGCTTTCTCAGTGTGTGTGCGTGTGTGTATCAATATGTGTTCGTTGTTCGTTGTCCTTTTACGCGAAACATTCGGGTTCAGACCCTAATGGTGCAGGTGGCGCGGCGTGGTGCATCGGTGCTGAAGCGGCGCAAGTCCCGGAATCGCATGGAGGCGCCCCAGATGAAGCCACCACTCAGTGCCGGCCCCGGATCGGGTGTCGGCCCTTCGGCGGGTGGTGGTGGCTCAACGACGACAACGACGGCCCCGACGAGTGCTCTTCCGAGTGCTTCCGGTGGTGCGAGTGGTGCTGCCGGAGCGACATTGGCTCAAGCGGAGGGATCAGCCCTTGGGACGCCCGCAACGGCCGGTGGTGGAGGAGCGAGCGGAACCGGTGGACCATCGGCGGAACTGACGAAAAGCGAATCCGACGGAGATGTCGTCTTCTACATGGAGGAACCACGATCGGCAGGTAGGCAAATGAGTGCGTGACAGTCAAATGAGACATTATTTCAAAACTACTTACTCGCAATTGGTTCTGTTGGCCATTCACTTTCCCCAATTCCAGTTCACAGATTATTTCCAATATTTAATGCCACACCTTGCAGCGAGATATTGATTCCATCTGATTGGTGACGTTTTAACCTTTAACTGAATAATCCTTTATCGGAGTCAGAACGTACTATGTAACGAGTTTTTTGAAGTGCAAAACTAATCGTTTCATTTTTGTTGCAAAACAAATGCCGATAATCCCCTCAGTGGAGTGGTGGTATCGTTGATTGAAAATATTCATTTTGAAATGGCTCTCGGGGTTCTTTTTTTCCACCCCCTTATCATAACGATACAGCCATATTTTGTATCAGTTTCCCGTGCGGGTGTAATGTGGTTCTTTTTTTTGTTTCATTTTTCATACCTCCCTTCTTTGAAGTGTTACACCGTGATCGCACCGGAGATATTTATTGATTGGAAAAATATTTTCCAATAAATTCCTCGCTAGAAAACCACGCCCCAGCTGTCAACCGATCGCAAATCATGCGGAGACATAAAGCACACAACCACACACAAACAAAGTGAAACAGAAAATCCTTCTACAAATTCCAATCATACATTCTACCCGTTCAGTGCGCCCTATGCGCCGCAAAAGAGGTCCTGCCGAAAATACGATCACGGCCGGTGCGAAAATGGGAATGGTAGAAAATATTTTCCCTTTTTTGGTGGCTTCTTCCACGTTCCATTCGGTTCGTGGTTCGTGTTTGTTTTGTTGGCCGAGAGGCAATCATCGATAAATTCCATCGACCGATGTAGGGAAGGGAACGAGAGCGCAAGATGGAATTAGTAGTGTGCTGTCCGTGCCACCGTGCTGGCATGTGTAATAAAGGTGTTAACAGCATTGTGTGATGCTTTTCCCTCTTTCCACGGCTGGTACGGTTGGGCGTGCTTTCAGAGCACTTCCATTTCTATTGGAACACTTAATTAATTGGTCAATTTCGTTTCGTTTTCCACTTCCGCTTGACACGACGAAATGAGCCCGTTTTCAGGCAACGCCAACGCAAGCGGTCGTGATGCGGTGCGCTCTTTTCAGTGTTCAGTCGTGCCTCAAGCACTGGCACTGGGATTCGTGGAACAAAAGAGGGAAGAAAATGTGATACGGAAGAAGAACTGTACTTTTAACGAGCTGTGAATAGTAGAAACTGTCTTGAGGGAGAGAATAAATTTAGATTGCCGATTATATTATCTAAAATTGCGTGATTGAACATGGCTCCCAGATCAATGCATTCATCAATGGAACAAGAATTGTTTTACAGAACCAATATTCATAATTTTTCAGTTTTTACGTTGAATTTGATACTTTTTGATAATTTTTTGTATAAAAATAGCTTTATTCCTATTATTTCTGTCAGTTAATTATGTTTTAAAATTCATTTGTTAATTTATACAAAGTACTGGGCGTCTCCATCACATCAATAGAACGCTATTATGCTGGTATTTAATTCAATTTTTTTTTTATTTATTAGCAAAAAGAATTGACGAAGATACATTAAGAAAAACTAATTGAAAACTAGCTCTCTATCACTTTGATCTGTGTCAGTTACTTAGGTTTTCAATTATATTTAATATTGTATACAAGGCACTAGGCGTCTCAGTTACTTGTGTTATTCATTCCATTTAATATTTTCTACAAAGTACTGGGTGCTTCCATCGCACAAACTGAACGCCACACTATTTCACCATTCGGCGTAAAAAGCGGCCTATAATTTGTTCATTCCATTCCCACCCTAGAAACCAACGCCTATCTCTCGGGTTCATTCAACTCCGCCTGCGTACGGGGCAAGCAAACGCCCCATGAATAGGAATGAAACGCGCTACTCTAGCTAGCTCTGCTAAATATGCTAATTACTCATACGCACGAACGCTGGGCGGGCGTTGTTTACTGGCCGCTATCGACCCGTGACCAGGGCCCGGGATTCCGTGACTGTGCGACCGAACCCCCGGTGTCACGAATGCTGCCCGGTGTTGGCTCAAAAGCTAGCTGTACAAATAAAACTATCTGGCAGGGGTTTACATAGCGTTCGCAGTTTTCCTTCTGGTTTTTTTTTGTCTTTAGGTGAGTGTTCTCTAAATGTGTGGCCTCGCGCTCGCGGACTGCATTCAAAACACGATGACACGCAACACCAAACCTCACCCGTGGCATTGGGTCGGCAAGCTGAGGGCGAGCGTGATTAGAACTAGTAGCCAAATGGGACCAATTCATAATTCAGCGTGTTTTTATCTCTGGTCGGCTTTCAAATGGCCTCACGAGGATAGCGATCACTTTTATTTCAGCACTAAAACGGTTCGCTTATGATCTCATTGTTTTAGGGCGATTTTTTTGTGCGTGTAAGTGGTTTTTATTTAATGCACGTTCGTGCCTCCCCCAAACGGTATTCCATTAACTCGTCGTTAAACGCACATTCTACTGAGTGCGCTATGAATACAAAGTATTGCATTATGGTGATGAGCCTACGTGGGCTGTTTCGTATGATTCGCCAATGAAACTTAGCTAAACATGTCCCTTCACTGCGCCAATGAACCGAATAAAGTTTCACATGTTCATTTTCGGTTAGAAAAATTAAGCACGTTGTAAGCAAGTGAATAATGCCCTCTGTGCTTTTCAGGAACGCCACTGCGAACGCGTCGCAACGATCCAAACCGGGGAGTGTTCGTTAGCCAGAATAGCTCCGTGACGGAAGCCCCGAGCGACGAAGTGGAAGCCGAACCGGAACCGGACGACGAACCGGAACCGGCCCGTGTCACGCAGTGAGTAACACGAGCCGCCCTTCCTTTGTTCGCATGCTTCCTTTCATGCTTTCCGTTTTTCCCTCAGGCTAACGGAGGCGCACCGGAATGCGATACGCGCGATCCGGAAGATCAAGTACTTTGTGGCACGGCGCAAGTTCCAGCAGGCGCGCAAACCGTACGATGTGCGGGACGTGATCGAGCAGTACTCACAAGGCCACCTCAACATGATGGTGCGCATCAAGGAGCTGCAGCGCCGGCTTGATCAGACGCTTGGCAAACCGGGCAGTTATCTGGCCGGCATCGATCGAGTTGGCAACATCAAACCGATGACGGTTGGGGCGCGGCTGTACCGAGTGGAGCAGCAACTATCTGTGATGGACAAGAAATTGGATCAATTAACGCACGCCATCAACTCGATGACGATGCAGCACCAGAAGATGATATTACCACCGATGCAGCCGTACCAGCAGCACCCGTTGCATCAGCAGCAACAGCAGCAACATGTGGTGCCACCCGGGGTGCATCCGTTGCACTCGCCAGCAACACTCGGTGCGATCGTGCAACACCAACAGCAGCTGCTGCACGGTCAACAGCAACAGCAGCAGCAGCAGCAGCAGCATCAGCAACAAATCTCCCCACTGCAGCTGCCAGCCGCCCCGTCCCAGGCTTCCTCTCCCTCGCTTGCGATGAAATGTCTCGAGGACGACGTATAATATTTAATCTAAGCTCGCTCTCTTTCTTGCACGCCGTGTGGCGAGAGCAGCAACACACACACCCACACAAAAGCACACCATTCACACCCCTGGAACAATCTGTGTTCAGAACGATACGCATAAAGTGGAAATTGCAGCAGGCGCAGAAGCTGGAATCGGAACGTTTCCAGGGTAACCAGCGGGCTGCTACGAACAGGAACGAAGGAAACAGCTTCGATGAAGCTAAGCAGGAAATATCCTAACCAGTCGGAACGGAACGATAGAAAGGAGCAACTTTTGCACAATCGAAAGCTGCCGGTGGCTTTTTATTTTCGATAGAGAGAGAGAGAGAGAGAAAGAGAGAGAAAAAAATCTCCCAACAGTGCGGAAAGTTCTGTCCAAAGTTAATAGAAAACTAAAAATTGACTTTTCGGTGGGTTCAGAAAAACTAGTGAAACGAGAACGGCAGAACGGCGGAAGGTAGACAAGATGTGCGCTATTTTGCAACCCGTAAGAATCCAAATTCTACAAACAATGGGCACGCGATTCGTCGAAAAGCTGTAGCTTGGCATCCTCCGGAGGAATTGGTGAAAATTAGGTTCGAAAAACAAACCCTGACCGGCATTAGAGAAAACAAACCCGAAAGCATGAAGGGGTAACGAACAGGTAGACCGAGGCGAGGAGACCCCAAGGGCGGACAATTTCGCCCCTTTTCGCCCCGGTGGGAAGTTGAAGCGAAAAACGAACAAGCATGCATATTTTCTACTTAACCTTATACCTACGAACACAACGCGCGTAATGTGACTGTGCAGAAAGTTACCCTTTGCAAGGACGAAGCAATCACATATGCACACGCAACACAGACACACATGCACACGCAACACATACACACATACATTCACCCTAGATATCTATCTCTCGTAGCGGTTTCGGGGAGGACAAAGGGCTCCCAGCCAGCCAACTAACCAATGTAATTTTAAGAGGACATGAGACTGTGATAGTGAGTTGGAGCGGAAGTACGCGAGTCCTACGGTCACGGGACACGATAACAAAAACAAAACACAAAGCCGTGTGGAAATCGTGCAATCGTGTGCAATCGGTGATGCTGCTGTGAGTAGAGGTTACCAGTTCCTCGAACATCGCTTAGCATTAGGTGGATTTGCACCTCGTGCACCCATTTGGTCAGCTGTTAGCATAGCATTGATCGGTAGCATAGCCGTCGATCGCGTCTTTTGTTGCATCCCTGTGCGTCCTGCGCCGCACTCGATCCGCGGTGGTTTTAACGATTCTCTTTGCGTGTACCTATGTTTTCACTCACCCCGTTCGGGGACGTTACCTTTCGCACGTACCGCGTTTCCGGGCCTGTTGCATGTTTAGGATGTAAATGTAACGTAAGCGGGTTTCCCGCCATCCTTTTAGTTACCGCGCAATCTCTTAACCGGTACGACCTGTGGCCAACGGAAACGAACGACGTCGTGGAGCATGCGCTTAAACTCGAAAGCACTATAGCGTCAAAACCTTATGCTAAGCAGAAGCAAAAAAAAAACAAAACGCCGTGAAACCAAGACGAATAGTAAGCAATAACTAACGCAACTCAAATGCCTCGAAACTATTTTGAACGTGTGTGTGTGTGTGCGTGTTTGTTTGTGTATGTTTTCGCCGCAGCGATCGCGTACGATCGTCAACCATAGGGTGTAGCTTCTCGATCACACCTCCCATAGGGTGTGGTTGTGCCAAAACCCCACGCCAGCAGCGAACAACTGTGATGCAAGCTGACACTCAACTCACCCGCTTCGACCGTGCCCTTACTGACGCGGAGTTCTTCCAGCGGCTGGTAACCTTAGCCCTAGCCACGTGCCAGCTTCCGCCAGCCGCAGATGGCCATTAGAATGTGGAATCTGTTTTTGTACCTGTTACAGAAATATGCAAAAAAGTTTTCATATTCTTGCGGCCATCTGCGACGAAACGCTTCAGCATTTTGTTCATAGGAGTTTTTTTTTTTTTTTTTCATTTGTTTTTATTTCGTTTTTGCTGTGCGGTTTGTTTCCGTGTTTTATCATTCACCATACGTTCCGCAATCACACCAGCTAACGCAAAGCAACAAACACAGCTGGTAGTCGTTGTGGCCACCGGCCCTTTATTCCGATTGCAGCTTTTGATTGTGGCGTTTCCATATCCGTTTCGTGCCTTTCACAAACTCTCCTTGGATGCATTTTATATCAACAACAAAGAAAATAACACACACACGTACACACACATACGCATCGACACACACACATCTAACGTGCTAACTGATCTTGTTCGACGTGCTTAACTGGAGCCCAATCAGCTCGGGGACTAGCGATCGGAAAATGGAGTAGAACCAAATTAACCGGAACAGGAATGCAGCGACAGATAAGTGGGAGAAGGGGTAGGAGGGGCGGGGAGGGGGGATTTTGCGCACAAAACTCGACGACACGTGCAAGCGGGCATGTGCAGGGGCTCGTGGGAAAATATGCTAAGCAAATTTTAGTGTATTCGAACGGTGGTTCTAAAACGAAGCCGAAGGACCAGCTTCTAATCGCTTGCCAAACGCGTTTGAAGTTCTTTCAACATCTGCGAATACAAAATCGCTAGTTAATCGTACGATAGGTAGTAACCAACCCGACACAACACACTCAGAACACATTGGCATAGCATCTAACCTTGCAGCAAACGCGCGATCACCGATCGAGTTCGGGAAAATGCCGACTGTACAGTTTACCAGATTGGCCACGTTGAACCGCGCCGTTTGTTGCTTCTTTTGATTTACTTTAAGTGTTTCCATTGTTTCCTGTATGGTTGTATGGTTTTGGAGTCGGAAGAACTAAAAAAAAAAAAAACAAGCAGCATTGTGGCGATAACCGATTGATCGGTTTAACTAACAAAATTAATTAGAATAGCTTCCCGGGGAGGGATGAACACTCGAACTAGTCGATCAATCGCAACACTCAATGGTACGAGTTGATGAGAGGAAAAAGCAAGAAACGAACCCCTAAAAGTGATAAAAGGGGTAAACGGTTAAATTTAGTGCATTTCTCACCAAGCGGTCTGGGTCTGAACACCACGTGGAGGAGCTACACGAAGTACGAAATTGCATTGCACCTAGTAAACCAACACACCAGACGTGTGGGAAGCATTAGTGAATGAACTAGATAAGCTAGCGATATAAAAAAAAACATTCTTACTGTGATTACTCTCGAATAACGAATCGAAGGGATATCTTATAAAACAAACAAACAAGAAAATACAGATAAATATATAAAGGTATGTAACCGCGGGCGAGGCGAACGCAGAAGAAGATAAAGAAACACTAAGCGCAACATTTGTACAGCCATGAGGTGCGTTTTCGCAAATGGATTGTGAATATTATTAATGCTCTCTCCATCTCTCTCGATCGAATTAATGACAAACCAATAGCGTAGTGAACCGTAGCATATAGCATGAACCGTTCAATTCACGTACGATTATTACTTCATAATTTTCGCAATACTAACGATTTGCACCGCCATGAACGGCGGTGCATGCGTGCATTGTACAGTGCAAGTGCAGTGTAAATAGTTTTAATAGCAACTCTCCCACAATTCGCGCCCAACACACAGCAAACCACACACACACACACTTAGCAAATTCGATAGTAGCCTAGGAATCTCCATTCTCTCCCACTTAAAGACCAAACGATTGATCTAGTGAAGGAAAAGTTAATCGAAAGCAAAGCAAAATATTGAAGAAGAGAAGCGAACGTGTTATTAAACGATCGATTTGACGCAAACTAAGCCACTAAACACGTGAACGTTTGCACAAACCATAGGCGAAGAAAGTTAGAATACTATTTAGATACAAAACACTCTTGCATAACTGCTGATAATGACGCTGAAGGGTCCAAACCTGTTTGCCTCTACCAACAAAAAAAAAATCATAAAAAATGAAAGTAAAAACTAATTTAAAAAACACACACTCACAGAGACACATAATAAGCATTGAAGGGGGCATATTGAACAAAAGTTTGAAAACCATGCAAAAAAAATCGTCTACCAGTAATAATCGAGGGAGGTGACTTTTTATCGAGCCGATATCCCTAATACCCTTTTTGCCACTGGAAGCGTGTGTAATCAATAAAACATAAAACAAGATTGCGTTACTTGAAAACAATCGTGAGCATAGAACGAGAAACGGCGAGAGAACCGAGAGTGCAGACAGAGCGGAACGATCGATCCTGATCGATCCCGATTGATCCACGGATGCCCAGCCAATTTCATTCGTCATGAAGAAGAAAAAAGGTCCCCCAAAACGTTCGCGAACCCACTCCCCAGGATAAGGCAGCCGCGTGCGACGGTTGGGCTTTCCACCATCGTTTGTACATAAAGCGTTTTTAAAAGGAACTAATCAAAAGAAACACAAAATTAGTACACATCGCAGAGTTGGGGCGAACATTTGTTCGCGGCGAGGTGTCATTACATTAATTTCTTAGTAAAACATCATCTTTGAATCAATATCGATATCGCACCATAGAGAGCTAGTTTTCTAATTCTCGATAAAATATGAATTCCTTAAATAATATATATGAATACACAAAACACACCCACCCTAACACACACACACACATGCGTATATATCCTCCCTCCCAAAGGGAGATCAACTTGTTTTGTCCTTCACGCTGCGTGTATGGATTTCCGCGAGTCTGTGCGCGGCAGCGTTTAAATGAAACACTAACCCGTACCAATCCTGAAACTATCATGGCTTTAAGCACAAGGACCATCTTTCTACCCGTTAAGATAAAGCTCCACGCAAACGATGCAAGCTTAAGTTCTGCAGACCAAACCAGTCTTTTCCGAAAGCTACCAGAGACTCTAAAACCACATAGAATCTACATATCCTGTAACGAAATGTTAAACGTTTTTCAGCAGAAAAGAACAAAAAAGCAATTGTAGCACGTACAACAACCATCTTTCAATCAATTTGTGGCAGTATACCGTTTGAGCAGCAGTTACACCCGTTAATAACAGTAGGATCAAACCACAAAAAAAACCGCACCGGTTTCTCTTCTTTTATCGAGAAGGACGAATGAAAGCGAACCAAACGTAGGATAGAATGCAAGCTTCCTTTCTCGTGCAGCAATGCATCAACAGAACTGTTGCACGCTAACCGAACCGTTAGCGTTTATGAAACGATGTTTAACCTCACATTAACAACAAGAAAATCCCGTCTACTAACATGCGTTTATGAAGGTGATTAATTTTTTAAAAAAAGGCTTACCAAAAGGCAATTAACACTATCCAAATCATTTTCTCTTCACGATCGTACACGGTCCAAACGTGTGCAAGGGAGAACGAAAACAAAAAGAAATTTTTATCGATCAGTTAAAACCTAAAACAAGATGTAGATTGATGCGTACTTTATAAATATTGTTAAAACTTTGAAAAAATTTAACTAACATGTTGAAAACAAATCAGAAACGAAATTTGAATAAAAATGGGGATGGGATGAAAGAAAATACTAATGGGAGGACACAAAACTACACACACTCAACTATCCCACAAACACGCCTCCACAATTAAAGAACGAATCGGTCTATTCGTTTAGCGGTATTGATGTAGGAAATGTAGGTTACTTTAACGCGAACATTATCGAACACACAAAAACGAGGGAAAATGAGAGAGGGAAAACGAAGCAAAAGCTAGAATGGCTTAATTTTTCCGCAGCGCGCAGTACGCGACTCGCAAAGCACACTGAACCAATCTCTTATCTCCAACACACACCAGACACACATGCATACACTCACGAGGACACTCTTATACTACCAACCAACGACACTGATACCGTAGGGGCCTATCTATCGAAACGAACGAAGAGCAAGAGCGGAAGTCTACTACTATACTGGGAAAGCTTTAGAAACGAAACAAAACGAAGCAACAACAAAAAATATGCGTTTACGAAAACGTGAATAATTCAAAGTGATATGGTGCGTAGCTGATGAAGGTGGCTAGAAGTATCGCGTCGGAACGGTGGCGAGATAACATGCAATGGCTGTTGTTATCCTGATGATCCGCGTTGTTCCCGTTTACCGTTTTTAGCCAGCTCAGCTCCACTAGCTCCCGTAGTTTCCACTTGGAATAGAGAACGCTTTCGTTTTCAAATCTATGAAGCCTTTTCTTTGTTTCGTAGCAAATGTACATAGAGTACTAGTTTTTCGTGCCACATTTGTCCTCGCCTTAACGATCCTGTTTGAAAAACGATCCTTTCTTTCTCCACTCTGTGGTTCCTAACTAGGTTTAGCGCAGCAGGCGTAGGTTAGCAATGTAACCGATGAGTCTTGCCGCAAGCGGCTGTATCCTTGGTAACCGCATGTAGTAAGGACGCTAACAGAAAAACACGCACGCTTTCCTGCTCGTGTTTCCTTCGCACTTTGCTCGCTCTCTCGCATTGTTTCGTTCTCCCTCGAAGCGTACAATCATCACTCGTTTAAGCTACCATTTTAGCTTTAATAGTAGGCAAATTAGCACCGTAAGATATATGATACTGAGAAACAACCCTTCAATACCTAGTTAAGCAAAAAAAACACACACACACGTACACAAACACACCCAACAGTCCCACAAAAGACAGCGAGGCGATCGGGGGCAATAACTGCAAGGATATGCTCCAACTGTGGCAGAATCCTTGAGACAAAGGAGCAGAACACACACACAAACCCACTAACGATAAATAAAAGAAAAGTACTATACTGAAAAGGTAAACTACTCTAAACAACACGTAGAGGTAAATGCAGCAAAGTTCGCAGAAAGCAAAACGCTAAGTCAGATCTATTTATTGAATTCGTTTACTTTTTTTCTATAACTGGTAGTTTGTAGTTTCGTATTACCGATTGTACATACAATAACGGATATATATATACATACATAACTAACGTAACAAAGCAAAACCAGCAAGGACGCCGAGGAACGAGTGCAGTAGACGGGTGCGATGGTAGGAGAGCGAAATGGAGTTTTAAATGCAAACTGCAGTTTCTGAATGAGGGGCAGACGATCGACTTACACACGGGTTTCTACAGCTAAGCAGAAATTTAGACCGCCGCGATTCACATTGCGAGTCGCGTTAGTCGCTTTCGAGCAAAATAAAGTGAATGCAAAACACGAAAAGTAATAATGTCATGTGGGCTACAAGTTTTTAACTATATCCTCCTTAAATAAAACGAAACCAATATCTCAAAAAAGTAACACAAAAAACGATATTGTTGACTCGGTGTTTATTTCATTTTATTTGATGCACTTTCCGAACGAAACACGTAAGTATTACATGCATTTGTTTACAGAAAGAATGGTAATTTCGTGTTGATCACTTGTTGGAATATCCTCCCGGAAAGAAATAATGCAGGGTAGCAAACGGAAACGAATTTGCAACAAATACAAATAAAATAATGAATAATTTAATGAACAAAATTGATGGTGTTACTATTATTCTTGAGAAAGACCTGTATTGTGTAAATCAATTCATTAAACAACCTTTTCATGCGGTATGCAGTTTTTAATGCACTTTGATGCATTTTCCGAACAAAACACGTAAGTATACACTTATTTTTATCATAATTTAATATAATTTAATGAACAAAATTGATGGTGTTTATATTATTCTTGAGAAAGACCTGTATTGTGTAAATCAATTCATTAAACACCCTTTTCCGGAGCCAATCTCAAAACAAAATATCACAAATAAAATTCATGCGGTATGCAGTTTTTAATGCATTTTGATGCTTTTTCCGAACAAAACACGTAAGAATGCACTTATTTTTATCAAAAAATAATAGCCAAATACTTAATTTATACTTTAAAACACCTACCCTGAAAGAAACAATAGAAATTACCCCAGGAAACCCGTGAATCCAAAACATGCGTGTGACGTCACACACTCGCACTCGCGGGCCCGTCCAAAACAGCAAAAATTGAAAATTTCGATTCTTCGCGACAGCAAAGATTTCTTCGCATTTCTACTAGGAGCGCAGGAAATCTAGCAGGCTGCGCATCCCGTTACTAGCGCGCTCTCATTCACACCGGTTCACACCGGGCGTCGCGTGGGATTAACGCTCGTCTTTGTTCGGCTCGCCGCCGTTCGGCCGAGGCAGATGACCTCACCGCGCGTCGATGCGCGAGGGAGATGTCCGGCGCTCGTTCTCTCTCGCACCCGATCGCACGTGGTCCGGGCATAGGCGAACAGGCAACCTCTTTGGGTCATGCTCTCCTGGTCGAAATATCAGCTTGCAAAATGCGATTTTGAAACGGCGGCTCGTGAGCTCGAAATGCAGGGGCGCTCGCATACAATTTCGCGTCGATATTTTTTTGTGTGATTATGGAACTTTATGCATTATTTCGGTAATTGTACGTATTTTAATGAAACCTCACGCAAGTTTTTAATCAATTTAATGAAGTTACAATTAAAATAAGAGCTTATATCCGTTTATTACGAATAAATTGTGATCAACGCCAAAGCTAGTGACGAATTGCAATTAAATGTAAATTTCTATCAAAAGTTTGTCTTAATATATTCATGAGTCTTTATTTTCAGCTTTTGTTATACGCCAAAGAAACATATTTTCCTTCGCAAAGGAAAAGATTACTTGATATATTATAATATAGGAAAAAAATCAAATCTAACTATATAGCTCCACCGGGCAATAACGCAACACGTTGGTACTAGGCCTCGCTAGTTAGTATAAAAATGTGTTCATTTACATTTTCTCGTTCACCGTTCGTGTGAGCCCCCGTGAACATGACCTTACTTAAGCGTTATGCCCTATAAAAACTTACTATAATCTAATCGGAAACCAACCCACGCCTGGACCTCGTTATAGTCATCTAACGAATCGCCCTCCACCGGTAAACGATCGCTGCCAGAGATGTTCGCCGGTTGCTCCTCGCTCGCTGGTAAGTTATCGAAGAGTTTCCTCTTCGTTTGGCTCTTGCCCGGCCGCTCCATCATAGCCCCGGTCACTAGAGCCAACGGCACCAGCCCCGGCACACACTGGAGGTCCTGTTTGCTCTTGTTCGGCTTCTTCTTCACCGCGGACGATCCATCCCCGACACCGAGGGAAAAGTCCAAGTAGCTCTCATTCGTAACGCTGGCCGCTCGCTGCGATCGGTTGGAATCCTCCCGAGCCGGCTGCTGCAGCTGCTGCGCGGCATAGTTGGGACTGCTTTTGTAAAACTGCTGGGTCAATATCACCGGCTGCTGGTTAGCGTTTGGTGTTGCGGTGTTGTTTTTCCCACGAGTACCTCCCGACTGCTGCTGCTGCTGCTGTTGCGGCTCGAGTTCTCCCATCGATTTGTGCCGCTGCCTTTGCTTCTGCGCCTGTTGTTGATGTACATTATTGTTGGCGTTCTTGCTGCCACTGCCTCCGGCTGCAACGAGATTGTTTTCGAAAAAGATCTTCTGCTTTCCAGCCGACTCGCGGCCAAACACAGGAGAATTGCTTGCTTGCACATTTGTCGCGCCCTTGCCCTTGTTGGTTGGCTTTCCTTTCTGGTACGTCTCGAGCCATTTCTTCAGGCGCTTCACGAACGGCAGTATCATAAAAAACGAATTTCCGGTCAGGTTTTGGTTGTCTTTCACGACACTGTCGTGCTTGGACACCGGGAGCGAATCAACAGGGAACCACTCGCAGCATTTGATTTCGTTACGCGTTTTCGGCTCGAATACCGTCGTCAACGGTACACCCGAGACCAGGTACAGCCGCGTGAACTGATAGTTTATGACCAGCTCGATGTACTCCGTCGGAACGATAAGCTTGCCGATGTCGTAGCCCGTCTCCTCGTACACCTCGCGGATGGCGCACTTCATCGGTTCTTCATTTTCGTTGATTTTGCCCTTCGGGAAGCCCCAGGACGATTTCGCCCAGA
This sequence comes from Anopheles nili, assembly GCF_943737925.1. Lineage (NCBI taxonomy): Eukaryota > Metazoa > Arthropoda > Insecta > Diptera > Culicidae > Anopheles > Anopheles nili. The sequence continues at coordinate 61,031,435 of NC_071291.1, forward strand.
ACGACTGCACCAGCAGCACATGCTTTAGGTCCTCTGACAGCAGAATTGCCCCACACGTCGGTACGGTCACCTTATACTGCTTCCAGTTCTCCAGCACATTGTCTACATGTGGCCAGTGCGGTTGTAGGAACGGGACATGCTAAAAAAAAACAACAGGAAAATGCTCACACAACACTCCTTGCCCCGTCACAGTCGGAAGCTCACCTTGAACATCTGCTGCGCGAATTGCTTGATGCCGCACTTTTGCTTGTGCTCGGAACAATAGAAATCCAGGTAGAACCAATGCGCTAGCTCCATTTGGAAGCAGATACGGATCAGATTCTCTCGCTCCTGCACCGGCACGTTGATGATGAAGCGACTCGCGAGGTCATCCAGTATGTCGCACGAAATCGTGAACGTGCCATTTTGTTTTCCCTTCTGGCCCGACGAAGCGGCAGCCTGAATCGAACTTACCGGGCTGTTCGTAGCCATTTAGCTGCGTTCCCAATGCACACCGCGAGACGCAATAGTCGAAGGTTCGCACGGTACTACGGTGAGAATTGTCTTTCAGCTGTCGCCTGCGGTTGACGTCTTGTTTGTGTTTACAACCAACTGACAGCATGCATTGACAGTTTCAGGAACGAGGCTGTGTGCTGTCAATCGTGTTATACGTGCGTATAATCCAGTTCTAATTTTCTTCCAGCAGGCAGTGGCTTTTTATTTACATATTTGGTGAAAACAGGTCCCCCTCGATTCTGTACGGTAACTGGCACGGATCGAACGCACGGCTACCAGATCGTGGTGCAAAATGCCATTCCCAGCCCTGTGTCGCCGCCAGTAGCAGCACCAGGGACGTGTGCGCGTTGTGTGCTGAGAATCTTTTCGCGACCAAAACACGAGCGAAAAAGTGCTTGCGTGCGTATTGCTTGCCACTCCACCGTGGCGTGAAAACCAATCACCTAAGACCGTGCGCGTCCGATCGATTTCCGTCACCCTTTTCCACTGCGGAACTCCGTGTTGCGCCGTGTTGCGTTGGCCCTTGGCGAAACTTTTCACCCTTTCACGTTCCCCCTTTCCTTTGTGTGGGTGCATGTTGCTCTCCCGACCGCAACCTACTTCTTCGGTGGTGTCATCGAATCCAGCTCGCTCTCGTGCGTAAATAATAACACAACAGCACCGACGCAGAGTGTGTCGATATGGCAGATAAAAGGTTAGCAACAGCGCCACAGCCAATTGCGCGTTGTGTGTTTACAATCGCACCGAACGTAGGGCTACCGTTCGGGTGGCTGGGTTGGGGGCCCTTTTTTTTACTAATTCCAGCGATGTCCGCTTCTTTCACAGCCCCAGCAAAGAGACCGCCGATGCGGATCCACCGACCAGCCCGGTTCAAGCGAAGGCTCCAGCAAGCCCCACGGGCAGCACTGCATCGGCTAGCTCGTCCAGCTGGTGGGGCTCTTTCATAGACACAGCCCGCACAAAGGTAAGTCCCGGGGTGTGAAAGAATGCATGAATGTGTATCAATCCGGGTCTGTGCCAGTTGTTATGCAGCTGGCGAGTGGGAAAAGAAACGATTAAAAGTTGTGCATTAGTGTATTTTTCTTTTCATTTGCGATTACGATCAGACAGGAAAAAAAATATCATTTCTTGTCGAATAATCGGGGTACCAAAAGGAATGATTCAGGTTTTCCTTATCTTGACATCTCGAGAATCCTCATAGGCTTCCGAATCGTACTGGTTTTGAAGAATGTTGGCTGAGATAGGCAATAATTTACTATAATTTCTATTCCACTGGTAAAAGGAACATTAACATTTTTTGTTTTGAAAAAAAAAATACTTGTGTATTAACATCTGCTCTGAAATATCGTTACAGTCCGCATCGGTCCTGGAGGCGGTCAAAAATGACCTCACAGAGCTGTCGACCGTGGTCAAGTCGGAGGCATCGAGCGCTACGGAGGCCCTCGGTCGAACGCTCAACCTGGGCGAACCGGACTCGACCGTCGGTGCGATGAAGAAAAGCTTCAGCAGCTTCCTTGGTCAGGTCACAGAGGCGCTCGTGCCGTCCCTTGAGGAAGACGAAGAAACAGAAGCGGTGCTGATCACGGCCGATGGTACGATCACGCTAACCGGATTCTACAAGCACCTGGCGGAGCTGCAGGCAAAAGATGACACCTACCTGGACGAGCCGGCGGACGAGCTGCGCGAGAAATACAAACGCTGGATGGAGGTTGTCGAACAGGAACAGTTCACCGAACCACGGCTCGCGAAGCACCTGAACAGCAGTACGATCCTGAACGAGAAGTATGTCACCCTGGTGCCTGGTAAAGTTGCTCACATGAATTTCTGGAAGAGGTATGCTTTTGACTGTTCTATCATGAAGAACCCAACCAATTCTAACGCCACGTTATTGCGTTAGGTATCTCTTCAAGAAAGCCTTGCTCGAGGATGCAATCGCGAATGCGGAGCTTGCTGAACGTAAGGCGAAAGCTGCAGTCGCGTCTACGGAAACGTGCGCCCCAAACAAAACCATCGTACAAACGGATCAGCCGAGACGAACCATCGAAGAAGGTAAATTGTTGAACTGCTTGTGGTAAATGCGACGCTCCTAATTGCATTCTTTGATCATCTTCAATGCTGCATCTATTACGATAGCAACCGAACCGGAAGAGACACTCACTGACGATCTGGCGTGGGCCGAAGTGCCTGAATTCGACGCAACGAACATCGAGCTGTCCGAGGAGGAGCAAGCCCGCCTGTTGGAAGAGTACGAGCAGGAGATCCGGGAGCGCGAAAAATCGCTTACGACCAGCGTCAGCGGTGGTAAGCTTGACGTCGTCGATGAATCGCTGCTGATTCAGTCCGACATCGAAAGCACCCCGCAGAAAACACCGAAAGCGAAGGCGGTCTCGGTAGTAGAATCGAGCGCTAAGCCGACCCCAACAGCGGCGGCGCCAAGTGGCAAAAAGGACCCGAAGTCAACGAATAACCAAAAAACCGGCACCCAACAGCAAAACAAATCCGGTGGATCCCAGCCACAGCAGCAACAGGGCAACAAGTCATCGAATGTGGGTGGTAAAAATGTAAATAGCAAAGGCCAGCAGCAGGCAAACGCGGGCAAGAAGGGTGCTGCCGGTTCGCAGCAACAGCAGGCAGGTGGCAAGAAAAAGGATCAGCTCAAGATGGACAAGAACCACTTTACGAAGGAAGCCGAAGCTTCTTCATCGAATTCAGACGAAAGCTGGGAGAAAGAGTTCGAGCTGGAATGAGGCGAAGCGATCGATCTGCGCCGCGAGCTTGCTGAGTGCGCCGATTGGTCATAATTTCGTCGTTTTTTCCTAATTTCCGGTTATTTTCTTACCTATGCCAATCTCCTCCCGACGGTGGACAAGCGAATGGATGAAATGATTTTACGCAGCAAAAAAAAACACAGCCAGAGAAAAGAAGGGATTTATGCAATGGTTCACGCGTTCCATTTAAATATGCTTCAACCGTTACGTTCCTTCACCTACCCGCTTCGTGTGCGGATGTGGGCGGAACGGCCGGGATGAGCAGGAAGAAGCCCCAGTTCACGGGCAAACAGAAACGTGCAACGTTTGTGTAATCTTCTGATTTATTTTACTACGTTATAATGTTAGACTATTAGTTAAGCAGTAAGGCAGGCGTACACAATGGGTGTATTGGTCTTGGGAGAGATACTAGCGGGTTTCGGACCCCCTGTGGTTATCGCGAATGAATTGCTTTATGTTGCATATGCAAATGCACTTCTAGCCGAATATTTGCGTACTTGTGTATTTTCGGATCTGTTTTCTGCAAAAAAAACCTCCATCTCGTTAGAGTTAGTGTTCGTTTCGGGAGCGGATTAATAGCATTTCGGAAGCAGCCCTTTGCTCCTGGGTCGCAGAAAAATGCTCCAGATGCTCCCGTACGCGGGTAGAACGCATCGGAAACGAAACCACACAACGCTAGCACCTTAGTTAGGCGATCGTTCAGTTCTGTTTTTGTGTTTAGCTCGGTAAGCCCAGGACATTCGTTTAAACGTGATCGTGACCGCGAAATGAGCGCAGTTAGGGCGGGCAGGATGCGCGTGTTTTCCCGATCGTTTGTATCACAGTAAATGATAAATAAAGTGAATCGTATTTTATTACCAACTGTCGGGTTGGGTTCCAGAATCTCGTCTGGGCCGGGGTAGCTTTGACGATGGTCGCGAATTCGAGGGTGAGCGGTCCTCCTCGGAAGAGGAAGTAGTCGTTGTTCTTGGCGTTGTTGAAGCAGTCGAAGTTGTGGTGGACGTAGTCGTTGTTCTTGGCGTTGTTGAAGAAGTCGTTGAAGCAGTCGAAGTTGTTGTGCTTGGCGTTGTTGAAGAAGTCGTTGGTGCGGCTAAAGTTGTGGAGGAAGTAGTCGTTGTACTTGGTGTTGTTGAAGGCGTAGTTGGGACAGCAGAAGTAGTAGTTGAAGGAGTCATCGTAGACGTCGTAGTTGAAGCAGTCGTTTGAGGTAATCCCGTTGTTGTGGACGGAGCAACTGTCGTAGTCGTCGTGGTAGTAGTTGTCGAGGACATTCGGTTGCGATTTTTATCCTTATTCTTCCTGCGACGAGGTGGCGGTGGTGGTGGCCGCTTCATTTCACCGCTCTCCTCCGACGAGTGGCCTTTCCTGCGTTTTCCTCCCGGACCTTTCCGACGCATTCCTCGCTCCCGGCTGCTCGCCTGCTGCATCTCCTGGGAATCGGCTTCCTCCGAGGAATGGTGCTTGCGTGGCGCCGGAACTCCATCCACGCAGGATATGTACCCGAGCACGCAAACCGCAACAAACGTCACGAGAATCACGCGATTCATTTCTGCGAGAAGATTGGAATGTTTTGGAAGACTCGAACCGTATCGAAACACGCGCGTATACTGAACGTCGCCCCCGGTGAATGGGAACCGATTTATATACGAGGCTGGTCCATGCTGGTTTTGTTTACTAATTAGAGTGTCTCGTTGAACTCTTCTTATTACAGCATAAGCACAAACAAGCTGAAACCGACTGGTCAAACCGGTTGCTTCCGATGTAGCGACAGAACGCTGTGTGTGGATTTGAAATCCCATCGCCCTAACCTTCGGTTGGCGCAGACGGCCTCGATGGCACATTTTTTTACGCTCAACCGCAACCAGAAAAACAATCCACTACAGTTTGAAGATGCGCCACGATGGGCATATATTTGAATTGAATCCGATGTGGAAGAGCTCGAAGCAGCTGGATTCTGAATTGAGATAGCAGTATTACGAGTGTTCTTTGGGGGTTTTACGTAATGTTTTCCCTTTTGTTTGTACACCTTATTATGTGGCATGTTTTCTTGTTCGGTGTGGGGATTTTTTTCTTTGGCATAACAATGTGGAATCAGTTGAGGAATTTTCAAACCCATCGCGATACGTGAGCACTGCAGCGCCATCTGGTAGAATCGTCTGTGAACTACCCATTGCTGGAGTATCCTCGTGCGGTGAAACAGGACACTCCAATGTTTACCTGTCATGTACGGCCCACCGCCCTAGCAGCGGTTCCTGTTGGCCGAGTCCTTGCTGCGTTTTGCTCACGCGCGCTCGCCATCTCTCGCGGGTTACGTACGCATTCTCTCGCCATCTCACGCGCTCCACTGGGAAGACAACGTGCGACACAGGCACCGTACGGAACAGGAAAGTGGAGCACGAAACTGTCGTCACTTTCCACCAAAATGGCACACTGATCGGTTGAGGGCTAGTGAGAGTAGAGCGCGCCCCGTGAAGCCACCCGAAATCGCCACACACAAAAAAAAAAACCCCCAGTGAAGCCCGTCCCGGGGACAGACCCGTTTTGCACGGAAAAGTGCCGTTTTTCCACCAGTGTCAGTCGTTCCTGTTGTGGGAAGAACGAAGTAAAGTTAGCAGCACCCAGAAGCCAGCCATCTCGTTGGGATTTTACGAGCAAAGAATGGTGAGTTCGCCCCCGAAAGGCCCCGAACGAAACGGGTTGGGATATCGTCCTGTCTGACACCTTGCGGTCGTGTTACGTATTACGGAGTGTGAAAATTCTATCTAGTCTTTTTAATTAAACTGATCTAGAACCCACTCGATTTGGGACTTTTTTCCCGTAGTTTTTTTTTGGAAACACATTTCCATGTAAAATTTTCACACCACATGATGATACTCCTTCGTCCTTTTCCCACCCAAGCGCAAGTCGGGCCCCCTTTTTTTCTCGCCTTTTCTCACGCACCCCGCCTGAGGCGAGACCAGTGAGCTGGGTGGTGGGAGCGGTATAAAAAATCAATACCCAGCCTCCTGGCGTTAGTTCTCGCTCGCGAGATCGTCGTCGTCCTGTGTAACCTCTCCGCCGTGGCACGAGGCCCATACAATAAGCGCCAAGATGAACGCCTTTGTGAATGAAAGCCGTGATTTAACTTCCATTTTCCATTCCGTTTCTTTTCATAATTTTTCCCCTCCCACGCCACAGGTTTGATAATGGACGACAATTGCCAGTGAATGTGAGCCAAGCGTAAGTCTGTCGGATATCGTGCAAAATCACTAAAAAGTCTTCCAAACACCGGTCTTCCAGTCCGTGTGTTACCCCCTCGAGTGTGTGTGTGTGTGTGTGCGCACAGACAACGATTTGGCCACAGTTTTGCCCGCAGATTCCGAAACGGCAGCTTGTTGTTCATTGTTAAACCATTCAGCTTGCACGTTGCCAGCCTAACACAGCAAGATGGCGTTCCTGAACAATCTCCGCTCGGTGCCGCTGCCTCCGGTGAAAAACATGCTAAATGTGGCGCTGCAAACCGCGCGCCAAACGATCCCGAACAAGCAGAAACAAAATGGCTACGAGGAGGCAGCCGGCAACAGCTTCGAGGGTGCTGCTGGCGCTAGTGGCGTACGATCGCCACCGCAGGTCCCCCCAAGACCACAGAACGTGCATTTCGCCGACACGGACGGTAAGGACACTAACAGCTAAGAGAGCTAGTCCAAAAGCAGGGATCTAGCCTTTCAGGATAATCCCCTTAATGATCGTTTTGTTTTCAAACTCCCTAGCGGCGGGTGACACTGGTGGAACGACGGAAATGAATCCGCTGAATCCGTTCACGAATCCGAAGGCGTACTATCAGGAGGACGGAATGGAGCAGCCTGGTAGCAACCAGTACCAGGAGACGGGTTTCAATCAGGGTGATTTCGAAAATGGCTACCAAGCGGGCGGCTACCCACCGAGGTAAGTGTGGCAGATCGACGATCGTGATCACTCACAGACTCAATATCTCCTACCTCCTCACAGACAGGGCAGTGTGCAGTCGTTTGGATCTGATAGCACGTTTGCTGGCGGTTGCGAAGGAGAGGCTCCTGGGGGCGCCAAAATTAACGAGTACCAAGCGGCGTGGAATGTGACCAACGCCATTCAGGTATGGTGGTACTGGCTGTACTGATTTAAGATGCGTCCGTAAATTTTTAGTTCACATCCAACACATCCAACTGCTTCTGTTGCTATGCGTAATTGTCTACAATTTTCCTTTTACTTTTACAACCACATTGTGTGTTAATTCTTCTCTCATCGTGTATGAAAAGCTCATGATATTGTTTAGCATCACTCATTCATTCGCTGTCAGTCATAATCCTGCCCTATTTCTAGATGACCACTAGTTTCAGCTATCCTAGATGGCGGTATGTATGTTATTGCATGGTCTACTTTGATCGAATGAAGCTGACGTGTCGTACGGGTGTGCTTGATCCTTAGGTCTCTTATACCCTTTCAATGCATCCTCGCTGGTGTCTCGATCTTTGTGAAATCTCTAACCCTTAAGTACACCACCCTGATGTCTTAGAGCTGTGCCACATTTCCGCCATGGAATCGACCCTCAAAAAACCCCTTAAAATGTATCGAAGGAATCTTCATAGCGTTGTGTACTAACATCAAAAGGGTGTTACTCATTCCAGGGCATGTTCATCGTATCACTCCCATTCGCGGTACTTCGCGGTGGCTACTGGGCGATCATAGCGATGGTCGGGATCGCTCACATCTGCTGCTACACCGGCAAGATCCTCGTCCAGTGCCTGTACGAGCCGGATCCACAAACGGGCGAACCGGTACGGGTGCGGGACAGCTACGTTTCCATCGCGAAGGTGTGCTTCGGCAAGAAGATCGGTGCCCGGGTCGTCAGCATAGCGCAGATCATCGAGCTACTGATGACGTGCATCCTTTACGTCGTCGTATGCGGTGACTTGATGGCGGGTTCCTTCCCGGACGGAGCACTCGACACGCGCTCGTGGATGATGCTGTGCGGTATCTTTCTGCTGCCACTCGCGTTCCTGAAATCGCTGCACCACGTGTCGCTGCTGTCGTTCTGGTGCACCATGGCCCATCTGCTGATCAACGCCATCATCGTCGGGTACTGCCTGCTGGAGATCGGCGACTGGGGCTGGAGTAAGGTCAAGTGGCGAATGGATTTTGAAAACTTTCCAATCTCGCTTGGTGTTATTGTCTTCTCCTACACGTCGCAAATCTTCCTGCCCACGCTCGAGGGCAACATGGAGGATCGGTCCAAGTTCAACTGGATGCTCGACTGGTCGCATATAGCGGCGGCCGCCTTCAAGGCGCTGTTCGGGTACATCTGCTTCCTGACGTTCCAGAACGATACGCAGCAGGTCATCACGAACAATCTGCACTCGCCCGGGTTCAAGGGTCTGGTGAACTTTTGCCTCGTGATCAAGGCGGTCCTCAGCTATCCGCTGCCGTTTTTCGCCGCCTGCGAGCTGCTCGAGCGGGCGTTTTTCCGTGGCCGGCCGAAAACGATTTTCCCCGTCGTGTGGGAGCTCGATGGTGAGCTGAAGGTTTGGGGTTTGGCGTGGCGCTTGGCCGTCATCCTCGGCACGATCATGATGGCCATTTTCATTCCGCACTTTTCCATCCTGATGGGCTTCATCGGCAGCTTCACGGGCACGATGCTGAGCTTCATCTGGCCGTGCTACTTCCACCTGAAGCTGAAGGGTCACCTGCTGGACCAGAAGCAGCGTGGGTACAACTACTTCATCATATTTCTCGGTGTGCTGTTCTGCGTTGTCGGCATCTATGACTCGGGTACGGCTCTGATCCACGCGTTCGAGATTGGCCTCCCATTCTAAGTGCCCACGGGCTCGGTCCATGCCATGACATGTTTGTACAGAGCGCACACAATCTCATTCCGATATTTTCTTCGAAGCTCATCTGCGTTTTTGAATCACAGGAGAAAGGGGCAAAATCTCGTTGTTACACTGTTTTCTCTTTCGCATTGTTTTTTCCTCCCCCCCCCCCGGCGGAAAGTGCATCGCAAGTGTGGCGTTGCTTCCGGTCGTTGTGGTTTAAGTAAGCGTAAAATTACGCGCTAACGAGGCTTGAGACGAAGGGCGATGGGCGAATGCAATGAACATAAGATCGCAAAATTAACTGCAACATTATTGGACTTACATAGGCCGCACGTGAACTTGCACCGATTCTTCCAAGAAAACCAACTGCAAGGAATTGAAAGGACATGCAAAAAATGCAATCGAAAGCATGGCGGAAATGGTGGACACGGGAAATGAGTAAGCGAAGCGAGAAAATCAATGTCTTCCAGAATGTGAACCCAGGTGGGGTTGAAATCGAGGCACATGAAAAAAAACCGGTAATTGTTAGTGGTCTTTAAATTTAGCAAACAAATATACATATTATCAAAGATCCACCGGCAGGAGTAGCGAGGGCGTGCGTGAAGCATGCAAAAATGCATCTTCTAATGCAAAACCAGTCAAAGTCTTCCAAACGCAACATATGCACATATACATATATACAAAGAAACCGTGAAAAAAATCACGCAATTGCAACACAAATATTATATAGGAAAGGAGCAAACGAAAAAAAAAACACTGACACAAAACCAAATCACAACATATTTAAGCTAGTGAGCTAGTAATCATGCAGTATCGGTTAGGGATATAAATGATTGCGCATAACAAAACATTACTAAGTTAAACTAGAGTAAAACCAATGACGGATGACAATACCGGTGGTAGATAATGGAAATCAGTTACATAGCTCAAATAAGTTCAAGAACATTAGAGTAGGAAACGTACGCGTAAGGGGCATTATTAATGGCGTGCTGTTTGAAGGGCGAGTCGAAATGGGCTACCGCTGCAGCTGCAGCTGCAACAGGCGGGCACGCAAACGCATCCGGCAATGAACACTTCAATCGAATCAATTATATAGTGCTATCGACAATAAGCCAGGAACGTATTGGCAGACGGTGTATTTACTTCTACCAGTTTTCACGCACTGGCCAAAGTGCTATCCAAATTTACATTGAACACAGTTTGCGGGTTAAACGTTCTTAGTGGGGAGGCGATTTCGTGAAGCAAAACAAAAAAAAAACAAACAAACAAAATCAACAATATACGAAACGGCAAACCGCGCGTTATTTTGGCTGATATCATAACACTATTATACAATGCGTCTAGTAAACGGCCAACAAAGCACGATATACTCCTATACAAGCTAGCGAAAGCTATACCAACGTCTTCCAAACAGAAATATTAGCAAGTGAAGTAATTTTAATGTACTCTAACTACTATTTACGATTGTGTCCTGCAAAAGTCTTCCAAACGGTTAGCTCGAACACATGTTGCTACCAGCATTGTTTTTTTATTATTTCAACACGATTTTTTGTCATTCGCAATGTACGCGCAGAGTGTTAAATTTTATTAGTAGGTTCCCACCCCAGGATATCGTTACGAGGTACAATAAGCGTTATGATGTGCGTAGTATGGTGAGGTGATTTTACTCCACTGGTAGTTATCGTCCTGCAAGCACCAAATGCGGACGCAATGGAGGCGCGAGTTGAGTTGTTTTACGGCTTTGTTCCATGTATTGAATGTTCCACTATACAATAATCTCTATTGCACTTATTGCAATTCATGTATTTAAGAGCAACATTATAGGTGTCCGAATAAATAACAGTTATTTAACTTTAAATTCAAACACCACGTGGTGGTTTATTTTCGTGCTTTGATTTTTGTTTGGCTGAACGTACTGTTTGTTGTGTGAGCTATTCTGAATTAACATTTTATTTATGCTACTTTAAACTACATAATCAACAACATATTTAGCGTAAAACATATAGTTTTCGTGTCCCCCGTACGACATGGTGTTGCATAGTGCGCTTTTATTCAGCAGCACCTACAAGTGCTGAGCTAGGCGCTATAAACCTAGCGCATAACTGTTTACCAAATTGCTGTCAAAATCAGATTGATTTTCGAAGTGGTTGCTCGCAGTAGAAGGTAAAAAGTAAATTATATGCACAAAGTACTACCAGCAACGTTGTGTAAATATAGTGAAAGCAAACGCGAGGCTTCTTTGGTGTCGCGGAGCACGCGGATACGTAAGGACAGTCCCAGCACGCTGACTATCCGAGCCGTTCCGTGGGTTATCTTTTCGCACGAGCCGAAGAAAAAGAAGAAACCGCTGTGTTTTGTTTGCGGGGCGCGTAAAAGTCAGCAAAATTTGTGTGCGCCGTGCGTCTGGGCAGGTGAGCACTGTTTTCTCGGCAGCAGACAGCGCGCCCAATTCCCGTGCTCTGTTCGGTGCACAAAGACGTGCAAAGGCACGGTTCCTTTTAGTGGCGCTTTGGATCATCGTCGTCGGTTGCTCCGCGTGCGGGTTCAGTTACGATAGGTGTGTAAGGTGTGTAGCCAGTGGGAAAATATCGGGTGAGAGAAAAAGAGGAAACGAGAACGAGCGTGCGTGTGCACGCGTTAGCTCATGCGTGCGAGAGCGAGAGAGAAAAAGGGAAAAGTGTTCGTAGCAGGCGGTGTGGTGCAACAAGAAGATAAAAAAGTCCGTTTCTCCAAATCCCAGTGTCTCTTGATGTGGTGCTCGGTGTTTACCTAAGTGGAGTGTATTATTGCATTAGTGGGTTCCAGTTTGAGCTTCCATTTGAGGCTGCATTGCTAACGGGTCGCGGAGGTGTGCTGAAATCGTCCAGTAATTTACACCTCAAACAATTTATCATCAATCTTTTATCACGCGGACCACGCGCGATTTGGAGTTAAGCTGCCTTGAGCCCCGACATAGCGTAAGGTGGGTTGGCCTCGTTTTCTTGTCCCCGACGATGATTAACCAATTGCAGATTGAATTGAATGAAATTGTTGTTTATTCTAGTAACGTCCGGGAATTGCATGAACCGCAAGGACATGCTGTGCCAGCAGATATGCAGGAAACAATGAAAATTGCGCATAATTTCCTCGCCGCCTAAATTTGCCACAAATCGATGGAACAGGACGTGGCTGCGGATGGATATCATTGTTCCCTTGTTTAATGCGAGTACGGTGGGCTGGTTGAAAGACGGATGTGGGTTTCGTGTGAGCGTGACAAGGAAGGCAAGCCTCGGTGGTCGAGAAAGGACGAAGATAGTGGGACAGCATCCACCCCGAAAATTTTCGCAGGATAACAACGCGCAGATCTGCTTTTTTCGTCTGACAACTACGGCACGCTCCCTTTCCCGGCGAACGAAAAGGGCCGCAGGATGACAGTTGCGATTTGCGAGAGCTAACAGGATAAAAAGGACACTGCCAAGAGCGGAGAAGATCTGGAATTGGAGCTAGAGAGAACCGGACGCTGGCGGATGTATTCAGGATTCCTTCCCACGGAAGAGTCTGTCACAAGAAAGTCTCGTTCTCTCTCGCTACGCTATGAATGCAAAGGCATAATGTGTTTTTACTACGGCCCGCCGAATGCAGGATAATTGGTTCCAGCATGTTCTACAATATGAAACACCTTCGTCGGCGGATTGGCCGTGAAAATTTTGCCCCCTCCTGAGAGAACGTAGCTGCGTGGAAAGGAGAAAAAATCACTCCCGGGACAGTCTGTGGATACGAGCTTTGTTCTTTTTAGCATGGACAAATGCCACGTACAGTTTACTTTCTCTTGCGTGGAAAGAATTTGCTGACCAGGTTGCTATCGTACTTGAATGTTTTTTTTTGTCTTACTGTAGGTGTAATCTGAGCCGGTGGTATTCCGCGTCAATGTCGTGTGTACTTAAGTTACAATTATGCCTGTCAGCATTTTTTTGATACGACTACACATCTAGGGCAACAGACCAAAAGTTGCATAGTTTTTGTTTTGTAGTCGTAAAACCAGACGAAAAGCACATGTGAGATGGAACAGCGCGTTACTGCGTCGAATGTAACCACAATGTTGCACAATGTATTGATAAAATGCATAATATTTTAATCCGTCCAAATAAGAATATCTTTTCTTAGATAGTGGATTATATGAGTCATTGATTTCGTTGGTTTGAATAATCTTATGTTCAAGAGTTGTATTAATTTTATGCCAATTGATTGAACGCAGATGCTGGTCTTTTTTTTAGCACGTTTTGACATGTATATCTTAGAAAACCTTTTAAATCACAGGCTATTGCTATGCAAATAATCAGTGGTAACGTAGCCGTTTAGTATCTATTACGCCCACGCATTTCGACCGCTTTTGATTTTGCGGCTCGTTAATTTATTCGCATATATAACCCGTTCAGTCGCCTTGGGTGACTTCTTGTTAATTGCTGCTGGCGAAGAAGGTGTAATTTAATGATAAGATAATCACGGAAAGCTATAAAATTGCTTTGGTTTGTTGGAGGCGTGAGAAAAAATCAACTTGGAATATTATTTACTGAGTTAATTTCAAGCCATATCACTGTTTAAATCCGCACGGTGTCTTGTAGAAGGTAGGAAGATTGATATTCAAGTTATAGATAAACGGTAGATCAGTCATGGATTAATATATAGTAAAAATTGAGACTTTCTAAATTATTGACACATATTTGATAAGAGAATCATTTTTATGCTGATTGCTTATCAATGATTTCACATATGTTGCTGTATTGTTTAGTAAAACTAGCGTTGGTTTCCAGTTTGCACTTTAAATGTGCACTATTGTTTTCCCTGCATCATCGTATATGCAATTTCTTATTCATAATAATGACGGGAGATCAATTAGAAAGATTATATTCGGTTGTATGCCGTTAGATGCACTAACAACAACCAGTTTTATGATCTACGCAATATAAAATCACATCATGTATACATTATCATCAGAAAATTGAATTTATCTTTTGTTCGTAGATGTGATTCATGAATGAAAGCATATTGCAACCCCATTGTTAGATACAGCGATCCATATAGATTTTATGTAGCAGAATGAATTGACAAAATATGAAAGCTGCCTGCTCGTATAAACGTTAATCCACTTCTTACTTATTAGGCAAAAATCTATATTATAATTCATTTTCTTCTTCACGTTTTTCAATTTTCTTTACAGAATCTGCAAATCTACGTGATTAATTTGGTTGGGATTAGTTCCAAGCAACTATAAGGTAAGTGGATGCTTTCGTTTACTACAGTTTTATCAAACCATGGCATTATATTTAAATAGCTTCCCCGTCCACCATACGTAATGAAGTTTACATTTCAGCATTAATAGCAAAATCTGTTTCACAAATCAACGCAGGAAGGCATCGCTTTTGTATAAAACTAAATTCTTCTTCGCTCAGAAATTGTTCACATATCGCTTCATTTTAACGTGATTACTTTTCCCGTAAATGAAGAATTTAATAAACCTTCCGGGGCATCTCTCCGTGCATAGCTTACAATTGTGTTAGCCTGAGCCGACGTGTCCTGCATTGGGAAGCACCCCAGGATCGTCATTGAGTTTGTCTTCGACATGCATTTTGCAGGCGAGAGCGCACGGAAATGATTGCAGCCAATGTCCAAGCGGAGTTAGGATCCATTTATTTATTAAACCCTCCGTCCCGGCGCCATCTCGCACGTTTATTGCATTTTGTTTGCGCAAATGCTAAGGCGAAGAGGCGTCGTGAAGGCCGCCGTTCGGTTTTAGCAGTAACTTGCGAACCGCCCGCCAGGGCAACCGAAAGGGAACGCAAAGATCCCTCTTTATTTCGCTTTCTCTCGTGCTCTGCGGGATGCTTGGTGTGTCGTGTGGGTATGTTTGCGGTTGGATGGGCGTCGGACGGGCGATGTCATGTGCAATATGCTTCCAGAGTTTTCCCGCTGCCTTATTGGCAATAAGGTCGCCCTTAATGTCGATCGATCGAATGCATCGAATTGCATAAAAGGGGGCACGAACACTGGTTCGGAGGGGTGGAACAACGCCAGGAACGTTTCCCTTCTTTCGATGTGGGTTAGGGGATCGTACCGTTTAGGGGTTTTACAAAGATTGCGCTCGTGGGTTTACGGCGTTGATTTGCAAAATTGTCGGTCACCAAGTGCCAAGACCAAGGAAAGCCCTTCTAAAACAAAGTCTGCGTTCCGGTAAATGTCTGGGGTGGTGATGTTGATTGAATTCAATTGAACGTAATCGGGAAAGAGGTAACATAGTTGGGTATGTTATGACTCATAATATTGCCGTTAAATACGATATCAGAATATATTTTTTATTTGACTGTAGTTATTGGGGGAAAAAAACCCCACAATCTTATAAGACAATTTGCTATAAAATTATTAGTCAGCAAAATCGTATTTAATGGTGCGTGACATGATTTTCTTTCCGCACACGTTTACCAGCTAGAGTTGTTGGGCACCGCGACACTGCTGATGACCTCCGAATATTGGAAGTTCCGAGTGCATTCTAATGCACCCGATGACTCATCAACACTGCACTCTTGTCAATCTGCAGGATGCTGGGATAAAGTGGTGTAAGCATCGTACCAACTCCTCCTTCCGCATCACACGCAGCAGCTAATCTAGTGCATGCGGACGATGACGAGCTAACGCGGGCTAAACCGAAACCCCGCCAGTAGTTGTCGGTGTCGGTTTAGCCGGCGATGGTGGCGTTGTGCATTGACCTAGCACACACCATCGAGTTGGGGGGACTATTTTTACTTTGCATGCTCCCCATCTTCCCCATCTAACCGGCGCTAGGTGCCGGGAACCGTCGCATGGTGGTGGTGGTGGTTAAAGAGACATGAGAGACGACGCGGGACGAGTTGTTACGGTTTGTTTTTCCTGTTTTGACAGAACCATCTAACCCGTCCACCCTGGCCGCAGTCCGTTGGCCACAGTGGTTAGACTTGTTTTTCTTCTTCTATGCACAAAGAAACGTCTCCGTCAGGCGGTGGAAATAATCCAAAAGAGATGTCCCGTGTGAGTGCAGCCTTGCGAACGAAGGTGTTCGGGTGTCTATCTTGGGGACCGGAGGAAAGGTTTGATTCCACGCTTGCATGTACCAACCATAACCTCACATGTCGGGCTCAGAATTGATGTGTTTTCATTCGTCCCCAATTGGTGGGTGTTTGTTCTAAGTTCCGAAGTGAAACGGTTGACCTTTCCCGCCGACAAAGCCAACACAGTGCTTGTGACCGACTGGAAGGACGAAATTGTGCGCAAATATCATTGACTTTAAAACACAAAAAAGGCACGTTTTATTAGAAACCCAGCGATGTTCTTTGTCACATGTTCTAACCCTTTGTTAGGTCGGCTGCACCTGCACCGGAGTTCACCGGTGTGAACTCTGTTGGGCGAATTTTTACTTCCGTGTTCGTCATTAGCTGGTTTAATTTTTTTGTTTGCTTGTTTCCTCATGCGATGTGGGAGCCAATCTAGAGAGCATGTGTGAGATATGCACCACGACCGAGAGTTGCCGCATCATTATGGGGTGGTGGTCTCCCTGCATTGCGTGTCGCTTTTTTGCTCTTTCTTTCGGTACGGTCTCGAGTCTCGATGTGGAGTCTCGAGTGCTTGAAAATGGCCCAATGATGACGATCGTATTGCGTCACACAATTCCCCTTTGGACGGTCGAAGCAAGTTTTAAGTGTGTGTACTGATGTTTCCGATGCTGTGATTGTGGTTTTATGGGTGTTTTGTTATTAAATTATTGCCTCCCCAAAGGAGCGCGAGCACGAATTGATAAGGGGAGAGAGCGAAGGTGCATAGATTGTTCGTTTTTATCTGCCCATGCTTCCGCAACCGCAAAGGTGGAGGATTAAACTTGCTTGGGTTTCGGTGGTTTAAACGGTTTGTTAAAGCGAACATCCGTTGCATAAAGCGCGATGTTTACGTTCGACGTTAAAAGAGCCACATACGCCTCCTATCTCGCTGCAGCATGATCACCACAACACAGTATCGCTCGGGACTCGTTGAGAGAGCGTTGCGGAAAACCGGCCGGCCAAGCTAGCCGGAATTTTCCTGCTGCAGAACGGGGAACTCACCAACGCGCGTGTGAGTTCGCTCTCTCTCTCTCTCTCTGTCCTTCCATTCGTCGACCGTGACCGCGAGCATCCATTGGCACTGTCTTCCGTGCGAGATGGTGGCCAGTCCAGGGCAATGGACGAACGTGGCATAAAAGGGCAACGCGTGAGAGAGCGTGCGTTCGATGGCTTGGGAAAAGCTGCTACGCGCCATGTGAGTCCGCGTCGACTCAGGGTCGATTGCAAGGCCTCTGGTTCAGCTCGCTCTGAGATCGCGACGACGGCTCTCAGCGTGCGCTCGTGCGTTTGTATGTGCGGTTGGTTTGGTTGGTTGGATTCGAAGGGGTTCCATCGGAGCATAGTCGCATGGTGCGGCATAGTGCAACGTGAGCTTCGACCAAGTGAACACAGCCGGCCCTTCAGCGGCACGTGTGCGTCAGAGACGACCCAGAGACGACGAACCCGGTGGAACATTGCGAATCATCCACCCGTCGTAGTGCCGGGTCACCTCGAAAATCCTTGTGCGCGAGATCTGTGTCGATTGGTGGCTTTCCCGGTGACACGAGTGCGTTAACGCTTCGTATCGGATGCCCAATTACGAAGGAGATCCGATCCCGAGAAGAAAGGATAGGCTTTTTTCGGAATTTTCCTACCGCCTCGCCGTTAATGCTTGTCCCCCGGGAAGGGAAGAGTTATTAGTGGTTGGAAGTTTTCGGCCACAAATCAACCGCCGACAGCAGGCAGTGTGTGTGTTTGCGTACGGGTGTGAGTACGGGTTGTGTTCAGTGTGCAAGCCCCAACGAATAATCGAAGCTATCGAAATCGTGCCGACCAGGCAATCGGTCCGCCGTTCTGTTGAATGGTCAGCAGTTTTCGTTCCAAAACCGAATAGCGGCAGTCTTCGAGCTGCACAGCCAGCTGGTGTTCGTTGCGAAGCGAAACAAAAAGTGAGCCTTATTTTCCGGCGATTTTCCTTCCACCGTGGGTGGTGGGTGTGCTATCTCGTCGACCCGTGTCATCCCGTGGCTGAATCCGCAGTGAAGGTGTTGTTGTGATTTTTGTTTATGTTCACTTTAAACCCCGGGTGTTGTTGTTTGACGGGAAAATCAACGTTGTTTCATTGCTTTCGAGAAGCGTGTTAAAATCGAGCATAGTGTCCAGCCAATGTTCCGGCATCAGCCTCCAAGCCGGAAGGTAAAAATTCGACCGCTTTAAATGCAGATCGTGCAGTGGGAAAATGCACGTTCAAGAGAAATTCGTTTGTAATCCATCGTAAGGAACAAAAACCGTGAAACAATGGCAGTGAAAATCGTCTCACTGAATCGTGGGCCAAGTCAGGGAAAATATTTTATTTTGTTGCATGGAAATAGGCTAATGAAGATATTACGGTTAATATGGACTGTATAAGTTATCTGAAGGTGTTGTCAGATGAAAGTTTCGTTCGGTGAAAATCCCGTATATTTTATTTGATCTTATGTAAAGGGAAAAAATACGCACAAACAACTATCTAGCTGATGTATTTGCATTTGTATTCTTTTCGTGACTGTAGCGTTCGAATAATTGGCTTTGCTTCAATTATTTCTTCCTCATTTCAATGCAAACAATATGCTGCAAAAAAACGGTCTTTTCCTTTCGCTGTGAGAGGTTTTGTTCGCAAAAGACGCCATAAAACTGCCTTCGAAGACAGAGTTGTGTGCTTTTTTCCCTCGATTCTTGTTAGAAACTGGAGCAACGCGTGTTTAGAGAACGTAAGTTAATTTGAGATCGACGCGACTCGACGGAAGATGCTCCTGTCGAACACGTCTGGTGAAGCCTTTTGTCTTCATCGAGCGCGATCGGTAGCGTGCCAGCGCCACTTAGATGGACCCGAGATTTCCCACAACCGTTTTCCTTCGCTTTTCACGCGGCCGCTTTTGTTACCCGACATTGGCTGGGAACTGATGGGTTTTAGTGCCAACCGCTGGCAGCTGGGATTGGGCTCAATTTAATTAACCACCGTCGTAGCGGTACACAGGCCAGTCGCCAGGTCGTCGTCAAGCCTCCCATGCCCCACATGTAATCATCAACTGTGCCCGGCTTTCCAGCGCTCCCATTGCCGGGCAGGAAAATTGGATTTATATTTTTCGTCCCGCTGCTGTTTGCTGCTGCTGAAAGCCGATGAGTTGTGATTTCTGCTGGTGTTCCTGCATTTTTTCTTCTCTACATACCGTTGCCGAGGCGTAGAAAATGCTTCATTGGATTGTGATTATCCGTGGGTCGCGCGGAAGCGTCGTGTTCCGGCTCATAACTTCTCTCGCTTGCTGTTCCTCCTTTCCTATGGCTGCATTTTTGGTGCATCGATAAGTGTGGCACGTTGAAAGGAAGCAAACATTGCTTTGATACGGGAAGCAATGGAGAAAGACACCTAATCAAATTAAGCGCGACGAGCCCGGGTCTTGTGTGGTGCGGGACCCGTTGCATTCCGAGGTCTGATCTAGCCTTTTCCATGCTGTGTTTCTGTTTCTGTCCGCACGGTGAAGTGATGGCGTGTAAAAAGGATCCCCTCATCCATGCTGCGCTTACCCCTTGGCGCCCGTTTTTTTTTCGGGGCGCGAAATTCGATACTCCTCCAACCGAACGATCTGCCCCGCATCACGTCCTGGGTTGGCGTTGCGATCGTCCATTGCAGACGGGCACAACGATTAATACTCACACACACCGGGGGAAGGCATATGCAACCAGCAAATAGCCACACCCGCACCATTAGCGGGCAGGGACGGAAATTAGGAAGCCCATTTTGAACGCTAGTTCCACCCTCCGTGCCCCGTTTGCCGCCACACCTCCGTGTACACGGGCGCTACCGAATTTGGCGGAGGAAGCCAGCGAAGATAATCGTCCGATAATGATGGTTGTGGTTGATTGAAAAATAATATGGGAGCCGCAAACTGAAAAGGTTTCGCCGGCGCGCAGGAAAGCCTGTAATATTTTGTGTTGTGGAGCTTTTTTTTTCCAAGCCCCGCATCCGGTGAGGAACCCATCAAGTTGATGATGAGGAAGTGGGTTATGATTTACGGCCGGATGTTTCAAGTGGAAGTGATAATTTTTTGTAAGGATCCATTTTGGCGGCTATCGCGTGGAGCTGCTGTTGCACTTCGCTCGGCACACGTGGGTCTCTTCTGTTGGGGAGAAAAAAAATGGATTATGAACAAAACACCATAAATCTCTTCTCTCAACACGCGTTTTATCTAGAATCAACCTTCCGTGGATTAGAAGGCATCGATAAAAACCCCCTGTGTCTGTTTCCTTCGAAAACATTAATCCTTCAATCCGTTTCGAAACGGATTCGTCGCGCTTGATCCTGCTTTATCGCGTTCGTCACGGGCGGGTTTCGGTTACACGGAACGTGGTTTGGTACGCGAGACGGAAGCGACGTGGTGGTTCATTTTTCTTTTCTTGCGTTTTTCTCCGCATCGAAACGTTTGTAACCCGTTTGTAAAGTCACCGTCACCTCGATGGAAGCGAGGGCAAAAAACGCATTCGGGATGATTATCGTGCGAACGATATCCAATTACTGTTAATTGAACGTTGTCATCGTTTTGCGATATCTCGCTTTGCCGGTGGGGACCATCCAGCTCAGAGTGTGCCGGAACGTGCGATCTCTATCCGTCCGTCCGTCCGTCCGATCCTTGGCTCCACTTGTGCGCCATTGGCACTTGGTGATGGTGTTTGGCATTCTATGCTGTTCTCCTTTATCCCATCAACCATGCCATGCCCATCGGCTCCCGAAACGGCGTGGAACCCGCTCCAATCCAGATCTGATCTCGGCACCGATTCCGGAAACTCCACGTATGTCGTTGTCGTTGTGTTTTTCTTTTGCTCTCGGGCTCCTTTTTTTGCGATCCTTTCGGTGGTGGTGTTGTTGTTGTGAACCGCTTGTGAACCGAAAGGCGTTTTAAAACCTCCCCACTCCGAAGGACACTGTCCAGCAGATGGTGCCACCGCATGTTCCAAAATGGAAGGAAACGAAGCATAAAGCCCCCCATCATCAAATGCTCCCAGTATGGTGGCGGAGTGCATAAAACAGAAAAAGTTTGTTTTATGACCACGGGCAGGCAGCTTTGGGGAACTGCTTTTGTTGCAACCGGAAAGGTTAACGCTTACGCGATGCATTGGAGTAAGATATGACTGAAGTGTTACTGGTCTGCCGGGAAGATAGCCTTTTGTGGTGTGGCCCCCTCTCCCGTTATGACAGGATTTAAATCCTCCGTTCGAGCCGCTTTGGTGCGGGATAAGTCCTGCAGAAAAGGATTTTAAAGGTGTCGTTTTTTTTACCGAAGTTACCGCAGCCTGTCTTGCGCTCGTTGTATTAGTCCTTCTTGTAGGCAGTGCTTTCAAACTTGTATCCTTCACGGTTTTCCCCAGTTCGATGCATAAAAAGAAACGTAGGTAGTAAATTTTAATCAGCTTTTAATACCATCCGATCATGAGGGCTGCAAGTAAATTAGCTCGTCGTTGATTAAATTATCAGTAAGCCACAGGCACAGCTTTGGAAGCGAAATGATTCATCCATCAATCTTCCTGTCCTTTGGACGTAGGAATGCAAAGAAAAAGCCTGCCAGTGACAACGGTGGAATAGGAAAGCGATTTTCACATCCTTCCGGTTCCGCGCTAGCTTGCGTTGTCGATCGGGCGTTTCTTTATCATCCGTTCCGTCAACTCCTGTTGCATTGGCGTACTTTCAATCGGGCGTAGGAAGGAGGCAGGATTTTTTTTCCTCTTACTTGCCAGCGTCCTGTTTATCAGCCATATGCTAGGCCAGGCTTGATTGACGTATCCCGTCTGCCGTGGATCGGTTGGAACAATCGAGCTTTAAAGGCTAACATTCCGGTGTAGATTAATAAAACACAACACACACACACACATTCGCGAGGCAGACAATTAAAAAGCTATTTTATTCGATTTTATTTCCTTTGGCCCTGTTCGGTGAACGTGTGGTGTGGTGTCTCATGCAAGGCTTCAGCAAAATAGACCCTGTTTCGGATGATTTATTTTATCGATTTCTTTTTAATATTTTTATTCTTTTTCGCACGGGTCCCTTCAAGTCCTAGCCACCAAACGTGGGTGCTAGAAAGCGAAAGAGGAAGATAAAACGTGCCCGCAGGAAATTTACGCGTGGCATATTTTCAATTTTATCACACCCGGAACATCGGAACCGCTCTTGTTAGTAGTCCAGCCCTCCAGGATCCTGAGGCTAAAGAAAATCACAGAAAAAACATCTCCCCTGCTTCCCGCCGGCACACCTTTGCCCACCTCTAGCCACCTCAGAGATGCGCACATGCATAAATCATGTTAACGCTCGTTTGTCAACGGGCCTTTTTCTTCCCTGCAAGGGTTCAGGTTTGATCAACGATAACGGGTTGGTAAGGTGCGTGGAATAGGCAATGAGCGTTGCCATTGCGCTGCGGGCCCGTGTCCCTACTTTGCATCCAGCAAAGATGCAGGGCCGCTGATAATTTGTTCTATAAATTAAGTTATAAAAACTTGTGCACAAAATCCCCGTTAGCTACGGTACGCGAGGTGTCGGAAGATGGAGCAGAAAAGCGACACACATTTGGGTGCAACGCGTGAATGCACAATTTGATCTCGATGAACGCGATTTGTGGATCGTGGGCAGGTCGCCTATGTGGCCTTATCTGATGGGGTTTTATTTTTTTAAAAAGGCGTTGAAAATGGTCCGAGCGTACAGAATAATCTTCATTTTATATGGATCTATTTAAAACAAATGATTAAACGTTGCTATTTGTTATGAAAAGCTTAGCGAAAATAAAATTGTTATTACAGCGCCCATTGGCACTTCATAAGGCTGTTTTTGGCTCTATCACCGATTTGTTTTCGATTTTTTCTCGTAACTCGTAAGCCAGACATTAGCATCACTTATCATATTTGGTGCTGGCGCCTTACTTCCGCGCTGAATCCACGCTTTGCTTCGTGCCTCGCCACAAAAATCCCCAGAGCGTGTAGAAATCTTTTTGCGCTTTAGCACCCATGACTATGGCAGGGTTGTTGGGAATGTGGTCTGAGATTTATCCCATGCTTCTTATCGCATGTAATGCCCGGCGTTAGCTTGTCAAGCGACATCCGGTCACCGTCCTTCAATGGACCGATTGCTGACCATGCGATATTTTGCCTTCTCGCGCAATGGCTAAGATGAACTGATGACTTGGTTTTTCTTGTGCCGGCGCCGAGATGGTGTGCGATTTGAAACTCTTTAGCTCATTTAATTAGTCTGCGCGAAGCAAAGTGTTGGAGTTGTTTTTTCTTATTGTCGTCCATTTTATAAACTACACGTACGGTTTATTACGTCTATAGCAGATGATGTATCGAAGAGTGGCAAAGTGAGAGAGATAGAACGAAAAGGCATGAGATCTATAAACCCTATCTAGCTGCATGCATAAAACCGCATATACCGGCTGCTAAGAGATTCCTATCCCAACGTTTCCCTCCAGCAAAATCGCGTCCCATCGGGTCTCTTCTTTTTTTCGAAAGACGCAAAAAGGAAGAGAGCGCAAAAAGTTGCTGTACTCGTCGCAAAATAACTGATTATGATGACGACGCTTACGACGATAATAAAGCAAGAATGCAAACTTCCCCGAGCGACTTATCGGGGCCTTCTTCTCTACTGAGATGGTTAAGGGAACGTGAAACAATAATGAAAGAAAAAAAAATCTAGAGCGGATTTCTTTTATGTTGGTTTCGCTTTATTTCTTTACGAGCAAAATTGCATCGCCATTTTTTTGTTTTGCATTATTTTGCGAGCAGAGCGATACGCTTTACGCTGATATAAGAATAGTGGCCGCCTTGCAGTCGATGGACTAAGGAAGGTTAATCCATCGCAATTACATTATCAGCCATTTTGTTGCGTTCCTTCAAGGGCAACCACAGAGACGATACGATTGCTCCGGCACACGCGGGAGTGTGTTGGATTGTTTTTGTTTTAAATTAAGAATGTCTTGCGATTTTTTTGTCTGGGAGAAATTTAAGCATCTTTTTTTTCGAACATATTCCCAAGGTTCATTCATTCAATTTCATAATCGCTTGCGCTGTCGAATGTGGGTTTAATGTACGAACATTAATTGATGCTAAAAGGTTCAACCGCAACCACCATCGCCAATCTCCACGGCTGTGGTTTGTTTCTCACCTATAGCGTCTTTCTTTTTGCAATCAATTTCGTCTTCCTTTGAGTGGGGAAGACGGGCTTGGCGTAAAATGAAATTCGATCCAGCCTGCAGCACATACAATGTAATCCATCGCATTACATTTCCGTTCGGCGATTTTCACCGCAAACTACTTACCGGTGAGTGCCGGCTTTCCCCCGGTGAGTGTGAATCAACGCGACGACGCATCGTAAAATCCTTGCAGCAGTCAGCATGATTCATCTTCTAGCCAACGTGACGCAGATGTTAATCTGATGGACGAATGTAAATTTCTCCCAGTCGATCGTACTGTGGAACAGGTTCCACTGCACTTGCTGGTGGGGGATTAAGTGGTTCTGTGTGAATCCTTCGCATCCCCTGTCAATCGATCGGCCAACTGGCTTTCGTTCGGCGTGGATGTTTCCTTTATTCTGCGTTCCGTCAAGCTCGGTAATCGGTAATTTAAACGGCGACTGATTGGAAGTTCGTGTCCCGAAACCGTAAGTTCATTCATGGCAAGCGTCCTCTCGAAGGCCGCCGAACGATCTGCATCGGGGGTTGCATAAATGATAAGAAACGGTTCCCCCCAGTGTTCGTCCTGTCCTGTCCCTAGGGTTTTCTTCGTCTGCCTTACAGAAGAACCACTTGAAATGCAGCAACGCGATGCAAGATGTGTCGCGATTCAAAGTGAATTATGGGCCTTTTCGAGCGGGCGAATGAGCACGACGCGATGATCGGAGAGACTATTCGGAGCCCGTGCCCCTACGGCCGTGGCGGTTCTGGGTGGAATGAAAAATGAAACCTCGCACTGAAATCGATCGATTTTTGCAAAATGTCACGATTTTGCTGCTCGAGGTAGCCCTGGGACGGACATCTGCAAGGAAGGCTAATGAATTTATTCCCACTGGTTTTGCATTCGATTCCAGTTATAACCGTGAACTTTTGCTTCTTGGGAATATAGTGCTATTTGCAATTTAGATAATTTTAGCCTGTGTAAAGAGAAGAACGTTGGAATACAGAGTCTTGTAGATTGTTGTATGTTGGCTTGGTTTTAAACATAGGTGAGAGATTTGAGAAATTTCAATTAATTCTGATATAATTAGCTTACTCATGTGTGCTCTTATGGAAAATAAATCCCACGCACTCATCTTCGAATGCCAGCGCACACGCCTGCACATCTGGAATCGTACCATTTCTATGCTTGAACGTTACAACGTATGGGCGCATGGGTTCGTAAATCTTTTGCAGCCGATCGATGGTTTCAATTTTCTCTTCGAATTTATATAGACGCGCGCATGGCTTGTCTATCTTGACACCGGTTTGTCGTAGTAATATTTCAGTCCAGTGCGAGAATTGTTTATTCGGGAGCACAATGGCTTTGTTAGCATACAGCTCGAAGAAGGAAGCCTGGCCATGATCGATCGCTAGGGTGACACCATAAATTATACCGATTTCTTCCAATTGCACTCTGCTGAACGAGCTGTGCATACAGTAGTCATAAAGGACATGTTTATAGGCTGAACAATGACTGAACCGCTGATAGGAAGAAAACAAAATAACGCATCGATTGGAAGGAACGCAGCGTTACGTTTGTCATCAGCATTTTCCTTATTGCATGTTTGCCAGTTTGTGAGCAAAATAGTTTATATTTATGATGCATGTGTACACAATATTGTCATGATTGCGATACGCATAACTAG
This sequence comes from Anopheles nili, assembly GCF_943737925.1. Taxonomy (NCBI): domain Eukaryota; kingdom Metazoa; phylum Arthropoda; class Insecta; order Diptera; family Culicidae; genus Anopheles; species Anopheles nili. The sequence goes on from NC_071291.1 coordinate 61,057,479, forward strand.
GAACTACTTAACGTAACCCTGCCCCCGCACAAAACAATGGCAGCGCAATAACGGGTTATTTTTAAACATTGCAAACCACTTGATCGAGTCAAGCCATTGAGTGTTATTTCAAAGCCTTCATCAGAAGTAAGCAAACACATCACAACGGCATTGCACATTCAGAATGGCCACTTATCACAGGCCGGACCCCTTTCTAGATTAGAACGTCAAGCGTGCCAAGGGGACACTTCTTTCTTCGTGTTTTGGGTCCACGGAACCCATGCCGTGCCCCTACACCCGGTGGGATGCGGATGGTCCATTCTACGGAGCGTTATCAGCGTTGGCCTGCTTTTACGCCAAAGATATAGCGCTGCAGACGATGGTGGTGTGTTTCATCAGCTGCATACACAATGGCCGGTCTGTTTGATGCAGCTGTGGACCCCCACGAGATGGCATAGAATACATACACATAATCTCAAAAAAAAAAAAAAAACATCCACTTCAGGGCTTGATAACCGAGTGAGAGATTTGGGAGCTAGAACAAACCCCGTCAACACGTGTCATATTCTTTTGTCGGCAATTGGGTTGGAAATCACAGATTTTCGTAGAATGATGCGGAGACACCACGCTAATGGGCGATAAGAACACGCGAATGTCCGCTGGGCTGGGCCCTTTAGGACGACGCAGAATAATCGTTTAGCGCCCCCGAGTGGCTAGGGGAAACGAGTCTGTGCCCGATTGACAGCTACACGACGAGCTAATGTTCCGTTCCGTCTGCAAATGCTAAAGTCAGTGAACTGCCAGTGTCCGGTCCGGCAGACTGATTGACTGATTGACAGGGGAGAGCCCATGAGAGGAGCGTGGTTGAGCCTTGTTCGTGGCCGCAAGCAAGCATTAAATTACTATAATCAGGTCGCAGTCTCAGGCAGGTTGAGGGTTGTCGTATAGTGCGTTTTTTTTTGTATGTTGTCCTGGCACTCGTCCAAGAGTAGATATCAACATGGCGTTATGTGGAGTTAACCTACCACGGGTCGGTTCCCTGTCTGTGGCCTTGACCATCCTCGGTCCTTTCGCGCTATCAGGTGTCAAATGCCGGTGTTTGGTTGAGTTCGCGAGCCGTTCAATTTGATACGGAATGGTTCTTGCTTTTCACTTCCGTCTTTTGATCGGGCATTGCAGGCCACGTCGAATGAAAGCCAATATTCGTTGAAAGGAATATTTAAATTTCTTGCCAAACAGAAATATGTGTTCTACTATTCTACTTCCTTGTTCGAAATGTGAAAGAGTTGCGTGTCATAACCCCATCGGAAGGCGTTATTTTTTTTCTTTATGCCCCAGTGAACTCATTCCAAATGGGGTACGATTTTGGCAAAAGGAGTCTCCACAGACAGAGAGTGGCCCATGGTATTGCGTGGGTTTGGCGGGTTTTTTTGTTATGAATGGCTTAGCATTGTCTTGTGCCATTCCGTGGCCGTTCTGGCGTCAACATAAATATATTGCATGCTCTCTTACGTTAAACCGCTGGACCGACAATTCTGATGGGGGCTTGGACCCGTACCAGAGAGGTCAGGGTCACAACTTGACAGGCATTTTTTTTATTATTATTCCCTTTATTCCTGTGCGGTTATCCTTCTCGATCTTTGTCAATTGCTTTGTTTGTGTTTTTTTTTGTTCCCCGTGGTCGGGGTTTATTGCATCAACGAATGCTTTTCTCTGTTGTTGGCGTTCGTTGGGGGGTCATACCGTACTGTTGTTATGTAAATGCTTCCGTCGCCATGAATATGCAACGCAAAGGTATAGCAAAATTACAGGATTCCATTTTCCCCTTTTGCCTGCCTATCTACGGAATAAAAGTAAAACCGTTCCCACAGCTAGTCGTCATACTTTTTATCCCGATAAGCTGGTGGAAATCTTGCCGTTCTTCTGATGTGTCTGGCCTTTGCAGCGGAAGTGCCACGTTTTACCGCTGGTGATAAGCATCAACAGTCTTCGCTTTGGAATAATTTGATTAGCTTCCTCTCGCAGCAGGTGTTAGCAACTGCCAGACGGGTGTGCTGAAAAGCGCTCAGGTATCGGATGCTTTCGGCTAGACGGGTCAAACGATCCATTTAGAAAAGTCAATTCTTCGCAGCAGGAAACTGAAGCGTTTTCTCCGTTGGCGAGTGAAACACACTCCAAAGTGAATAGAATCCTTCCATTAGCCCTTCCTTTGTGATGCTGAACAGTTTCGGCAGGACACCGGTGTCAGCCGGTTCTGCAAAGGGGGGGAACTGGATTTATGGTGCTCTGCCACGCAACTTTTCCTATTTAGGCCCGACGGGGGGATTTTTATATCTGCTTGCTGGGACCATTTCATCGGAGGGTCAGGCAGAAAAGCAAATGTGTTCATTATTTATGTTAATTGTTGTACTACGGGAAATATGAGCTCACAGTCAAAATTAAGGTTTTATAGTGAGCATTTATTTTATTCTTCTGCGTTTGTACGAGGGAGGATTCCCTTGCTGACTGAGTGTCACAACTTTATTATTCACCATCAACGCTCACGCTTTTCCATGCGGGGCCTATTGTTGCGCATCAGAGTGCTGTTGCGCTTTTGCTTTCGCTAAATGTTGCGTGAATTAAATTAAGACGTAATAATATTCGCTCATCTGTAGCTTAATTTGCAAGCGTCTAAAGAAGAGCCTAAACAAACAGTGCTGGGAAAAATTCAGTAGTGAGGTTTGCTTTCTAATCCGCTAAATCCCAGACTCTTCCTCGTTTTTGTGGGCATGTGAAATTGGGATTAGAAACGGAACATCGCTCTGCGGGTCTTTCACGACAAATATTTGTTTTATTCTTGAGAAAAACAACAATCTGTGTGTGCTTTTGTATAGCAACAAACACCCTGAAAACAATGAGACTTCATACATTTTTCATTTCCAGATGTAATTGATTGTTTGTTGTATCATGCTTGCACAATACTTTCTAGCGAGAAGTGCTTCTGAATCACGCTTGTTTTGTAATTCAAACAGCTGCGTCATTCAGCTGCGGTCCGATGAGTTAATTATTTTAATCTTTTAGCTCTATCACCGCTCTGAGCTTTTACATTTAATTCTTTGTGAATGTTCCCATAACACGCCTCTCTCTCTCTCTCTCTCTCGACGGGATCGCATGTTAGTTAGGTATTGAATTATATTTATTTCACTCGTTTGCTTTCGGCGCTTCGGTACTTCACTGTTGCGAATTCAGGGCGCGGCAGTTTCGCTTCAGCAGTGCGTGTTCTGCAGCAAAATAGTTTGATCAATATTGTGTGGGCATGGTTGATGCAAAATGCTACCGTTTGCTTCGAGCGCTTCGTTGGAGTACTATTCGTTCGGGCACCTTTGCAGCATGCAAGCTACACCCGTCCGTAAATGTCGAGCACCGCGTACGGTAGGTGACATTACAGGCAAGTCTGGGAAATGTGCTGCGTTAGAGTTCCATCCGGCTAGCGGCGTTCAAAACCCCCAACCGAACGGTGGCGCACTCTACATAATAAAGTTCGCCGGGGGAGTCATTAAAAAGAAATTTGATGCCTGCACCGACAGCGGAACGGAACACATTTTCCATGACTTTCCATGGCCATTCGCTCCTCGCAGCCACAGGGTGCGTTTAGACGACACACAACACCGTGCGTTGACGCAACCGTGCGTGGAAAAGTTCATTTCCAATGACTCACCGGGCCGAGCCGAGTGTCATTGACGAGCGCGGTGGATTGGAAGGTGACGAAGTCGTTAAATTTAGTATCATCCAATACGGCTGATAGGCTAGAAAAAGCGCCCCCTACAGAGCAGGGAAGATCGCGTTGCAGAAGGAGTTTCGGCTCTATTTAAGACCGTAGCGAATACTGCTTATATGCCCAGGCTGGCTGCTCATAAACACGCTCCGCTAGAGCTCCCGTCTGGCCTTCATGTCGGCGTTAGGCGCCTTTTCCCTAGCTCAGATGATCCTCCTCGTTCGCAGCAGGTAAACTGATATCCTTCAGCCACCGACTTTCCACTTGTTTATGCGTCATGACTACCGTCTAGAGCTAGGGTTCGTTACGAGCACGGGTTGCAGATGAGACACAATCCAGTGCGCAATCGTTTGCAGCGAGGATCTTAACGGCGTCTCAGGAGATGGCCGCAACGAGATACTACGGTTTTCCTGAAAACCTTCTCCCGTTCACGATTGCCGTTCCAGTTTATTGCCGGCGATATTTGACACCCGGCACGACGGTTTCTTCTCTCCTGCTCTCACACTCTGTCTAGGCGGAATGGGATGCCAACCGGCACGGACATTGGCGGGTCCGTTAAAATGGTGGTTTCGGTGGCAATGTTGTTGCTGTTTTGCGCCTACCGCCTTGTGATTGAATGCCTTACATTTCTGCCCCTCGACGAGCGCTGCAACAAGTGTCGGTATTAGCTTTCAGTGGCCCGTGTACGTGTACGTGCGGCGCAAGTCCGGATGGACTTCGAAGTCGTCGTCGCGGATGCGTGATCCCGACGGTGGTGCATTAAAAACCGGCCTCGCCCTTTTTTCTCTCGGGCTTGTGTGTTATCCGGAGATGATCGTGCTATCCAAATGAATGTTGATATTTGCATGTTCTGCGAGACGGCTAGTGAAAGCGGATATTTAATCTCATCATCGCCGGCTCCGATTTAAACGTCTATATGATAAGTTATTTTTTGATCCTTTCTCTCCAATTTGCAACTCGGCCCGTTTGTTTGTGGCTATTTTACGTGTGTCCTATGTTGCGGGTTTTTAATTGGCATGCAACAGCATGCAATTTGCAGTTAATGATAATGACGGCAGGTTATCAAAGCTTCGATGCCTTGGATGACCGCATGTCTTTGGGCGTTTTTCAAGCATAAATAAAGCGCACGGCCGATGGGTCGATGCGTTGCCAATTATCGGAGAGAAATCCCACATGAAAGGTCATCAATTTATTCGAACTCCATTCCCCCCTCCGTTTTGTGGGGGAATTTGCAATACTACAGCGATCAATATGGCGAAACGCCGCTTAAACGGCTTGAAATTTCTCAAGATTCACCACATCCGGGGAACGTGGTATGATTCGAGCAAGCGATGGGTTTGTGTACCAAGGCGCGGGATGGGATCATCTTATTAGAGTCTCCAGACAAGCCGCCATAATTGATGATAAATGTGTCGGTATTTATGGCACCGTAGGGGTAAAAGCCAAACCAAGCACAAGGGCGCGTCTGATCCGCGGGTGTGCATCCACGCCGGCGCGCGTATAAATTGAAAATAATCCCCGCAAAAAAAGCTCCGTTTCCGTTCCCCATTCGTGCCAAATCCCGATCGAAAAAGATGTTCGTTTAACCGGTTTTGGTATGTGCGTTCCGTCATAATCCTCACCGGCCGGTGGTTGTGGTGGCCACATGCCCTGAACGTGTGCCTTTCGAGCCGCAAGTGGTGGTGTTCGATGATGCGGACTGCGATCTTCATCTTCACGGACAGGCAGGCACTATGCGCACTAATGGGCGCATTTTCAGCTCGTTCAATTAAACCAAGGCTTGTCCCCAAGCTACTAGAAACCCAACTCGGCAAACTGTTGGCCAGCGGGCAAGACGCCAGCTAAGCTGGCAAAATCTAGCCTAATCTTTCTCGGAATCACTAAGAGGCTTACTGTTTGGCTTTCATTCATAAGGCAACACACATCACACGCTCATACGGGGTTGTCGCCCATCGGTTATGGTTATGCTTTTCGATACGTGAGAACCCGAAACCGAAGCTGCTGTGCCGTCCGGAGCATGTTCATCGGAACTATTACAATCGTCTGGATGGTTATTAACGTTTCCGGCATCCATGGTGAATATTTAGCAGTCGATTATTGTTTTCTACTGTCTTGTGGACGCTACCGAAATCAATATCAGGAGTTGTAAAATTATATTGCGCTAATTATCCTTCTGATAAGGATTGTTATTTTTGTTTTGTTTAGATACTTTATTTTTCATAGATTCATATTTTCCCCACAAATTGAGACCACCCAATGCAGGCTTAAAATGTTCGGTTGCAAATAAATTATGCTTTAAGTAACTTTACATTTTTTTCCCATAAAAACCCCCCGATAAGACCCTCATTCGGGTATGTCGTTAGAAGCTTTTGGGTTGTGCCCCTTTGCTTGTGGCGCTACGTTGGGCAGGTCAGTATGTGTGTGTGTGTGTCTGCATGTATGCGCACCGGAAGGAGATGAAGGACTCATGCATAATTTATCAGACCAAAATATGTGTATTAAATTTGCATACATGAGCGGGCGATTGTTGTTGGCGATTTTTACGCACGTGGCGCGAATTGTGTGGAGTGGAAAAATACAATCGTTAACATAGCACCCCGTAGCCCGAACCTGTCGTCGGCGGTTTGTTGGCACCGTCAATGATTCCTGAACCCGTACACTTCCTCTCGTTTTTTTCCTTTCGAGCGCGGCACGAATTCAGGTTTTCCACTATCAAACGGCTCGCGAACTTCCGTTGCGAGTTTGAAACGCTTGTCGAAAGCAATATATGCTCGCCCGTTGGTGACTTTGCACTCGACATGATTCCCGATTCCCGGTCGTCTTTGAAGTAACTCGCGCGGCTACGATCGGCAGTAGGGGAAAGGAAGTTAGAATCTTTAGCGATTTCCTGTGTTTCGATGGCCTCTGTGGTGCCGTGCCTTTCGAGATGCGGTTACGAATGGACGGCTTAAATAAAAATTGCGCACATTGTAAAACAATGGCGAATGTTCATTTTCTTTTGTTTTTATGCTTCTTTGATCATTTGGCCAATGCCAATAGATAGTGGGCCGTTGCATATAATTGCGAGAGAAATGATAATATTTTTTAATTAATTAAATCAAAAATGTAAATTTGTTTCTGCAGAGTTTATAACACGTATACACTCAGAAGAATGTTTTATAAATTGTCAAGTTCTTTTCGTTAGACTTCTCCAGTCGTTGGCTTATCTGCGACGTTTTTATGACTCTTGAGCTTTGTGTCATCGTTTTTGGTTGCCACGAGAATCCGAATAGTTTTCAATGTTGTAGTTAAGCTGGGCTCCTCCATCGTAACATGTTTATTAGGTTCCTATGCGATGATTTCGAGCTGTCGATTAGCTCCATTGTTAGCTTGGTCGTGATTGGTGCTGATTTATTGAGTCGCGATGGATGCTGCAGATTGCCACGAGTTGAAGCATTCTCAAACACAACAATCCCGTTTGTATTTTTGACCTCCAACGAAGCTTAACCACTTTGCATCCATCCAGACGGCTAGCGTACATTTTCGGTGAGCCTTCGGAGACGTTCTCGATGGTTGGTAGATAATAATTGAACCATGGTGACGGCGGATCACCGGCGTGCGCTGTTCCGTGTCCGTCTCGTAGGGAACGTGTTCATGTTGGTGTCTCTTGTCTTTCTCGTCCGGTTCGAAAACCTGTCCGTGCCTGAAGGAAGCCCTGTGTTGGCCCGCACGTGCACTCGCACACGAATTAATCAATCAAACGTATCAACTTCAACTCCAAATATGGCAATCATTACCCAGACCCCGGCCAGTGCCGATCGCTAGGGCCGCAAACAACGTGAACGGGCAGGATCGCTGGGGCCGATTAACCGGTGTGGTGGGCTTCGATGGCGTTAACAATTTCGATCGCAACCAATAATCGACATGACGCATTGGACGTTGCGCCGCAGGGAAGGCTCCGTGGGTTGCTGGGCGCGGAAAATGGCATTAAGATGGAAAGGGAAAAGAAAAACGAAACCTACGCACGCATTTGCGGGGACAGGATGTACGCATTTGTCAGCTGACAGACGCATGTGACATGTGTTTCGCATGAGGCTCAATTTATGAATGAAACATGATATCGATAGTCGAGCGCCGCTTGGTGCTGCTATTGATATTTTATTAACTCCTGTGCGGCCGTTGCATAAATCGCATTCACAATTGAGCGTCTGTGCTGCTGCGATGGTACCATATGGCTTTTTTTTTCTCGAATGCATTTCTGCCTGAGTTGAATCGTAAATTAAACATAATATTGCCAGCTTCTAAGCAATCCTTCTGCCAACAACGTTGATTAACTAGGCGATATTGCTCATTTTCCCGGAGCAACTTACTTTCGTTTTTCTCTAGCACTTTCGAAAAGTGTAAGTTTTCGAGCCCCCAACTAACCGCCCGGGACACGTGACGCCCGAATCGACGCCCTACTTTCTCACGCGGCTATAATTTCCGTTGCTAGATCTCGTTGACACATGCTAAACATTTTCCTTCGTCACCCTTCGCGCGGGAGCCAGCCCCGGTCGCATAGTGGTGCCGTTTGTTTTCCTATGCATGCGTGTGCTTCACGACGCATGCGGTCGGTAGGCTCGGTTCAATAACCGACCAAGTGTGAAAAGTAAATTTCACCACCGCCACGCAACTCGCCGCTGCACACGTGGCTGCATCTGCATCACTTCCGAATGCGAGTTCTCACCATCTTGCCGGTGGTGGTACGCAGGAAAAACGGTTCGGGACAGCTGCGAACGATTGCGGGGCGCAACATTATCAAGGATCGCGGTTGATCGATGATAAGCAGAATATGCGTGCGTGCGTGTTTCGTTTTCTTCTTATTTCGGATGCGTTGCTTCCAGCGTGGAGTGCACTTAATGGCAAACAGAAGCATAATTGTTGTCATCAGCTCGCTGGTAAAGACAAACGATGGTTTCTTCACTTTGGCCATTCGGTCGGGAGCTCTGGAAGGCAATTTCGTTTGCCACCGGCCAGCTTGGCGCTTTCTACGGTAATAATGTTCACAGCTAATGATATGCTACATGTTCTTGCGAGCGTAACTACAAAAAACATGCCGAATATGTCTCTCTTAGCGTAGTACCTTATTAAATACACATGGTGGTGAACATTATGCAAAGTAACGCGCTGATGAATCAGCTGTTGAAAATTAATTTTTAATGGCGTATTCTTTGTGTGAGAAACATGGAGCGGTTTTTCGTATCGTTCGAGTTTTTAAAACTTTGGTATGTTAGTATTTTGGCTAGTTAAAAGATGAAGTTTATTTGCTATACCCATCAAAAGGTATACAATGTGTTATTTTAGTGTATCAGGAAACATCACGTACAGCAATGTGTTCATCGTTGAATATTTCTTGTTTGGCTCTTAAAATTCTACACAACCATCGTTTTGCACGGACTAAACGGAAACCGGAAAATGCGTTCCCACCCCAGTGTCCGGCTTACCTGCTCGTTCAGTAATGTCCGTCCAAATGCAACTCCACCGGACGAAGCCTAATGACGTGCTGCCTTTTTTCCACGCTATACCTCTTTGTGTCTCGTGGGTCGTGCTGGTCGGAGCTAGTCTCAGTCCATTGCACCCACAGCAACAACGGTGGTGCAGTTACATCCGCCGAGAAATAAAGGGAAACATGCTGGCCATTATTTAAGTCCTCCCGTCGAAACGGATATTATGAGTTTTTAATTTTATTGTCAATGGTAGTTAATAAATTGCAAACAACGCAGCTTGGCGCGCCGTTCTACTAAGCGTCGGGTAAGGTTTGCTCGTCGGCTCAGCAGAGGTCCTGAGAACTGCTTAGCAACTAACCAGCGAAAGGGGGAGACCTCGGGTGTTGTAAATCGTAAGTGTTGTGGCCTAAGAAACGCAATACACAGACAGGCGGCTGAAAGACCCTTCCGGAGGGTTTTGTTGGGCAGGCTCTGCATCGTCCGTCTCCCTCGGATGTAAGAATTAATGGCGGTCTTGGGGAACATATTACATTGGATTGGCCGAGTGACAGCCGTAAGAATGACAGATTTACATGAAACAATATCGGTGCACTGGAATTAGAACCTCGACCTTCGTTCATGCCCAGTGCAATCGTTTCGTACACTGAAGCTGTGCGTTTTCAACACTTTGCAAGACCACCGCTGAGATAGTCGGGAAGATTGCATCTATTCCTTTGATGGATGGATCGCAGCGGCAACAGCAAACAAAAAAATCCCCTTCCGTGGTAGAGGTGCATCTGCTGAAGACGAACCTGCAAGAAACGGCGTGCCGTGGCTGAATAATGAAGTATTATTCGTTTATAATTGCTTGTACCAACAGTGTGGAGAAGGTTCTCGCACTAATGGATGAGAATTTGTCTTGGTTTTTCCATTTATCTTTCGTTCTGGCTGCAGTCCAGCATGGACGGAGGCTATATGCAAGCAATTAGTCTTGGAAGAAGGAACGCATTTGCAAGTTGTTTTTTTTTAATGCATTCACATACTGCGCCATGAGATTCGAAACATTGAATTGTTCTTGATTTGAATCGTAATCAACTATGCTTAACTTTTGCAATGGATGTTTACATATGTAAATATATGTTTTCTAAGTTAAGCTCGATCGCTAAAATACATATGTAAAAATATGTTTTCCATGTTAGACTCGATCGCTAAATTTCACCCATCTCATCTGTTTACCTTAAGCAACTAACTGGTTGCAGGGTAGAAAGCTTATGAAAATCGCCCGAAACCCGATAAACATTCCATACCGCTTTTATCAATGAAATATGGCAACACTCGAATGGAATTTATGCTGCTACTTTGCGGCCACTGACCAGCTAATGTATAAGGAGCTAGGAAAAGGCTCGCGTGAATACGTTGGAGCTAACGGGTTCCAGCCAAAGGCGACATCGTTTTCGACCACTTTGGAGCTACCGTGGCTACTTCTGATGTAATCCGGCAGATGGCGCGCACCTGCGAAGGGCGGGTGTCTATTTGCATATCATTATTAGGTTTGTTTGAAAATCAATTATACCGTTCAGGGCCCCTCCCAGGGAGGGGCGGATCATCACGAGGTGGATCAATTGCCCCCGAAGCGAATGGGCACCGGAACCTCGATTGGTTTTCCAATTTTGTCCGCGAGCTTAGTCTTTGCCGCTAAGTATTTTGTTTCTATCCACTGAAAGGGGGTAATTATCGTGATTGAAATGCAACACCACAGTCGCCCGATCGCTTTGACCTGCGGGGGCTTCAAACGGGTGGTGCCGGTAGGACAACAGTGACCACCAAAGGCGCATGGAAATGGGTGGGTAGTTGTAGGCCTTGTTGTGTGAATTTCCCTATCCATTTGCGACGACGCCGACGACCGAATTGGTGACAGAATGGTGAAGTACGTGATTTTGTGTGCCTTCTATCCTGCGGCTGCAAGGATGGGGACGCTTTCTTTTAAACGAAATGTCACCCGTTTTGTGTCGGAACCTTCCCCCAAAATGTGCGCTCATGGCTCAGTGAGCAATGTGTTATCTAATAGCAGCCCTTAAGTGACTGCAACAAATTTAGGCAACCATGATTCGAGGACCCTACTAAGTTCACGGTGTTGTGCAGCAAAGACCGACCCCTGCAGGATATCACCAGCAGCAATATTTTGTTGCACCAACGAATTGGCTCGCATTAGTTCGGCATCGCTCCATTGATGTTGTGCCCTTGCCAGCGCTACGCTGCTGATGCAGCGAACGATTAGCGGAGTTATGCTCGCTGCCGGCGGCGGTGGAACTGATGAGAAAATGAGCAATTTGTGTCAATTAAGCAACACACCAAAAAGCCCAACCGCGGCACCACATCAGTGACGGTTGATATATCACGGCAGCGAGTCGGTAGGGAAGTGTCCAGGCTTTTGTGTTTTTTATTGACTCCGAAACGCGTTGCTGAGATGATAAGAAGCACCCCGGCAGTGTGCGAGGGGTCGGATTCGGCCACGCATATCTCGGCGTGCCCTATGCAAATGGAGCCAATTTTCAAACACTTTCTGGTCGTAAGGAATAAGCCCAGCCAGGTGGAGCTTTTGAATATGCAACACGAGTGGCTTGATAGGAATGTTAGTGGACTTTATGGTGTCTAGCATGGAATAGAAACTCCCGCGGAATCAGATAATTTGTAGTCGAAAATCGTCTAGTGTGCCTTTGGGTTGACTTCGATGCGAAAGCCCTGCGAGGGGATGGTTCACGGCCAACGGTTTTGCTAGATGAAAGAGACGCTTTGTATTGCAAGTACCTGATTTCCGGCTGCTGTCGGTGCCACAGTATCTAAACGACGAAATGCGGTTGTGCCATAAATGGCGTTAATACGCGAATTCACCGTCGGCATTAGGCTGGATGCATGGTTTCCTGGACATTGGCAAACGGAAGTCTGCGCCGTTTATGAGTGCCGGCGTTAGCGTACCTCGCTGGTAGCTTAGAATCTAGGCGTGTCAGACACGTCGTCGCCAGGAACTTCACGCCAATACCTGTCAATGCAAGTCTAGTGCAGACTCACGATTTCTGAGACATGCGTCAGTCGCACCTCACACGATCTCCCTGCCCGTAACGTGTTAATAATCTCACCGCCATCGACCACACATCACTTCGTCCGCTCGGTTCGATCGATGGCTCTAGTTTCCAGACAGCTTTGCACGCAACGGACGCGAGACCGTGTGCAAATTACAGCCCTCAATGCGCCGACAACCGAGTATTGATCTATGGGCTTGCGGAATCGACCGATCAATGGATATTGCTATGAACACAGGGCCCGGCTCAGGAACTAATCCCAGGGCCCAGGCTCGGCATCTACTTCCGTAAAAGGAAACGACGGGATGGTATGCTAATGACCACCGGCGGCGTGTCCGGCTGTTCTCCGTGTGCCAAATGTTCTAAAGATGTATGAAATGTGTTGTTCAGCACTGTCCAACCATCCCGCCGCGGTACATTACTCACGATGCAGACTTGCTGCCAGGCTGCGCATGGACGCTGTTATTAACAACGCTTTAAACGCCTTTCCAAATTAGGAACTCCAGGAAGTTTGCGATGGTCGTGGCGACCGGCTAGCCTGTCTCGGGGCCGTCGACGATCTCCTCCCTTCGTAAACGATCGCCAATTGTTGGTTAATGTGTTACTAACTCGCATCGTTGTTGGGCTTAGCTGAGGCGACGTGTTTTCTCTAGACATCTGGGCAGCACCTTGCGATTCGGCTGTTGTAAAAGCTGACACCACCGAAGTCACTGCGTCATGATAAATGATGTTGTTTTGATGTTCCGCACTGGTGCTGCTGGAACGCGGTGCTTGTCTCGCAGGCACACTGGCGCGTCTCGTATATGTCATGCATTTGAGCGGGGTATTTCACTACAGTGCCGGGGAAGGAAGGCGTTAAACGACGGACACTTCGATTTTTTTCTCTCTCCGGACAATTTGCTCCAATGAACGGTTCCGAGTTGAGCGGTGTGATGTTTATTGTTTCAAAATTATGTTTTTTTTTAAGTTCAATAGTTATCCTTAATCATAGTTCATAGAACTCCAACACGGGGTAAATTTGCTCACGTTGCTATTTTTGGGCGAATTTAATGGGTTTTACTTTAAAAGGAGCGCTGTTCCATGCGTTAGCATATTGTTCCGTGTTTCGAGGCTTGTTTCGATCGATAGCTATAAAATGTCGCTTTGCTTAGATCGATCGCCAATGAGGAAATGATCCTGACTTGGTGTATAGTGCAGTTAATCTTGACATCATTTATCATTCTCTCGCTTAAGATAGCATTTAATAATGTAAATTAAATGAACAAAATTATTTTCAAGGCTCTTTGTTTTCTTTATTGTTGTTGCTTGTCACGCATATCGTGCAATTATACGACAATCTGCTGCTGTTCTACGATACTCGTGCTATACCCATAGTAAATGTACACAAAAAGTACTCCAGTGGATGATGAATATAGAAAGCAATTGACATGAAATCTACATTTCAATTCCCAGACGCACCCGGGGGGTATCATGCTGTTCGAAGAACAGCCAAAGCAACACAGGATAATAACCCTAGAAAGGCTTTAGGGGCGCTCCTGGAAGAGCAGACATAAGGCAAAAACAAAACACCAGTCACTACATTTCCCATTGATGCCACAAAAACCAAGCGGGCTAATTAGTTTGTTTACAGTTGGCATTGGGAATGGTCGTCCGCGCCAAAGGACGTTGTAAAACCGATACGAGGATCCGTTCCGCTTTCAAGTAGATCGTGTTCCTAACCCACCACAAAGGACGCACGCAGCACACTGCCCGTCACACGCCCTGGGGTTCGTAATGTTTTCTTGAGTCGTCGGAAAACGCTTGACATTTTCCATCCGGAGGCGATCCTAACCGGCGACGGCGACGGCGTATTTATTTTCGTCGCATCGCGTGTCCAAAAATTCTACTCCTATGCGGCGGCCCATGCTCAACGGGAGCGTGTGGTGTAGCTCACTCGAGGGAAATCGGTCTTTGTTTATGGCCATAAATAAATGGCGAGCGAAGAAGGAAACTTTCTCGTGCCCGGTAAGCGACGAATGGTTTCGCGTCGGAATGATCTCGTGGATGTGGCTCGCGATGTTGTTGATGTTGTGAGGAAGTGATGCGGGCTAATGGATCGGGATTGTGGAATAGTGTTTTTATACAAGAACGCGATCTATTGAAATATGCTTTTTTTAACAGTTTTTTTTCCTGTCATGCTCCACGATTCTTGTTGTTCCTCGTTGAATTGAAGATTTGGCCAAGAGTTCAGTCGTTGTTTCACCATTTTCCTGAGATTGGATTACAAACGCTTTCTCCGAGATCTTTCCCTTCGAGCGCGATGAAGATATCTCTAGCAATAATTTCTCATTTCAGATAGTACGCCGTCACGCTATTGCATAAGTTAATAACAGTTGACGATGAGTGCAGCCACGTTATGTATTGAGTAAAGATGCGGTAAAAAAAATCATATCGGTGCCTTACGTACGTGAAGTGTCTACAAAACGCCGACACATTATTGATATGAGCTGTGATAAATGACCAAACGGGGGGAAACGCATCAGCGAAATCGTCATCCATGAATAGAATTATGGAAACGGATGAAAAATTCTAGCGTGTTTTTTTTTCGTGATGAAGAAATGCACTCTCCTCCCTTGCATTGATGCTTAGATGCAACTATACCACATGGTTTCTGACAGAATCCAATATCTATCTCGTCGAGAGAAAAGTTGAGCAAAAAAAAAAACACGATCGAACGCAAAAATAAAACCTACAGCCGAAGCACCACGGTTCGCTCTTTATGCCAAGCTAAAAGTTTAACGATCAGTGAAAACTGCTAGAGTTTGCGGCGTGTGTCAAAATAACCGTAAAAAGCGTTTTTCCTTTTAATGAGCGAATGATTTACGGGGGGCGAGCAATTTAGAGCTTCAGAGACGCGCATCAGAGCGCGTTCCGTGTGGTGTTAAAAGTTTAGCGACGGTTTGCTTCCCGGATCATTTTGTGCGCGTTCGAAAGAAGTGCCCCGCTGATCGGACGTGTTTGATTTATGACGACATAAAGCGGCCCTAGCGGTGCCTAGAGAAGCGAAGTGAAACCGCAAGCTTATTAAAGCTCCTCCGCCCAAGTGCGAATAACGTTGGTGGGTTGAAAAGTTGGTGTGAACGAATAAAAATCACTCTAAGCCCAGTGAATCCGTAGCCCGATCGATTCGGGTGGTTTTCGTAGAACGGATAGAACGATTTCGACCGACGTTCACAGCTGCCAGTTCTATGCAAGAGTATTATGATGGTGGAAAAAGCGGAAGGATTTCTCTACCGGAAACCGGTCTACCAGTACTTTCAGTACCTGGACACAACGTAAGTAGATAAAATTACTTAGTGGGGAGCTATTGTTTTGAAAAAAATAATGCCATGGTTTGATTTGCCTGTCGTTAATAATGCTTGCATGAATTGTTGATCAAATTATTAATTTATTCTTATTTATGTTTATCTTTCAGGTAAGCGATCATATGTTCCTCTCGAAAATCAACACAATTCCGTTTCCCTGGGGTTTGATTATTTATTTCCGTTGTAAGGTAACGCTCTCGTCTGCCGGTTGTTTTTATTTCCCATAACCTTTCAAGCCCACCGCCACACACCACAATCATTCACCGTCCGGTCCCAAATGTTGATGGACGTGGGATTTGATGACCGACAGGCGCATGAACGTGTATATACACACACGTGTTACGATTCGCCGACCGCACAAAGCTCCAGATGTAACATTCTGACGGTGAATTTATGTTTGCTCCCTCATCAATCCCACCACTCGGCACCCTTACAGCTTTCGGGTGTGTGGTTTAATTCGATCGTCATTTTTTGACATTCCCTGCCGCCCTCGCGACCAGCGAAATGCAACGAGACAAGTGAAGGTTGTTTACAATTTTGGGTGGGATTTATGTATTCGCCCTCAGGCAGCAGCAGAGCATCATCGAGCATGTTATGCTCGTCAGGTTGCTGGTCCAAATGATTTGTTTCGATTACACAAGCGACATCCGATCGTGGTTTGTCTCGGTTAGCAGCTGTTATTAGTGAGCTGCCCGGGCTTAGTGAGTTGAGGTATTACCTTCTGAAATACAGAGCCAGCCAAATTTGAACAATCACAACACAATGCACGTATGAAACGCCCATCGAATGATAGGTATAACGCTAAATTGAGAGAGAAAAAAACGACGAACGGACGAACATTGGCGCTTCTGAATCGATCTTTCGATTTCCGTTAATTATAAACGGATGCCCTATGCAGACCATGATTTTCTTCGTGCACGTTTGCGGTTCAGCTTCGACTTTGAAATCCCTCAAAGTGGAGGAAATGTGTTCCGGAGAACCACAGAAAAACTCTGCCCCACCCGACCGACCGGGTGAATAAATAATTTCCAACTTCCGCCATTATTTCTCGCTTCAGTTATTTATAGCCTTTGGCATTAAATTGTTCTGCGAGCGGGTTAAATTGTATAGTAGAAAGCTGAGTCTTAGCGCTGAGCCGTTTTGTATGTGAAACGAGCCGCGATGAATGCTCGAATGCAACACATCATCCCAGATAATAGGTATCGGGTTGGTTAGGAAATGACTCCACGCCAGGAAACCGAATGGACCGAATGTTTCCCGAAAATGTTCCTTTTCCACGACTCTTGCGCTTCCTGTAATCTTTAAGTGATTTTTTTTTATTTCATTGTGTTAAAATTGAGCAGAACCTTGCGGGCGTTCGAAAAGCACGAGGTGAAACTGTTTGCATAAAACATGGCGTGACCGGTGGCGTGATCAAACATGATGCAATCTTTTGCAGTGGTGCACTTGTTTTTTTCGGAAGGCGCATTCGGAATCCGTACTCAAGGGGATAAAACGAAACGTTCCATGAGTCTCGCCATGCACGATTCCATCGCCGTTTTGCAAGATTGCTTCTCACGAACATGTTTTATGTAGCCACGACGGTGAGATTCCTTGTTAACTATGTTTTCACCATCGAATCTCTAATACAGAAAGCACAAATTGAAACCAAAATTGCATGGTTAGGTTTGAGAATTCGTGTACTTTGGAGGCATCTTACTACACGACTTTGTTGATAGAACAACCTCAACGGAATCTAAGAACCGCAGAAATATTGTCATTTTGTTGGCAGCATATTCTCGAAAGCATAGTGGTATTGTTCTTGATAATGTTTGTGTCGAAAACCACTTCAACTGTGGTGCACCACTGTCAGTACAAAAACAAGCAAACCCGTAGATTATCGATGATAGATGCATACGAGTCCGCAGGGTGAGCGTTCAAGAGCAGCATATTACTGAAGCGAAATCTTTATCGTTTGTTTAGAACCACGTCTATGGTATGTCCCATCCCACCACTATCACAAAAAACGCCTAGAAACTTTCGTCCTTTAGCGTCGTATGCTCGTCAGCAGGCTCTTGAGGGTGTAGAGTGTTTTTTTTCGGTTGATTTGTGAAATGCGAGACAAATCTCCTGATTAAACATTTCAGCTCGACGAATGTTTGGCACGTTTGGAATTTTTTCGTACGTCCATGCCGGAGGGGCGTTTGAGACAGCGCAGAAGATCGCAGCGATCGCAGGCAAGAAAAGATATATTATCTGTCAAACAATACGGACGGCGCAGTTTGTTTGTTTTATTTTGTTTTCGCGCCCGCCACATGGGTTTGTTGACTATCTGAGCCATTAGAGAGGAATTTGAACGAGCTAGAGAAGAGTTTTGCATACCCCGATCGCTGGATAGGATATTTGAATGCAAAATAGCTAAAACGTTTCACGTTTGGCGATGAAAGGTGAAAACGGATTTAAAACGCTCAGCGTGAAATATAATCTCCCGTTATTTGATAATGGAGATTATTGCAAAAAAAAAAAGAAGTGTTCTATTACGACGAATGATTCCGCTAATCCCCTCCTTGATGAAAGAGGAGTTTTCCTGCATGAAACCGCGTGCAGCGTAATTGCACTTTGATCTGCACATAAATTACGACGTCGGCTTTTAGCTCTGATTGATCGGTGGTAATGATTTTTATCCGATAAACACATAGATCAATCTGTTCGACTACAATCGATTTGGCTTCAAACGTGCGTCCATCTCGATGGCCTTCGGCAAATGTTGCTCACTTCACGCAGAAGAAAGGACAACAACAAAAAAATACCGTCCTGACAAAAACGGACCCCCAGACGAACAGGTTTCGCATCGGCGTGCTGCGTTCCACCAGCAGCAGGTTGAAGTTGAAATTGAGGTTAGTAGTGTTGTGCCAAAGACTTGTAATGTAAGCAAACCGACGATGGCTGGCAAACCAAACTAGCTCCGTCCGGTCGCCGGTCGATCGAGCAGCCGGTCCTCCCGGGACACATGGCGTAGTGGCGCACCCAAGCTAGAAGAACCACCAACAAGCATATGCGTGTGCAGGGGAAAGCCAAGCGATGGCCAGGCACGCGTTCGTGGCGGAGGTGATAAACATGATTCTACGAAATGCTATTAATAACTGCTTTGAAAAATCCAGCCTTTACCCCCCGGGAGAGGGATGTGGAGTAGCTTTTGTATTTTCTCGCGCAACCAGATCGAACGACGTTTCGAAAGAACGACGGCCAAAGTTCACGCCGGCTACGCTTTGGTTGGTTTTCAAATTTTTCGGGGCTCGTATGCGATCTGATCGGGATTCCTTCACGGGCTACTAATCGCCATCGGCTTCCCACTCGATGCTCTTCCTGGAAGGGGCAGCAAAGTATCGATTATGATCGACATCCATCCTGTGACCGTGTGCGGTTGGCGGTGTGTAGTGTCGTGGTGGAGAAACCATGATTCATCGGCTGGTTCGATCGGCTTGCACGGTCTCTCGGATGCATGTGAAGATGCATCAGACCAACCACGCGTGTGAGGCGGCGTGTGTGTTTGTTCTATTTTTAATAATTTATCCAACGAAACCTTAACCAGCTAGAGAAACCACCAAGAGACGGACGGGGCGCGCTAATAGGATGGAGTTTTTTTTTTCTCTCGGTTGGTTTCTCGGTTGCTTCTCGTCAGCGAGCCGATCATCGAGACGATCTAGCTCGCGCCTTTGTTTTTGGTTTTCCGTTGTTTGGCCGTGTTGGTTTGAGTGGTTTTGAATTTCGTCGCACAATATATTTGATTATTTTTTTTCTCCGAATCTAGCGACATCGATGTTATTTCGAGTGTATTTAAACATTTCTGGTTTCATTTTAGGTCCCATTTTTTTACCTTTCTAATGGTTGATCTATTCTTCTTTATGTAACCCCGAAGAAGATTTTTCAAACAAAGGGAACAAACAGCGAGGAAAATTGAAAAGCTGCACATTCAATATGTGTGATTGAATTCGGGATTTATTTGAATGAGAGAATGCATTTTAGCGTCTCGAAGGGTTTGCTTTATGTTGCAAACCATTGTGCAACTATGCTGCATAAAGCGCATAGCCGCCGGTTAATTGGTTAATTTGATATAAAACATCTGCTTTTTTCTGCAGCAAAAAAAACGCTATGTCGATAGCAAAAGAAACAAAAAGAAGTCTTACCCACACTCATGCTCAAAATGGTCCTAAAAAGAACGGTTGCCACAGTTTTGGTGTGCCGTCTGGACCCCGGAATCTGGCGTAAAACGTAGACCTTTAGCTTTCTGGTTAGGTCTGCCTGCGCGCGCGCGCTCGCTCGTCAGCCCGGGAGCTCAATTTTCTTGCTTTTTTGCGCCATCCCGCGTCTTGTTTGTTTACTTTCGATTTCGAAGGCCTCGGCCGGTTACGTTCTAGTTGCCGCGGCCTTTTGGGCCATCGTTCCAATCGGCGATGCCCTGCTGGAGCGTCCAAGAGCGAGCTGATTATGCTTTCGGCAGTTTCAGGGGTTTTTTCCGTTGCTCTTGCTTGCGCGCTGTGCGTGCCGAAAGTGCCTGTCCCGCTGGTCCCGGGTCCGTTGGTTGCCCGAATCTGCTGCACTGCGGACGAGTGTATCGCATGAACGGTTCGCTTAGAGCATGGAAAAGGGAGAAAACGGTAGTGGACGAACGATAAAATGGAGAGAAAAAAAAAGCGAAAAACTGTAGCTAATGTTTTGCCCATCCCGGAGAGACCCATCTTCGGCCAGGCGGTGCAATAAACGTTCACCCGACTGGCCGAGGAAGTTTTATGTTTATGTGTATTGCATTTTTGGGTGGTGGTGGCGAAGGCTGCGGTGCATTATCGGAACGACAGCCAGCCAAATGGAACCGACACATAAACTCGCCGTTCACGGAAGCATTGGGTTTGATGGGGTGGATGAAGAAAAGAAAAAAACCATCTCCAAAAATCAGGTTCGCCCGAGGGATTTCCTGTGTGTGTGGAAGAGTGAATTAGATTTACAATGTCGAAACAAACATGATTGCCTGCACTAAAGCGAACCGAGTCGATGTGCAACTGCTCCGGTTGTTTCCCAACATGCCTATTTTAGTGTGATAATTAATGAAAAAAAGAGCTAGCGCGTTGACTGGTTTAATGTACTCTATTTAAACTTTTATCTAGTAAATTGATCAATTCAATAGAAGTATTCCATTAGGCTTGCACAAAAAAAAAACAGGAACCTGCTCTAGATTAAATAACTTACACATGTAAGGTCATTGGACACCATGAATAGAAACTAGGACACGGGTCACCTGTGTGCAACATCACTATCCTCCAGGACATATGCCCTTATCTCAAGCAAGAGAAGATTTTATGAACGACCGGACGTGCAGCACTATAAATGTTTCATGAGCAACGACATTCGCTGGCTTCGTTGCAACCTGCAGCGCCTGCAGATAAGATAGAATGCGCAATGACGGCGCCAGGGATGTTTTGAAAGTTCCACATCCTCTTCCCACAGGGCCAACGACGCCGGGACATGAGATTAGAAATCAGCATCAAATCTAGCAAAGTAATGCCAGGTGACCGGGCAAAACATTTCGGTGAGTCCCATTTCCAGTGGGACGTAGCGATTGGGACAGAATACCGTCAGACCATTGCAACCCGTTACACCGAAGAACCGCATTAGGCACGTTTTATGCCACGCTGCTGTGAAGCCCCCGAAGCAGCAGGAAGAGTTCTCTCGCAACCAACGAGAGTCCCTCGATGGAAATGGTCATACTTTTTGCATCGTCACATGCACCATCAGACGGAAGGATGGTTCGGTCATCCCAAAAGGCCATAGTGTTCCATCCTTCCGCCGAAGGGTTGGTGTTTTTGTTTGGGTGGTTTGGTTGAAAGATCATAAATTCACTGCGCAAGTAAACGAAACACGTAATCGAAATGAAAAATACACACAACCGCTCCCCCCAAGGCCGTGTTGTGACTTGCGGAACACGTATATACCGTTTCTCGAGCGGGCTGTTTCTGGAAATCTAGCGCAACATCCACTACGCTACGTTCGTCCGTTTGTGCGCTGGTTATCCCGAGGCAGCTGTGTATGTAAATTTACATCGACCTCTCACCGTTTCTCAAGAGCATCGAAACACGGTGCAGGAGAGGCCAGATTCGGTGCAGGAATAAAATCATTCCACGGATATGCTGCAGGGGCTTGTTTTGAGGATGGTTTGTTGGCTTCTGGACCGCAGAAGGCGAGATTCAGCATGCATGCGAAGATGCACACGATATGGTTGGTTATTTTATTTGTTTTGTGGTTGGTTGGGCGCGGCACCGGTTAGGTGAATCACTTTCACCTCACACACGCTCAATGCAGCAGCACCACCAGCTGAACCCTCCCAAGGTTCGGTTTTGTATTTGTTATCTTAACACGATTAGCTAATTTTGTTTATGCTTTCCGGGATCACCTTGTGGTTGTGGTCGGTTCAATCATGTATCGCTCATTGTGATACGGTTTTTATGGTCGAGAGCCTTCTTACGATCCCCCTTTCCAGTTTACGGATGAACATGTAGAATTTTATGGCACAATTTATGATGGAATTACTTTCACATCTCCCACCCGCCACCCTGAACGGGAATCGTTATGATTTAAGTAACAACTTGTTCTCACGATGGCGTGGAATGTGCGATAATGAAGAGGAGCTTGTTAAATTACTCCACAGTGACAGCGGATAACGTAATAAGAAGGGGCGAGTCTATCGATAATTCCAGCCCGAGCGTTTGCCCAACTTCACCCCACGGAACCAAACCCGTTGGTGCGGGGGGGTGGGGGGGTGGCACAGGAGGGAGGAAGGGGGGGGGGGTGGTCACGACGTACGATCCCTTAGGGTGTCATTGCCCGCTGCGACGCACGCGCTCTCTTTGATCAGCTGCTGTGCCGTGCTGTGAAAGTGCATCCGAAATTGGGGGCAATATTAAATTTAACGACTCGCAGTGCGTGCGCATAAATTAGTTTTGCCCTCTCGCTGGCGTTGGTGCTCGTTTGGCGTATGCTTTCTTCGCAGTTTGCCTGACGACCAGAGCAACCGCATGCCGCCCTAGAACGGGCCTGTGTCAGCTGTTTTGGGGTGCCTTTTCCTCTGTCCAAGCGTGCTGCCCTCTAGCGGGTGGCAGCCGAAGCGTAACGATGCACTTGGGTGCAGCCGCACAAAAGCCGTCTGCGTGGTACGTCTTGATCCCGAATAAACCCCACGCTGGGTGCGATTTATTCGCTTCACCATTAGGCCATCCTCCGCAGCGGGAACGAGGTCTCCGCATGTGCATGTTCGGTTTGGTGGCATTTTCTGCCACATTTATCACTCGCCTGCATCTTTCGCTCGCTCAGCCGCTCTTCGGTTTCCCTATTTTGGTTGCAACCGAGCCACGCGGAGCTCGCTTTTCATTCGAATCCGATGAGTCATGCTCTCGGGACTGGGTGGCTGGGACCGGAATCTAACGATCTAGCGGACCTGCGACACCCGTTGACATCAGTGGCGCGGCCTCCACGTTGTTGCATAAGTAGATAGGATGTCCTCGACGATGGATCCCCCGATCGCGATCGCGCTTAAGAGAACGTAATTATGACTTTTGTTTTTATGTTTATTCGACAAAGCCACTCCGCGGGGTTTTACTACTATGTTGAAGGTCTTAGGACGGGCGTTGGACGTCGCCAGCCGAGACACTCCGCGGGTACTTCGTGCTGCGAGCTTCGCATTTCTGGCACGGCATCTCATAAATCATGCTCTTTAAAGGGTTTTCGAGCGCGCTTCGCTGTTGGATGGCTTGGGTGCGAAGGTTACTCCAACAACCGTTTCGTTGTTTTTTTTTTATCTACGCAGTTTCCCTTTCGTTACGCGTCCAGGCGCGTTCCGTTGGGCTCAACGTTTCGCTTAACGAACGATCGTTCTGGTTGTTGTCACAGTGCCCTAGCTTCCACACCCTGGCGACGGTGGGTCTCGCTTGATAATCGGTCGTTGTTGGACCTCCTTCAGGGAGGTCGGTAGATGGTGCTACCTCGGTTTCCGACCATACCCAACCGTAATCTTATCGCAAAAAAGAAAAGAAGCGAACCGTTCGAGAAATCGCTGTGGGAAAAACAGCGGTTTGCAGTGATTGTTTGGTTGGTTCAGTTGGTTTTACAACCCGTTGAGCTCCACTCGAAAGGCCTATCTGTAGGGTGGGACGGCCGAAAATATCGCCGAAGAAAAAGAAATCCAAATAGATGGATGAATTATTGGTGCTCAAATTTGTTTATGTTTGCTTGCGGTCGCAGCATAAGAGATATGCTCGTGGGGTGACTCGCGAGTTGAAGGAAGCTTAATGGAACGGCGCACACGGTCGTCAGAAAGGTTACGCAATCGCCGACATCGCGTGGATATATATTTTTCGGTTTCGAATTCGGACCCCGGTGAAGTCCCCAATCACGTGCTCCTTGGACCCCCGGGCTGACCCTCGCCAGGCCACGGATTGGAGTGAGAGAAAGAATTATGGTGGGCATTTGTCCCGTTGGCGCGAGAAAACAATGTGACCTACTCACCGTCGTTCCTGGCCCGGTGCCCAGGGAGATGGATTGATGGTAAAGGCACTTTCGGCGGTACCATTGGAAGTAGTTTTTTTTTGTGTGAACGAGAATCGTTTCCTTTTTCTTTATTTCACTTCGCTTCTCCTTGTGCGTGCTGCGGACAGCTCAAATCAACCGCATGCCGCAGTCAATTAGGCCAATGGCGAATGGTTTTTGTTTTACTTTTTGCTTTATTGTGCTTCGTTTCTTTCTGCCAACAAGGTTTGCGATCCGCCGAAACATTCATAATTGAAGGCGAATTTTTTTTCGTCGAGAATTTTAAAGTGTACGCTTTAAGTCCAGCGGGTGACGAATGGCGCGCCGGTAAAGTGAAATTAATTTTGCTTGACTTAAAGAAATGTATATCCCGTTTCGGAGAAGGGTGAATTTTCCTGTTAAATTTGACCATAATATTTTTGAATTAAAAAGCTTAAATGTATAAGTGCAACATACTAAATGCTTCAAACAAACGGCTATCAAATTATATCTTGATCGTGTGATCTTTCATTCTATGTTGACTTGCCAACATTCGAATGAATTATACTTCTCCTTGTCATCCCTGCTAACTTGCTAACGAATGATTTATTTACCACCCATTCAAGAGCAACTCAGTAGCCCAAAGTGCAGCTGCAAGAAGCTAGCAGTACCCACAATTCCTCGACAAAACAACCGCGAAACGGCAATGCTATGCCCGATCGGTCATTAAGAGTTGTGGTTCTTTCAGTTCCAGGCTCTCAGATAATGCTATGCCCAATGCCTCGCACGTGCTACCTTCAAGGATCCCCTTCTTTTAGGGAGGGTTAAATAGCATGCGCAATGTTGGGGCGTTGTCTCAGGCGTTCTCCCAAAGGTTTGGCCCCCGCAATCGACGCGTTCCTTTTGTCACCTGGAATCTATAATTTTCAGATCATTAGCTCGATCTTACGGGGTGAAGCTTACTACTGGCCACGCAAAACGGCCAGTATCTGGCCGTTCGAGCGATACAATGAATGGCTAAATGGGGTGCTGCCACGGGTGCCATGAGATGGTTGCGTAAAATATCGATACTGCTTGCGAGGCGCTGAGTCACAGTCACGCCGAGTGGCCACGCAAGGCGCGATAGGGAAAGGCTGGCTTACCATAATTTGGCAATTACGTTTACGGTTAAGCCTCTTACTGCTGCCGAATGGGTTTTTGTGCAGGTGTACATTGACTTCTGCGAATGGAATGTGCGACAACAACAGGGAAAAAAAATATGGTAAAACAAATGTAGAAGTCTCCTGCCTTTGAAGGTGGTGCAAATTAGAATACCTATATGACATCAGTGGGACCGGTGTGCTGGCTTTGGTTTGGAAACACCTACGGTAATGTTCTGAAATTTACATACAAAATTGATGATAAACTGCCACTCGTTTGTCTATGTGTCGGACTCATTTCACTGAAGCGGTTTTCTCGAAGCTAGATGGCACAACACCATATTCGTGTTAATGCTATGCATAAGCACGTATCGGTTTCATTGAGTTATAGAGCAGAAATCGAAGAATCGAAAATTCGAATTGTGAAACAATTCTGCAAACTCCAGGCAAACGGCTTGTGAAACAAAACTATCGCTTTGATGTGCGAAAACGCGAACCATTTCAATGTTGCAGTCGCTCCTGTAGTGTGGCAGAGCAGAAATCGATCGCATTTACATATCTCCCTTTGGTGTGTACGGTTGTATGACGAGCTGCGACATCGTCAGCTGGCAGAAGCAAATGGTGGAATGGCGTGGCTTAACGCAGCAGAAGAAAACCGAAAAAAGGCGTTCTTTGCAAGCGGATGTTGTATGCACACACGTTCACATACGCATCACGTTTTTTTGGGACCAAATGGCGAATGGGGATGTGGGAGACGGACCGACAGCCATTTATGACAGATGACTTCCCAAAGAGTCGTAAAGTTTTCTCTTTTCTCACACGTGTTATCGCAAAAATGTGATCGCATCATGGTCTAAGAATTCCATCCCACCCGGGAGTGGCTAAGCTGTGGTGACGTTTACGAGCTTGATTGAGAATGTTTTTTTTTGTGACAAAAATCGGTTTGCGTTAGATAATCGAGTTTTGAAAGCTTAAAAAGTATTTTTGATAGTTTTTTTTCTTCAAACAATTTAAATTTGTTCTCCTCCTAAAACTTGGCTTTTGTTGGTGTTTTATTTTTTTTTTCGAGTTGGTAAATGTCCTTTTAAAGTATCCTACTCGATTGTTCTGAAGCGCAGTGAAAGTGAGCTTCATAAACGTGATATTTTATTCTTCCTTAAGGTAATTT
The DNA here is from genome assembly GCF_943737925.1 of Anopheles nili. NCBI lineage: Eukaryota > Metazoa > Arthropoda > Insecta > Diptera > Culicidae > Anopheles > Anopheles nili. The sequence goes on from NC_071291.1 coordinate 61,083,919, forward strand.
GTTTGTTTCGATCGACATGAAACACTCCCACCGTACCTCACGTGAACGTGATGACGATGTTTGCGTTTCGGTTTGCTAATGGTGAAGGTTCTTGCGGGCAAATTGCATTTCCATGTTAGACAGGCTCCGAAGCAAGGTTATCGTGCTGCTGCACCTAGCAAGTGGCTGGTTGCACTTTGGCGAATGTAGGCGAAAGAGCACGATTCCTCCACAGGCCACGATCGGTTGCCTTCAACGGGACGTTTCAAAGCAACAGTTACCGATGCTTTAATGTCTGCTTCCACAGAATACCTCTCGTTGATCGGTGCATTGATTTCGTCCGTAGCCATAGCCATAGACAAAGGAATGCATGCCATACATACACGTGTGACAATTATTCAAATGATGCTCGCGATAGAGCTGTCATTCGATGGGGTAATTAATCATGCTTACAGATTCGTCGATTAGATGGACTTGCTCGGCTAGCTGCCCACCAAGTGCGGTCACTTTATTGAATGATATACAGATTCAGAGAGTACAGGTGAAGGAGAAATGAAAATCTCGATTGTCACTTAGCATTTAATTGGCTAGTAGCAGCAGATTCCTTCCATCGACTTGGAGCAATGTTCCTCATCCTCGGTGTCGTAATACGCCATCGGCTTGACTCCGAGCTGAAGCAACTGGCGAACGGTGGCGTTCAGATGTCCGCACTCCCAGCGATTCTCGTCCATGTACAGTGTCTGCAGGTGCGGGAACGAATGGTTCACTTCGCACATGCTCAAATAGCGCAGACGATTGCGTGCCAAGTTCAGCTCCTGGAGCATGCTAAAGCGCCACTCGCTCGCATCCAGAACACTCAGCAGGTTGTCGTGCAGCAGCAGATTGGAAAGGCGCGGCAGATGCAGTGAACCATCGGTCGAGATGGTCTGGATGCGATTGTTAGCCAGGTTCAGCTTCCACAGATCCGTGGCCATATCGAACAGGGAGAAGCTAACCGTCTCCAAATAGTTGTGTCTGAGATCGAGCGTACGCAGGGCTGGTAAAGCTGCCACGAAATCGATCGACTGGAAGCGATTGTAGCTAAGGTTTAGCTCTCGCAGCTGGTAACTTTGGCCCGGCTCGACGATCAGCTCGAAGAAGTAATTATGTGAAGCGTCCAACGTGCGCAGGTTCGTCCAGAGCACCATCGACTGCAGAGATACGTTCTGCATCTCAAGCTTCTCCGTGGACTGCAGTCGATCCGCTAGCTCCTTGCTGATGGACACTACGTATGTCGAATCGTCCGAAAGCGGGTATGTCCCGAAAGCCAAATGCGGATGGTCCGGGAACTCGTACTCGGACAGATCCATCGACTCCACGATGGTGAAGTTGGAAATTTCGCACTCATTCTCCCGCTGTTCGTTGCACTCTAGCTTCCGTCCGATGGCGCACCCAAACGCGATCGCTACGAGAAAACTGCATGGGAAAAAGACAAAAACACAATCACTAGCAATCACAGGACACTGCTCTCAATGCGTTACCCACCACAGTACGAGCTTGCAGGACATGCTTGCGAGTAGCATCAGCTAATGCGCGTTTGCACTTGCACGATTGCACTGATCCTAACCGGCCACTGCGGAGTTGCGGATTCGACTGCTTGATGGCAGAGTTCCGTATTTATACGCCACATTCCTGTCGCCGTTCAGAATGTGGAAGAAATGTGGAACAAACCATGTAGTAAGCCCTCAAATGGGGTAGATGCCGTCAATTAGTAGGACGAAGATAACGCGGGCTTAAATCTTGCATTTGTACCGCCTCGGACCGTGATCCTACGCGAATCGTCAAGTGTGCGTGCGGTGATTTAAGAGATGTGATCAACGCAACCTTGTAATTTGGAATTCCGACACCGAGAGAGAGCGTTGAGACCCTTGCAGAATTTCACCCGACCTGCTATCAGGAAGGTCTCGTTAGATGTTCCGATATGCATCGCTTTCGTGTCCTGCGAAATCGCTTCGTGGAGGTTTGGGAAATGTTTGCCATGGATGGAACTTTAGATGCTTGTTTTTGTGGGGCGAAACATTGCGATTTTGCTTAACAAAAATAGAACACGGTCAGTCTATCTCCGCAATGTCAGATCGTGTGGATTCCGGAACGAGCTCGAGGCAAAAGGCTCGCAGCGGAGTGAAACCCGTGATTGAATTTAAATTGAAATTAGACACGGCGCTGGAATGACCGCCAACCGCGCTCGGTGACTGCAGGAAACAACCGTTCGGCACGACTGACTAGGTGCCGCTTGTAAAAGTCAAGAACGACACGAACCCACGAGAGAAGTGCCGATATCCAGCCTCCCCAGCAGACGGGAAATAGAGACGGGTTTGGTTTGTGATGCTGATGGTGTTGGGCTTCAGGCGCAGGGCAAAACAAAAAAAAAAGGTCGGTGAAAGAGGAATACGCAAATCGACGTCTCAATCTCGTAGGGAGCTGCCTGCAGCAGAGCCACGGAATAGCCGGACCGAGTCGATGGAACCGATGACGCATAGTCATTCCGCAGCGAAGCTGTCATGTTTGACATTGTTTGTCTGCCTGTTGTGTGGACGTTCTCGACATGACGATGAGGGATGCAGACTGTCACTAGAGAAAACCCATGAGAGAAGTGACTATAACTAACTGTTCTATTTATTCTAGAAGACGTCTCATTTTCCAAACAATCACAGGACTACGGTGGAGTGTGGTATTTGATTAAAATACAATTATGTATCATGCGAAGGTGCTTTTCCCTGCATGTTTTCCCACTGCTCCATTGGAATCGTCACCGTGCACCCATTTGTCTCTATCGCAAAAGGTTGTAGACCTGTATTGCTGTGATAAACAAGCACGCTTCAATAATGCTCCATTTAGCTGTTTGCCTGCTACCACATAACAACCCCATTTCCGTTTGGGGGCATAAAAACACCCTTTAGTCCCGCCAACGGCTGTGAGCCGCCATTATTTGCATACTATCACCGCACCGCAAATACTGCGCTTTTGTTACCTACAGAGAGAGAGAGAGAGAGAGATACCCTTCGCTTATATCAGGGACCCCATGGAACGCCTGGTTTCCGAAGGTTTATCAGCAATCGGCAAGCGCGCGTTGCTGCCCGGTTGTGCCATTCGCCTGCAAGGGATTTTGCCACAGCGCGCGGTGCAAGAAGTCGATCGTAAAATGCATTTGTATCTTAATTGAAGTCAATTACGGCCTTTGAAGAGGGAGAGAGCACAACTGTCGATTAGCTTAAATCGGTGGGTCGAAGTCCCTTGCGGTTGCGGTTGTAAAAATGGCACGCGCCAACCGAGTACTTTCACCCACCTATCGTTTGGTGTAGTAGCACGCTTTGCATGTCGGTTGAGGTGAATTGAAAACATGCTGCCTTTGCAATGTCCAGCATGAACCCGTAACGGTACGCTTGAAATGTACACTAATCGCTATGCTAATGTTTCAATCGGTTTTGGAATACTTAAATGGCCATGCTTAAATAATAAGCTGAGATCCGTGCCTAATGCTTGTGACAACATTCTATTGAGCGGGGAAATATATCGGGATTATTCGCCTGATCTCGCTTCTCTTCCGGACAGTCAAAGTCAGCGCGATGAGTCAACGGGGAATTGCGCGCCTTTCGCAAAAAAAAACAGCTGTTCGAAGAGAAACCTCCCGGAGGGACACGATACATAAAATGCAATTATTGTTCCAATTATCACCTCACCACAGAACCCGGGCGGCCAGTTTACCCAGCCACCGGCGTATGTACGGAGCATGTTTACGTATGTTTTGCCCGTTCGTGTGGAGAATCTCATTCGCCACCGCCATTTGCAAGCTGGCAGTCGGTGGAATTATTGCAGTGCAAATAGAGATCCGCTTGCCTTGGCGAGGGCAGGCCAAAGGCCCTTCGGCTCCACGGGCGTTTGCGTGCGACGGATCCAATCCCAGGCCAGAATCGGCCGCGCCGGGCTTCAGGATGGTTAGCCGGTGACAGTTAATAATAAACTCGTTTAATTTATTCTCGCGTGAATGTGACTGCGCTTCCGATTGCTCTCTCGCTCTCTACGAGCAGCACCAACAGGAGGGCAGTTGGGACCCGCAGGTCAAGCAGAAGCGTCCGGCCAGACTGCCGGCAGGAGTAGTTTGCATGCGTTACATTACGAGAATCTCCACGCCACGTCCTTTCCGTGCGATGGTGATGCACTACGGGTCTCTGATGGCCTCCGGGACCGGGCACTCGAGTAGCTGGAGAGGTTGACAAGCGACGCGCGGGTTTGGTAGCTGCCTGCCGTGAAAAGCTATTACGCTTGATTAAGCTTTGACACTGTCGTATAATTCATTCCTCCGCACACACGGCATGCAACACTGTGGTCAGACTAACGGCGGATGGACGCTACTGCCCCAGCACACGACGATGCAAGCAGCATGACATCACAGACCGGAAGTGGCGAGCATTTTTTTTTATTTTTTATTCCCGAACCATGTGGAGAGCCTGCTGCTACGGAGGGATGTAGAATATTATGATAATATACAATGGAGAAGATTGATAATTATCGAGTGATTAACGTGTGAATCTATTCTGCTTATTTCTCCGGTTTGTACAACGATGTCGGTAATATTTACTGCACATGATTTTTCTTAGCTATTTATATCAATTTTACAATTTCACAATTGTGTGTACGCATGCACAGTGGTGTGTGTGCGTGTGGGTTGGTGCATTTTATCACGTTCTTATCAATTTATCGCATCTTATCATAACGGTTCTCAAACATGCTCTCTTAACGAATACAAATGACGTTTGTGATTTGTAAATTTAAATAGGAATTACTGCCCCCCTTTCATGATGATAAATATGTTTACACGGCTTCAAAATATAAATATGCGAATTTCCTGTTGACCATTAAACTTTAAAATCCTTGAATGAAATATACCAGTTAATTTATGTAAGCATTTGTTTGAGTTATTATTGCGTTGGAACGTTTGAAAAACACCATGAGAGCGTGTTTTGGCTAGGCCCGAAGGGAAGAGAACCCACGGTGGTGCGGTGAGGTGTCCGCGTTTGGTGTCAGCTTAAGCATAAAATTATACTAAATAACCTAGCCTAATCAACCTGCATCGATCTTGATCGACTGCCGCTGGCTGGGTGTGCAGCATTGCTGAAGGTGGAAGTTCCTGCCATGGCGAGCCTCGGCCGTTTAATTAATTAATGCAATCGTGTTCCAATCAACCGAACCGGAGATCGGATCACGAGAGCGACACGTGGTAAAGGGGCGGCATAAAAGGGAGTTCTATTTTTAACCCCCCCCCTTTTTTTTGCCAGTGGGCAGTGAGCACGAAGCATGGGAAAAATCCGAGGTGGACTCCGCCGATGGTAGATGGGTAGAATGTTGTTTACACTATGATTGTTGACCCAAGCGGGCAAACCAGCTGCAGCTAGTTGACCACCCAGCCTTCGGATATGCATCAGATGCATATCGGATCGTGCGTGCGTGCGTGCGCTGGTGCGATAGATGAAATCATCAATCAATCAATACCACGATAAGCGTTCTAAATGACGCCCGTGCTCGGTGCAATCGGATCGTTGCATGATGAGGACGCTTTACGTCTTACACCGGCAAATTGCCTTTCGCTTTTGGGATTGCGAATGAGCTGAAATTCTACGTACATTCACCGTCGAATCGAATCTCGAACCATTACGATCCAGGCCACCCGAGTTGAAAAGCGTAAAAAAAAACAGGAACAAACCCCCATATTGTCGATGGAGCGCGCTGGGTACTATTAAATGTTTTAGATGGTTTTGCTGTTGCAACATCGAATCGGAATCGGTGTCGGAATTCAACTGCCCTTGTGGCATTTGCTTGTTTTACAACCTGCCTGGCGAAGAATCGCGGACCGGCCCACTTGTTTGCTTGTTCATGCGATTCCGATCTTTAACTTTCGATTTCGACAGCCTCGAACAGAATCCAACGATCGCGATCGCCAGCTGGAGATTATTTGCACATAACTTTGGATGTATATTTATCTGAGAAATATTTCCAAAAGATTATTGGAAGCATGATTCACGTGTGAGATACTTATTTCTGTATCAGTACACGAGCAGTAAAGGCCCACAGCTCATAATTCCAAACCACGTTCGACGTTGCGAATGTGTGCACGAACACACTCCGCGCACATAAAGTCAGTGATCCGCAATGGCGGCCACTCGGGAGCCACTGGTTTGTGTTTTATTTTTACAGCTCCTCACGATCGCTTCCGCTCAGAAGCAACCACCTCAACCGAAAGGGTGGGTGGCAAATGTAATTGGCCTCTGTAGCCCATTGAGGGCGATCATTTTTTTTTTACGACTCACTCTCCTCCTTCGAGAGGGGTCGTTAAATCGCGTACACCGTGAATGCGCACTCGAACCATGAATAAGGAATCTGCGATTCATGACGGGAATCCGTTACGAGATTTTTCAAAGGAAAACGACGGTTGCTGGCAGGGACAATCGTGTTACCCCGGGGGGGGGGCTCAGTATTTCCCCCCATTCTACGCCCCTATTTTCTCCGCCTGCGCCATTTCACAGTTCCCTGCAAGAATCCGTCAAGCTGCAGCGAGGCCAACGGATGAATGGAATAATTGCATACTAATTTCGGGCAGCAGCGCAGTGAAGGACAAATTAATAAAAAAAAAATGCATCATTATTACTTTCTGAGATGTTGAGCACGTTAATTGAGATAGTCGAGGGGATTATGCTTTTTTTTTTTGCTTCACGTTTGTTTTCGGTTTCGGTTGAGAGAGAAACAAAAATGAGCAATGGCCAACAAAACAAAAAAAGAACATGAAAGAAAGCCGGTACCGATGTTGGTCACTGGCGACGAATAACCAGACAGTTTGTCGGCGGTCTCGGGCGGCTGGGTCGTGGGAAATAAGCGAACCACCCAAACGGAGGCATTGTCAGAAGGTGGAAACAACGAAAGGACCAACTCTCTCGCTACAAAGTAGCCCGAGACAGTGGGAATGTAAAATTGGCCTGTCACTGTTTCGCTCGCGAACAATTGATTTTGTACAATGTCATCGTTCGGCATTCGTTTTCGTTTGCATAAATTATGAATCTGGGTGCTGGTTCTCACACAAGTGTCGATGACACGCCCAGTTGCAATCGAACCTGTAGATCTGTAGATCGGGCACCATGATTCAACAGCCACCACTCCCAGTACAGTAGCCAGCTTGATTCGAATCGGTGCACTTGTACTGAGTGCCGTTTAATGGCGAAATCATCGTCGTTGCTATCATCGTCATCTACGTCTGATTTACCCTTCGATTGCTTGTCGTGCGTTGGCGGATGCTAATGCGATCCTCGACTTAGTGGCAAATCCTGCTCTAGGCTCCGTGCCGATGGATTCGATTAAGAAGCCATAATTAATTGCCACATCGCTCCGTTCCGGGTCGATCGTCTCCCAAGGGGACATGGCTTAGCACCAACAACCGCACAAACGCTGCTTGGGAACACGAATCCATCGAACAAGAACAAGAATCGTCGATGGACGAGCCGCGACGAAAGCCGGTTCGTTACTAATTAAATATTTATTGCGTTCCACCTTCAAGTCCCCGTTGGGATCTGGTGGTGACCATGGCTCGCGAGAGGACTCCCCATTTCCGTCGGTGCAGAACTGAATTATGGACCATAAAAGCTATCAGCACACACCACACCAGAATACGCTGTTTTCGAGCGGCTTACGAGCGTCCTCGATGCCGCGGTAAACTTGGCCAGGTTTTGACGCAATAGTTGCAAACAATCCCGGTGCACTCCGGAATGGCGATCCACCTATCGGCGATATGGAGCAACATTCGAGCGGGCATCGTACCTTCGTTTCCCGAACTATTAGCGAGTTTGGAAGTGAACCGTTTCTGCGATTTCTACCGAGAACGTGAGGGAACTGCTCTGCTGCAAGCGTCAAAATGTCGTAAGTTTGAAAGGTTACCGTGAGCAGGAGGGAGAGACTGTTTAGTTTATTTTGATTTCACGACCAAGATAACATAACCTCGAGAGCCAGTGCGCGGACCGCACTGCAAATCTCTGGTGCACCCGGGGGGTTTGCTTGAGAATTTCCGTGCCACACATTCACGCTCAGGAAACCCATTTGCATCGATCCGGCCGTAATGCGGGTTGCGAAATTGCGCTCGCGTAAATAATGTTGTATCAATGCGAAAAGTATAAATGTGTGTATGCCTCACCGAACACCAGCTGCATCTTGCAGTGGGTCTGTAGGGAGAGCAAGAAAAAAAAGAAAGGACCTCCTGCCTGAATCGCGACAGGAACACACACCCCTCGGTGGCAGTAGCTGATCATTTCTGCTAAATGCACTCAGCGCGACAGGGGCGATATTACACCGGTCAACAAATAATTGGAACCGCTTTAATCAGTAGCTTGCTGGTGCTTAATTACCCGCACAAATTCCTTAGATCGATGGTCTAAGCGGAATTTAATGTTCCATTTGCGAAGCTGTTATATATCAGCATGATTGGTGTTGACTTGCTTCGAGTCGTTTGTGAGTAACATTTAGAGAAGCGAAATGCATACGGTGGTTTAAAAACGCACGCCACATTTCACATTTCGTATCGAGTGTTTGATTTGAAACATTGTTCTGCTTACTGTCTCGGCGTATGATAAAAATGACTATAAATCGCGCAATTTATGCGAATTGCCGGATAATGGTACGCCCGGCGTGCGATGTGGAATAAAGTACGCGATCGGCTTCCGATTTTACTACGTTTTAAACTATTGCGAGTACAACACTCGTCGCAAATGGTCTGCTTAATTAGGAATCGTAAATTCAAACCGGACCCCGTAAAACAGACCGGCCCCCGGCAGACGCGATTGGGACATTTATTTCTGCATGAAACTGCATCGCGAAGGTGCAAACATTCTTTCGCAACGCAACTCGCGAGCAGGCCAATGGTCTAAAACACACACACACACGCGTACGCACGCACGCTAAACATATCGACGTGTGTGTTGCTCAACCTCAAAACCATCATCCGGTCCGTGGCTCACCCAAGCCGTCAGGAATCTCACTGAGGGCTTTAAAGGTAGGGAGGCCTGCTGCCTCTGCTAAAAAGGCACACACGGGTGGGTAAAAGCGAGAGAAGCCCATAAAATCGAGCCCACGGAATCGCGCGAACCATTTGCATAAAAGTCGCTCGCTCGCTCGCTCGCTTTGTCGCAAGTGAGGAGGCGTCAATGTACCGGTTCTAAGGCGTCACAGAGTACCTGCCCACGATGATGTTGGGCTGGTTGGGCTCCGTCCCGTGTGGTAATCGACAGGACACGCGTGCGAGGACATGCAGTTGACGGGACCGAACGCCGATCGACTAATTTTTCTCTCTTGCCTTCCTCGTCCATCGCGTGGGGCTCTATTGGGTGGAAAAGGTTCTTTATTTTTTGCTTCATGTCGTTACGGGGGGCAAAAATGAAGTTCGACTTATCTTTCGCATGCTTCGCTGCATACGGAACACCTTGTACTCGATTCGAAAAAAAGTGCAGCGAGCTGCAGCCCCGTTTGAAAGGTACCTTGGGCGTAGCCTATTTCTCGCCGGTGTCGCCCCAGGCCGGTGTGGGATGCAAATGTTTGCGTTGGCTTCGAGATTGGAGCCACATCAAAGGGAGGCCTCTCCCTGTTTCCATCCGATCATGTGTCATGGCGTTGTCAGTAAATCGTATCAATGAAATAAAACGACCTTAGTAATTGTAAATTATTTGAGAATTTAAAAAGCGTCATATGAAATTAGTTCCCTTTTTTGCCGTGCAATCGAAACGAGCCACAATCACAGCTGTCATACCGGTATCTTTTTTGAATTAATTCATTTCTAATCGAACAAACCGTCACCATCGCCAGCTTGTGTCAATGAAATTTCGTTCATGCCGGAAGCAATGAAGCGCATACCTCGAACGGCATCCATCGAGCGATATGAGTGCGGCAATAAATCATTACACGGCGAAAGGCGTCTCTTGGCGCCTGAAAAAAATCCAACCAGGAGATGTCTTGCGAGCATCTCTTCCTGCTGGCAATTGCAATTGCGCCACGGCCACTTATCTAACAGTATCTTGCATTTTTTTTTTTCCACGCGTTCTTTCAATGCGCTTTTCTGCACACGCGCCATCGGGAAGCGTCTCAATCCAATTTTCTTTCCACTTAGCATCGGACAGCTGTCGAAACGAGGCAAAACAGCAACTAGTTGGGATGAGCTATGGTTTGGAAAATAAAAAAGGTATAACCACCTACAGCGTGAATGCAAACGAGCGGCGCATTTGGGTCGTCTTCCCTTTATTATATTTTCCTCATTACTGGTGCAATTTATTTCCCCTTAGAAGCGTGTTTCTCATCGTCGTCTTTCGCAAACTCCCACCGAGCTGTGCGCAGCGTAATCTCTCGATCGCATTGTGCATTCGGTGACCTCCCGTTTCGCTGCACTTTGCATATATTGCATCAAATCCCCGCGCAGCATCTGATTTTGGGCCGCAAAAGGGATAGAAACACGCTGCGTGCATTAAAAATACTCACTCCCCGGGGATCGTTCGAAGAACCGGCCGGATTCGCTTCCGAGCGCACTAACCATGGGAAGAAGCAATGCCGGGCAATGGACTTTCAGATGATCACCGATCCAATCCCAAGGCTTCCGTGCGTTCTGAGCGCGCTTCATAGCGTGCTATTTGTTCCTCCGTTACGTTACGTGGCAGCATCTCTCACCATCAGCGAAATGGTGTGGCGCCGCGTGACGCATTTTGCGCCCCATTTCCTGTCGCCTAATCACGCGCTCCACGAGTTTTGCACGGTGAAAGTGGGAAAAATCTTTATCGCGCCGCCGCAAACGGACGCCCCGGACTTGCATTCGTTTTTCCCCGATTGATGCAATTTTCCCTTCACCAGCGTGCTTCCTTTCGCAATGGCCTTTTCCCGATGGGGGTCGATTGGATGGATCGGTGTAGGAGAGCGTTTTAGCGTTCGCTTCAGCGCATCGGCGGTTCATCTTGCACTTTTGTAGCCTGCAGTTTTTTTTTTCACCCGCTTTCGTGTCAATTGTCTGTCGCATTAAATTACTTGAGGCTTCGTTGAATTTACTTTGAGCGTTATTCAACACCGCGCTGGAAAAGGGGGGTGTAATTTAAATTCAATCCGTACTATATCACGACCCGGAGCTTCCCATTTCATCGACCCCGGGAAGGTTCCAGATCACCGGATATCCGACAAATGGTGCAAGTGTGCTTGGGTTTGGTTTCAACGCACGCAAGCTAATGAAGCTCGGTTACATGTCGTGATGAACTGATTCACTGAACAACGCGGTTGAGCAGCTGAAAGTTATTTGTTCGGTTTGATTTCCCCGCCGTAATTTGAGCCAACACTTTTACTAATGTTCGCTTTATTTTATCTTTTTAGGTAAGTTTATGAGCTGACAGCTTTCCCACACATCTTCTAATCCTCGTCCGATGCGTATCGCGTGAGGATTCGGTATTCGTAAGTAAAATATTGCGTTGTTTGATGCGTTTTCTAAGAAAAACCTCCTTCAAAACCCAAACATAAGAAGATATCTTCGCCACACAGGCAAAAAAATGCCTCTCGTTATTCATACGGCTCCGTTTGTTAGCCCGCTGGATGTTGTGTCTTGTCGGAGGCTGCCTCTAATTAAGAATTCTCGCAAGAATCTTGATGACCGATCGTTTGACCGGTACGGCGTAAAGGATAGCGAAAGCGAAAATGAAAATGAACGCGCCTCACAATCCGGCTCATATAACACACCAAAGCGCAAGTGCCGCAATCTTGCCTCCAATCATCGGGCCGCGCTTGCTTTATTCAATTCATAAAAGTAACGATTCCCCTGCCGAACGGTCCGAAAACGAAATAAAGCGGCGCCAAAGCACCGTCCGCTGTGGCAACGAGTGCCAACGAGCGCGCGCTGAAAAGGGCATCTGAGATGCAAACCAATGCATCATGCTCCCATCAGCAGCGCGCATATAATCATCACCATCATCAGCCGGGGTGGATTGTGCGCTTGAAGCTGCACCGGGGTTCAAATGAGATCGCGTTCGTGCCGGGAGCGAATGAATGTGCGCCCTCTGGCGGAAAGTTCTGAAAGCTTTGCTGACGCTGGCGGGAACACGATATGGCGATTATAATCACTTTAAAAACGAGTCTCCCTTGCGGAGGCCCTCGTTGTTTATGCGGCTGGTGGTGATTTGACCCGCTGGCTGTGGGTTTATTGCATTCTTAGGACTCGTATAGGTCTGTTTCATTGCTTACTTTCAATCGAAAGAACTTATTTACGATTGAAATCCCATTAACAGGGAACTTTTAATGTAAAACTTCATTAAAGCTTCGGGTGCGATCTTTTCTGCTAAGAAAGCCCCTCAAAATGTAAGTTCGTAGAATACAGAGGGAAGGTTTCTTACAACTCTTTAAAATTTCAAGACGACCCAAATAAGGTATCCTCACCAACGGCAGACGCCCTTGCATTCGACCAACCCCCGGGCTAAAAAAAAAACACGCGGAAAGGTCCAACGGTGTGCATGATGTTACCTCCTTACCACTGCCGGTCAGCATAATTTGTGGCCGACGCAAAGTCGTACCCATTTATTGCGTGGGCTGCAACATTTTACCACGCGCGCCCCCAGCGTCAAAAGTCCTACCCTGAAGGAAAACTTATTTACCTCGTTCCCTGTTGTACCAGCGGCGAACCTTCAGCACATGCCGCGAACTGCGTGCCGCTGAAAGCTGTTACTGAAAGTTTTCGGCTGCGCGCGCGTGTCTCCCACCAAACGGCTCACGGATCCTTCACGGTGGTGCATCCGAGAGAGCCAGCCTGGTGTGGGTGTATACTGTCCGAACTGTGGGACCCGTTACTGTTGGATATAAACTCAAATTAACACCGCGCGTAGTGACGGGCTGTGGGCAAGTTTATAACGCTTCTCGCTCGTTTATGATAATTTATGATAAAGGGTCAATGCACAACGGCCAACGCGCGGAACCTGGCGGAAAACGGCCGCCGAAGATCAGGCCACGTTGCGCGCGACTACGCAAGTGCATTTCTTCCGGTGTCTAGCGGCGTGTCTGGTGTCCACACGATAAGAGAGCCAGGAGCTGGTTTTGCAAGGAATCAATGGCCAATGGCTTTGTTGATGCCCGATGGTTCCCCCGTGTGTTTACGTGTAACTTTATTGCCGGTTCTGCTTTGGCTTATGTTTGTTTATGGGGTCTAGACTGATAATGTTTTAATTGCGATTCTTGCAAACAAAGTTCGTCCAATCAAGTCGCGTGATTTACACGCTGCAGCGAAATTAATTGTTGCACTTTCAACAAATAAAGTGCATTATTTACTAACGCAATCAACTTATTGGTTTTTGCATAAATAATTGGAGCTCGGTTTGTGTGCGGTATAATTTTGGATATTTTGCCGTTTGCCCAGTGCACCGGTCTTGAATATATTTTCATTGCTAGCTGCCGAATCGTATTCTCTTTGATCAAGAACGCAACACACACCCTCTGCTTGCTTTCAGGCGGTTCAGATGTACGAAGTGGTTCCTTTTTTTTCGATGCTCTTGTTTTTCCCTCATCGACGGACGTTAGCAATCTGTGGTGCTCGATGAGGGTAGCGCAACTGCGATTGAAAATTAATACAGACTTTCCTCTTCATGTGTGGTATCGGCATGCTGCTCCCATTTCTCAGCACCGGGCTTTGATGTGGGGGAAGTTATTGCACACACAAAAAAAAGCAATAATAACGAAGATAGGAGAGAGGATGTTGGCTTCATTCCCATGCAAATGATTTACTGAACGTTTCACGTGTGCCTGCCGAAGGTAATGTATGCAAGGCGGGTCGTCTCGTGTACAGTAGATACGAACGGGAATTCTACGTGGGTCGATACATTTCTACTTTAGATTATGCCGCACGGATTTTTATGGAAAGTAACATGCCTTGACCAGTCAGTGGCTGTGACGGCTCGGAACGACGGCGCGTTTGTCCTAATTAGCTATTTTCCACGAATGTGCCCGCGCGTTCGCAATATTACGGTGTCATGACTGTGTGTGTCGAGCCTTTTCCGTTGCAATTAATTTCATTGGTTTCCTCCCGGTAATCGCTCTCCATCTTCCGGTGAATGATGCAAATGAGAACGAAAGAGACATTATTCCGCACAATCAGCGTGCTCTGGTTGTCGAAAAATAGAAAAAAATAATCAATTCAATCGACAAGTTGCGAAATACGGTCCAATTTCCGTTCGTTTTACTGCTCGATTGAGGCGCACCAAAATGGGCACACGATTCAACTTCAATGCAATTAGCCTACCCACGGGATGCGATCGCATCATTATGCGAAACCGCAGCCGATAAATTGACGCGCGAAACAAAAAAGATTTTACACCAATTAAACACTCTCCGTTCGAGAAATCGTGCCCGGGGTGCTGTTGGGCTGTCGGATATTGGTATTCAAAATATTATTGCAAGAAATGATGTGCCACCGAGCTGTGAGCTGGCTGCAGTTCGAGTTGTTCGAGTTTTTTTTTGCTCATTCATACGCAGCTGGAGCGGAAGAAGAGGCACATTAAATCACCCGATCGCCGAAACGCGGCTTCCGCTAGCTTCGTCCTCGGGAGTTTATTTATTTTCGCAACGAACGTGTTCATTATCGTGCGGTTTTCTACCGGGACCGGGAATGACAATTTTCCACGTCGGGTGTACATTGTTGAGTGGGATAAATACAGTGCGCGCTGCGTAAACAACCGCCGATGGAAACGGGGAGCTATTTATTTTAAAATGTCGCCAACCACACAATCCGCTAATCGCGCAATTTTACGAGCGTTCGCTTTTGTTTTTTTTTGCCCTGGTGTCTTTGGAAAACTTGACAAAGGCACAAAAATAAACAAATTGAGCGGATTCAGTTCGCTTTTGGGTTGCTGACAGACAGCAGCCGTCAGTTGTCTTATTTGTATTGCGTACGCATTCGAAACATTATCGCTAATTCTCGGTGGTTGAGCATCTTGATTTGTGCCTGTTTTACCATGGCATATGCTTATCAGCATCCCATGTGTGCGGTATCGAACGAGAAATATAAACTTAAAGTGAAACATTATGCAACGATCGTACAAATCAATCAGTCACAATTTTATTGCCCGTGATTGTATCACTTAACTCCTCCTTAAAGCATACGGCCCCCCATAACCAGATTGCATTTGGCCAACCCCAAAGACATGCGAAATTGGTAGCATTTAAACCCGTTCGCGCACTGCACTTTTCAATTTACCCTCAACCGCCGGACGGCCCAAGAGCCACTTAAAACCCATCCGCACCCATGCAAGAGCGATTGCATGCAAAAGGTGCATTTTATTTCACTCGCTCGCTCTCTCGCTCTCAGTTGGCAAGCTGCGAGAGAGCGCATCGCGTGTCTACCTCCGCAGTGGTCTTGGGACGTCACCGCGCCAGCATTAAATTGCTTACATTAAAACCGCGACACGCGTTCATCAACCCACACACGCTACGCGACTGCGAGAGTCCCGCCAGCCGGCTCTCCGAAGAGCGAATCTCCCTGAGAGCTGTGCCGAGTTTGTTGTGATCGAGCAGCGCCACCGTCGGTTGACAGATCGAGCCAAGACGCGGACCGCAGCGGATCGACCACCGGGCCGGGCTTTCCTGCGTGCTTTAGTCGCGTGTTTAAACACCATTTTCGGTTTTCCTTCGATTCGATTTTTTTTTGTGTGCGTCTCGCTAAAATCACAACGCGGAATTCCATCGGGGATTGGCCGTGTGCGGTGCGGCATTCGGTGGTCGACCTATTGTCGCTGCTGGTGGTGCCAGTTACGCGTTATCAGGCGCCCCAAGATCACGCATAGCCGCAGTGTGTGGAAGCGGTATCGTAACCGGTTGCATCGTTACTGGCGCCTGCCCACTTCTTATCAATTAAGTCGATAGCATACCGGCGCGATTGGAACTCGTCTGTGCGTGGCATGAATTGTGCTTTAGCGTAAAGTGTTTGCAAAGTTGTCACAAGTGTGTCTTTCAAAAGTCGGAAGCTCTCCTGCGAAAGGAGTAAAGTACGTGCGTGAATTCGTAGTTCTAATTAGTGCATAGGTGAAGAAGCTCCGTCCAAAGTCCAGTCAGTCCAGGGAATGCGTACTCCGGGTCCTTCACGTGGTGCATCGAAAGCGAAAGTTGATCCACAAAGTTGTCACACACGCACACCCCAGGGAAATGTCTTCTGATCGGTGGTACGCAACGATGCAATCCCTCGGGTCGGTGCTCGGAAGGAGTGCATCTAATTATAGTACCCGTGCGCGATGAGGAGTCACCACGCGTGCTCGCAACTCCCGAACTGCTCGAAGTGGAGGGTTTGTCCACCGAGCGACATCTCGCAACGGGGGTTGGGAAAAATCGGAAAAATCATGTCACTCGGACCGCGTGTGCATGTGCCGAAGAATCGCCGCGATTGTGTGCCAACACACACACACATTCATCGCAACGAGATATGTCCGCGGTGGATCAAAACATGTCGCGGAACGCATCCAACGCTCGAATCCCAGCCCATGATGTTCCACATGAGCGCACGTTGTCGCGTGCGTGCGCAAGATTAATCGCCAACAGCGACCGCCAAGCGTCGCGCGATCCGCGGCCACGCGCGTGGAGGCTTGGCGCAATGACCCCAAAAACCGATCAATCACAGCCGGAAGTCGACGCGAACATGCGGATGAAAGTGATGCGGATTCTGCAGCCAAACCTGCTGTACACCAGCTGTGGCTTAAAGTGATCCCTTCTGCATACGGACGGTCGGTTTTTGTATTTTTCGCTGGAAACGGCTCGCGTCGATCGAGGTGGATCAAGCGCAGGATTAATTTTATCGGGCCTTCGCATCGATGAGCGAGAGAAATATATACACTCGAGCGATCGGCTCACGATGCTTTTGCAGAATTTCGCAACTTTTGCAGTTGCCGGTGGGTTCGTAGACCCGTTGGCCTACTGAGGGCTTTACCGGGCGCCCTCTCATGATCGCCTGGCTCCCGGTGATCCGCCTGGCACCTTTTACCACCCTTTTTTTTGCTACTTCTACCTTCCCACAGCCACAGTGCTGTCGGTTGGTGGTGGTCGACGTCGTGGCCCCGGGGAAAAGCAAGGAGCAAAAAGTGTGACTGGTGTCAATTAATTTTGATTTATTACGTATTCGCATATTGTGCGCTGTTGCCAGTGTTGGAGCTTTTGCTCGGGCGAGCTTTTAGCGTTTTCCCGTGCAGCGAATTGCAGCAGTCTACCAACGCTTCTTTTATCTGCGAGTGTGCAACTCGTGGCCGCGAGACGAAAGCCTCTGGAGCCACCAACGGAAGCCTGGTATGGCACGCCAATATTTAGCAAAATCGTGAGCCCAATGCCCACTTGCAGTTTGAATTTTAAATTGTGAGAAACCAATTTCGCCGTGGTTTTTTTTTCTTCTTCTTGTTGTCCCGCGAAATCTGGTAAGCGACACCAAGCGCATCTTGTCGGGGAGTTTGTTTGGGGAGCTTTTTTGCAGGGAGCGCTTGCATTCTCGTTACAACGTGAACAACGGCGAACCGAAACTAAACCATGGAGTCTTCCTTCACCGCTCTCGAGACACGACGTGCTTGCCAAACCGTGTGTTCTTCGCGAAAAATCACAGTCGTGCAATTCCCCCCTGGTTTGCTGATCCTCGAACCGCGCGAACGGCGCGATGTGGATCGTGTTTTACATTTGGTGCGCTTCAAATCACACGCACACCCGAAAACGATCACGCCGTGATTGCGAACATAATCGAAGCAACGGAATTGAAACGGAAGGGCTTATTGAACGGAGGGCGAACGCTAGAGTGGATCTGAACACGCCGAATGGTGGTGCTGAGTTTACGAAATCGTTTAGCCCATCTGTCAAATTGTATGTGGTTTTTTTTTTTATTTAAAGGGGGTGC
Source organism: Anopheles nili (assembly GCF_943737925.1). Classification (NCBI taxonomy): domain Eukaryota; kingdom Metazoa; phylum Arthropoda; class Insecta; order Diptera; family Culicidae; genus Anopheles; species Anopheles nili. The sequence goes on from NC_071291.1 coordinate 61,101,830, forward strand.
GTCCTAAGAGCAATATTACAGCGTTCTCGTGGAGCTCTCGAGGGTGTGCTGCTGCTGCCTCGCTTGTGGGATGAACCGATGATTGCAGTTTTTTTTCCCCATTATATGTTTCTCATTTCCTGCTGGCAGTTTTTCGTTTCACTAGCGATTTTTTTTCGCCAGCCAAATTGAGAAGAATAGTTTGTTTGCCAGTAGGATAAAGTTCCATATACCTCTGACTGTAATATTGGCAATTGATAATGCCGAATCAAATGACTGTAAGAGATGATTTAAAAAAGGTCCATCGATTGGATAAGAATTGCATGCACCTAATTAGCGAACGTTAGCACCCTAGCGCTCGAAATATTTAACCTCATTAGCGTTCGCTTAGCAATGAGCCAATTTAAAAGGAAATGCCGATTTTATAGTGATTTCCTTATGACTGCACTCCCACGATCGTTCACGGCGCTGTGTGAAATTCCTGTGCTTTTTTTATGATCTCAAGCAATAAAAATGTTACTCTTACTATTGCTATGATCTCGATGATGATCTCGATGTTCACTGACGCAGCTGGCTTCCTTTTGCACGAAATGCTAGTGGACGTTTTGAAGGCAAAGGCCATTCTTCGCCCCAAAATGGAATGCTTTTGATTTCCATAATACCATGCAAATCGAAATTGCATTCTATGACACCGCTGAACGAGCGTATTCGCAGCTGCTTTCAGTGTCAGTACTTCACAAATCGAGCACTCAAACGACGGCCCCCTTGAGCACGGGTAATCTCCTGGAGTTGACACTCGACAATGGTAATCTGGCACCATTACAATAACGACAGCCACGGCTGAGGCAGGCCGCCGTCCCGCAGCATCCCAAACATGGTAACTGACGGACGGCGTGTGCTGTTGGGTTCCTTTTTTTTTTCTTTCCTCAAATGAGGTCCAAAACTCCACCCGAAAAGTCAGTCGACGATCCCTCCCGAAAGGCCAACGGTGGTAATGAAAATTTACGGCACGATAAATTTCTGGTAATACTTTCATCAGGAAAATGGTGCATTCCTTTCCGAAAACAGATTTACTGGTCTCACCAGCCATCCGCGAGCGTTGGCTTTTTGGTCGGCGGAGGTGCGCGTTGGACGAAAGCGAACGTTTTGTGGGACGTGCACGCGCGCGTGCCATGCTTTAGTGTCCGCATGGTGGAGCACCTTCGAGGATGGTGTAAACTTTTGCTAAAAAAAAAAAGCAACCCATCTGTCTGTCAAGGCAGCCACAGAGACAGAGCCACGGACGCCCCCGAGAAAGTGAAGTCACGCCACCACTGCCTTCTCCGAAAATTGCATCCACGCATCAGGCACACGATCGCGCGCGCACCACACGTAATGTGTGGGCTGGATCGGTTGTCCAAATGTGTCAAATGTGACAACTTCGCGCCGTCGAAGGCCGACCGGAGGCAAGAGCAAGACTATTATCAATTTTGCGCCCACCCCAAAAACGCGGGCGAAACGTGCTGGTAGAGGATGATCACACACAAAAAGCGATTTATTTTCCAACCCCTGATGGGAGTTCCGCTTCGTGGTAGGTGCTTTGATCTACCTCCGAAAAACGCCGGCTAATCCTGAGACGCGCGCTGGGAACGGCTTCCCTAAACAATCGGCAATTAGTTTGCATTCGCGCACGTCAGATCCTGCCGCCGTATCATCGCCAAACGTCGGCGTTGTAATCAAACGCTGTGGCTGTTGGTTTTGTACAATTCAACTCAAATGCATGAACTTTGCGGGTCTCTCCAAGGGGTACAAAAAGGTTACCCACGTGGCGTGATTCGACATCTTTTCGGCTTTTCCGGTGACGTGTGTTGGTTGGTGGCTTGCTCATCTTTCACATTTTCGTGCGACGACGGGGTGTTCATCATATCAGTGTTTTGATTATTCCATTCATAAGCATCCCCTCCTGCGATCCTTTCGCTTTCATTCACGGTGAATCGAAAGTAAGCGCTTTGTTAAAACCCGCGACGCTGGCGGAATTCCTTCCCTATAGGCTCACTGAGGTTATAAAACGTCCGACCGTCTGATTGAGCAATGTTGTCGGCTTTTTTCCACCACCATCCCAACCGCAGTGGCGCAGTTTATCAATATTTGAATAATCCTTAATGGAATCTACTTAACTGCACTCTCCACTTACCGTTATTAAAGCGTGCCGTAAATAAGGATATGCGAGAGTGGCCGAGCCGATACGGGCGCGCGAAACCTTGGCGATAGTAGTGCGTACATTCCGTGCACAACCTGTTCCAGAAAGGAACCATAAAACGAGCACAAGGTCAGCCCGGTCCGTACACTTTGTTGTTGCTCGTTGTTGCCGCTTCTAGTCCGGCGTATGTGTGTGTGTGTGTGTGTCGAAGAGGGAGAAGGACACGATGCGCGTCCAGAAGCCAATTGGTTTTGTATCGACCAACCGACGGTCATAAATCTACCTCCCGTTCGACCGGAAAGGATACAACGGCACGGTCTGCTCGGGCGTCTTGTAAACGGTACAGATTGCTTACACATTCCGATCAAATTACGTGAACGTGTTTTGTCCGATGGGTTGGGGGCTCCTTTAGCTCGAGACGGCGACGCTTCCTTCCGACCGCGATAGGTTGGTAATTTTTATTGCAACTGCGACTAATTGCGCGCAATCCCGGCCCTGAAAGCGTGAGCGTCTGTGCGTCTGACCCACGTGTTGGTGCGGGTCGGGACGGCATGATAAGCAAAAAGGTCATGGCATCGACGCGGGGCCAACGAATTCAAAACCTATCGCCGCGCGCTTGTTCAGTGCTGCTCTTGGGAGGTCTGGCGTTTGTTTTTTACCTCACGCTTCTCGGTCGGAAGTTGTTGTCATCGGGCATTTAGCGGTTCGAACTGATAAGCGAACGATCCATGCCCCGATGTCGCCGCCTTTGACGTGACTTTGTCAAAAGGGTACGGCTAATAAGACGGTGGTATAGTCGGGACTTTAGCTCACCAGAGTTGATACAGACCGTTGGTACAAAGAATGCGTTGTTTTACGCGCGAACATCATCCCGCCAAAGGAAGCCCCCAACCGGATGGAGCTTTGTGTCCTGTTTTTTTCTTCTGAAATTTCAATACAGATGAGTTTAATCACAAGCATCACACAATCACTCGCGGCACGCTCTCGCTCTCTCTCTCTTTCTCTCTCTCTCTCTCTCTCTCTCTCTCTCCAGCGCCCCCCCTAATTCACATTCAAAGCTACGTTTTATTATTATACGTTGTTAAAATCAACACGTTTCGCATTGGTTAACGGACCGCCGTCTTCCAAAGACCCGTCCGAGAAATGCTCGTTTATAGCGATCGATCGTCAATTCCACGAGCCGCACGCCTGGGTTTATCACCCGAGGTGGGGAGAAAACCTGTCATCCGCGCGAGATGGCATGGACCAGTGGTCAAGCATCACCAGCATCGTTGAACTCATGTCATCCCGCCCGGGTTGTGGCGGTGGTGGGCGGCAGCAACAGCCCGCGAAACGGAGTGGAAGGTTATGAGTAATTTTGATTGCCTTTTTCCTGCTCCTCTAGCCTTCGAACTGAGAACCTGTTTCGGTGATGCCCGCCCCGCTTTTGTCCGCCAGCTTGCTGTTGCCGTTTCCATTATTGTTTTTTTATTGTTGCGCGATCGTGTGGATGATGCCGAAAACGGCGGATGGATGGTGAAAAAAACATGCGCCAAATGGTGCCTTAAGTCCACGAAAGAGGGTGTTTTTTTTCGATAAGGGAGGAGTTGCCAAATGGCGAGCGAACGGATCTCGTGTGCAGATCCTGCGGGCACGTTCGCTAGGTCTAGATAGATCAATCATAATTATTGAATTATTTTCCTCCTAGACTCACGAACATTCGTCACTCGTGCGTTTGTGAGACGTGTTAATTGTTGCTTAGATAATCTCGCGTTTGTATCATGTTGGGCTGACCGGATGGAGCTTGTTTGAAAAAGAACCGAAACTATCTTTGGGTCGTTAGACATGCTAAAGCAAAACTTTAAACAATTTTTTAATTACTCACACCTATAATCGACCCGACTGCTTATCATTCCAATCCTTATTGATGAATTGCAAGGTTTTAAAAACATAGAACCAAGAAAAAAAAACCATGTTGATCGTACACGATCGTTTGTAGCGTTAACTACGCAACTTGATTAATAGCTCAGCTTATTCTTAGACCCAAAGCGAAGCTCTCAAAAACCGTTCCTAATGCTATATTAAGAACAACGCACCCTCGAGAGGGGAGAACAATCTGTTTACATTGACACTATGTTCCACCTGTCTCGAGGGCCAGCGAGAGCAAAGACCCAGAGTCCTTTTGGAGTGGGGGCATCGGATAGCAGCGGGAAAGTTCGTTCATCTCGCAAAGTGCCGACAGATCTTTGATCGGATGCGAATGTCCGATGGTTCTGCTGCTGCTGCTGCTAGAAGCGTAGAATGATTGCGACCTATCGTGAGGTTTACTTTATTAATACGCATATGCGTTACGATCGGCAAGCCTCCCGATCGATTGCTTTTCTGTAAGCAGCAGTTTAATTGCACTTCCCGCTTTACCCGGTGTGTTCTCCGCGTCCTAAGAGCACCTAGCAGAATCTCACCGACGTCAAGTAGCGTAAACTCAAGCTATAGGCAAATATTTACCCACCGGCACCATATCATCGGTGAGGGAGCCGTTCTCAGCCAAAAGGTACGGCGGCAAGAGTGACTTAATGGCAAATATGTAACATTCCAGGCCTAAGGCAGGGGGACACGAAGGAATTTCAGCTGCAACGACGACAGCTGAGATCAGCCTGCTGCAAGTCGGCCCTTTTTTTGTTGTCGTCCACGCGGTATTTATTAGTTTTCTCTGCAAGGCGAAGTGCAGCAACAACAACAAAAAAAACGAGAGCCAAGAAACCCTAGGTCAATGGTTTCGCTCCATAATCTCGCGCCGCAGCATTTGTAGCTGTACATTGTGGATCGAATTAATCGCTAATTTGGTGCAAGCTCGCGGGCCTACATCGCCCGTTCGCATCTCGGCGTGTCGGCAGCTGTTCTGCTCCAGTTTTTGAACAAATTCAAGTACCTCCTCGGGCAACCAACCCAACTAGATTGTTACCTATTCAACCACGCACTCAATGAGCCCACCGCCGATCGCAAAGAGGAGAGTTATGTTTAAAGCATTAGTCATGCTACAGTGACATACACACACACGCACACAGGCCAGAATTCGTCCGGTTCTATTGTGTAAACGCGTCGCTCCCCACCAGGTTGGGTTGTTGGCCGCGTCCCACAACCTTTTTTTTTTGTTTGCCATTTTGCCATAATCGGCTTGGCTGGTTGGTTGGTTGTGACAGAGTGGGTATATTGAGCCGTTTTGCGGATGCTCGAGGCACACCGGTTGCTTGCCAGTCGAATTGTACGTGGTTCGCATCCTGTTCGAACGTGTATCCGTACCGAGGGCGAGCTTTTCGCGTAGGTGGCAACAGAGCTTGTAAACCAAGCTTCTGAACTCCCACCAAACGGGGGTTTCGTTAGTACCTTTGGGAGGGTTTTCTAAGCGTAGTTGAGGATAAACTTCCCGCGCAGTAAATTCTACATTCATCTCAAAGTTTGTGCGTTTGGAAAACGTTCTTCAACCATCGCCGTGGGTCGTGGATGCAGATTTCCTTCCAATTTACGCGTGGGTGTGTTTGTGTGGCCTTCACAATCGAAAATCGTTCCCCAAAGGCCTCGGGTAGTTTTCCCCACCACCGACTGACTGACTGGACTGGACGGAACTGATCGACAGATGATCGTCACTGTGGTGTCATCCGTCGCACGAATGTGACGGAGTCTCTTCCGTCCGTTTGTTCCGGTAGAGTGTTGTCTTCGTTTCGTGTTCCATAATTTCCATTCTTACGTGTTTCGATAAAGTGTGATTACGCCAGCTAGCGGAACTTGCTCAACGAGACAGCGACGAGACCATCGAGATTGTGCACTTCCCACCAACCGCTCATTAATCACAGGCACCGTGTGGGCTTTCGATTCGATTCGTCACCCGCGGGATTAAATCATCGACCGTGACGTTTGACGCCCGGTGTGTTTTGTATCGGTCGGTGGCTAAAGAAAAAGAAAAGTACCTCACGATAACGCGCGGGACACGGCCCGTTGCAATGGAAGTGTGTTAAAGAGTGCTGAAGTGCGACAAAACCAAACGCAAATTCGGACTCTACCACGCTCGATGGTGTGCCTGCTGCTCCTGCGTTACTCACAGTGCAAACGGTCCATGCCACCATGAGCGGGCGAGATACCAGCGGGACGGTGTTCAGTAATCGTGCAGCATTGCACCAGCCGCATCATAATCGGTCGTCGGTAGACACTCAAGTGTTTCCAGGAATAACGCCCCAATCGACGGGCTCACCGGACGCGATGGGTTTGGGTGCGATCCCGGACGAGGCAGCTCGCCGAGGCAGTAACGGTGGTGTCGTGATGCGTAACCGAGTGATCGATTTGGACAAGAACCGCATCAAGTGCAACCGGAACCGGATCTGGCCACGGCCGTCTAGTTTCTTGAGCTTCTTCAAGCAAACGCTCGGTTCCGGTGGCAGTGCTTCCGGGGCTGGAGCTGTCGCAAGTGGGCGAACCGATCGAGAGTGTAGTGTGCCACCAACGAAGCGTTCTCCTGCCAGTTTCACGTCGAATGGTTGCCCACCCACCGTGAAGGATAACGTGGATGGGAAAAGCGCGACATCGGTAGGCGGTGGTCAACGGTTGGATCTGGATGTGATCCGCAAGCTGGAAGAGGAGATCTACAAGCGAGGTCGTGAGCAACGGCCCGATGCGGAAGCGAAGGACTTCCATGAGTTTTATTTCAACAACCGGCGGCATTCGGGCGTCGAGCGGAAAACGTTCTCCAGTGAGACGTCCGCGTTCACCGGTGACGATCACCGTGCCGTGCTTCTCGTTGATCCTCACGCTCTCGAACCGATCCTGCTGAAGCGACCGCTCAGCACGGATGAAGCGCGACTGCTGAGTGACGGATTGGTGGATGCGTCGGGCGAACCAGGCCCGGTGTTGCCACACGCGAACGGTGGCAACCAATCGATCATCATCGTCGATAACTCCGAGTACTACCCGGTGCTGATGCGGTACGACATCAACGCGCAGCAGATCGACCGGCAGCACCAGCAGCAGCAGCAGTTCCGTCGCAACCGAGCGGAAAAACTTAAAATAGACACCGTGCAGCAGCAGCAGAGTGGCAGCTCGGTTGGTGTCGTTGTTGCGCCAATCAAGCGCCAGTCGGCCGCAAATGGTACGCCAACGTCACCGGTCGTTGGGGGTTTCCCGGTGAAAAGCGACGAAAAGCTGTCATCGGGTGCGTCCTCTTCGTTGCCGTCATCTTCTTCGCTGAGTGGGGCCACAACACCCGGCGTGGATTCATCGTCGTCGATTGGTGGTGGCCTTTGCGAACCGTTTCCCAAGAATCGTCCCCCACTGATGATGTCGAATGGTATCACCGGTGGTCAGACGCCTTCAGGAAGCGAAGGTGAAAGTGGTGGACGGAACAAGAAACAGCTGCACCAGAGGACGGCTAACCTTTTCCAGCGGTTTCTGCAGCAACGCCGTAGCCTTAACTTATCTGTACGCCGTAAACGGACGAGTCGACAGCATGAGTGCACTCACTTCAAACACGTGGATGGTGCGTTTGCGAGAACACACTGGGCGGATGTGATCCTGCTAGGAGGTGGCCAACGAGGAGCAAGTTCTAGTCCTTCAGCTGGTACTTCGACATCCAAACCCACCGGGAACAAGGTGAAGTTCGAGTACCTCAAGCGGATGGCCCGGTACGATTGTGAGACCACCGGTGCGAAACTCCCGGGAGGTTCCCAACGCCGTCGTGCGGCCAGTGAGCCTGATCTCGTGTCTTGGCAGAACTGGAAAAGTGATGGTTTCGTGCGACATCTCCAACGACACGCCAAGCGAAAGACACTTTACTGGAGCACCGGAGATTTGACCGGTCTCGAGCAGATGGTGCGTTTGGGCAAGAACTTTGAGAACATCTTCGACAGCACCAGTGACCACCTGTCGGCGAGGCTTTCAGCAGCCGTCATGTCAGGTTCCAGCTCATCCTCAGTGCCACTATCCGGTTCGGGATCACTTTCATCCTCCTCAAACACTGCGTCTTCGATGGGCAGCACATCCAGCCAGCGGTTGCTGCAACGTCGCCTAGCAGCGGCATTGCTGAAGTCCGCCCATCCGCAACACCCCAACAGCAGCAGCAGCAACAACAACAACAGCAAACCACCGCTGTCCTCAAACTCATCCACATCACTGGTGGGGTCTTCGAATGGACCACAAGCGACCCCAGGTGGTGGGAACTTTTTGCGCAAAAAATCATCCTCCTTCCGGGGAGTTCTCCGGCGCTCAAACACCCCGGACGTGGTGAATACCTGGGTGTATCGCAAAAGGTAGTGTAACAAACCAATCCCCAAAAGGATGCACTAACATCCTCGGGAGCACCGAGGAAATGCAAAAAAACGCTATGTTACGCAATAAGGGTCTCGCGATCTGTGCTGTGCGCCGAAGACGAAGACGCGTGTTGACACACATTTTCCCACCGGAAAATGTTTTCCCTTCGCAAGCTTATGGACTTTTCGTGTAACGGGTCACCCTTTGGGAGCAACCTTTTTTTTTGCTTGCTTGCGTTTTCACAACAACCAAGTGTCGCTGCTTGTGCAACCGGCGGCACGGCCGTTTCTCGCGCAGTCAGAACAATATTGTCCCCATTTCGGACGATCGCTCGCAGTTGATCGCCCGCTGCCACTATCCGGGCGGGTAATTTTGGACGTCACCGTCCCGTTCCCGGCATCGTTGATGGGTTGACATCGAAGCGTGGCGCGTTTTTCTCTTTCTTCTCCCATCACCCACTGGCGGAGGGATGCTCGTCGCCATTTGACAGGTTTATATCTCGGGGTTGTATCGTTCGGTCAAGCGGGTGGCAGATGGCAGAAATCAATTTTCAACCTCTCGAACACGATCACGATCCATCCCTACGGGGTGAGGGTGAAGTTCTTTTTTTTTTATTTGTTTGTGTCTTCTTTTTTTTCTCTCATGTCATCAAACCTAGCTTATGCTGCTGCTCCCCAGCTCGAGTTTGACGCTTGGGAAAAGCAGCGTGAAAATGGTTGCCTTATGCTGGGTCTTCCGCGTTTGATGATTACTTTATTGCGATTGGCGGGGGTGTGCGCCATGGTCGATTCGTTCGCCTTTCTGCTGGTGTGTGACATCGTTTCCGAGACGATAATAATAATGCCACACTTTATGGTGTTGGCGTTGGCGTTGCGGAAAAAGGGATTGCACAAATGAGCGATCGAACTCGTTGGGGGGGAGTATGTGGAGAATCGTGCCTCGGAGAGAGCATGATATAGATGCATTAAAACGAGGCAAAACAATGGCGGATTCCACCAACCGTACGGCGACGGAACGCGAAAGTAAACTCTCTCTCTTTTATCTGGTGACTTATTCTAGCAGTCAGATGTGCCCACCAGGAGTAATAATGTTATGCATAAGCGATTTGTCGTTGCCGCGCGTTCAACACATTTATGAACGCGTTTTTCCTTTTCTTTTTTATTATTTTACTCCACTCGGCGTCGGGATTATATTTTTATTATCTACCAACCCCGGGCCCAGCCTGGTATCATATTCGGTAAAGGTGGAGCGCTTGAGGGTGCTTTCGAAAGCATTTTTCGCACGTAGAAAGCCTTCACGTGCCACAAAGCCATCCACCCCCCCCCCCCCCCCGTGGCCGTTTATCGTGCGCCACCCACCCCCACTCCTCCTAACCCCAAAACCACCCCAACCAGTAAGGCCAAACTCCGTGGCGAGCTTCGATTCGAAAATCGAACCCTCGGAACAAGTTCACCTACTCTCGGTGGCGATCACGATCGCGTAAAGGCGGTTGGCCGAGTGGTTTGGGCGAAGTAGAAGCAAAGAATGGAACTAAGAGAGTGTGTAAGAGAGAGAGAGAGAGAGAGGGAGAGAAGAAGAAAAAAAAACACAGCCCGCCAACACGCGGACAAATCGAACCGATCGGCGGGCGACAGTAGGACCAGCCAAACAACCAAACGCGACACCATTTCGAGGCCCTTCCCACGGGTATGGGCAAAAATATAGAGCGCAATGGGAGAAGAGAGAGAGAGAAAGAGAGAGAGAGAGAGAAAAAATGGTTAACCACCACACAACTAGGTAAAGCCACAGAACTGCCAAACAAGCGAAAGAAGACTCGTGCATATTAAAAGTGCACCGCTACCGAAGGACAGAAGTCCGTGGGTTTTTTGTCTGGGCCCCTCCTCTCTCGGTCGTCATATTGCCGCGTGTTGCGACGTGATATCCGTTCCGCGTGTGTGCCCCGTCGAAACCCGTCGCTTGGAGTCGCTGGGAGTTGCAAAATATGGCCCTAATCAAGATCTGCATTGCATTTGTGCATGTGCATGTGTCCGGTTGGCTGTCTGACGCCGTAAACCTTCGTGGGTTTGCCCAATTTCCGTTCCGTTGCATCTAAAGGACACGCAAATGGTTGGTAAAGTGGCCAACAACTTCTCCCAGAGGAGGTAGAACCTGTCACTTGTCAGTGGGTACGTTCCGTTCCCGAATGACCGGTGTTGTCCTAAACGCGCCAGCAAGGCACGATCGGCCATCACGATAAGCGGGAGCAATTGTGTCGCAGGTTTGGGAAGACCCAAGGCCTGACGTGTTGTGCCAGAATTCCTGTTCCTTACCGCATTCCAGGGGGAGAATAACGCCTGCAGCGGGCGTACGGTAAAGTGCAGCGTGTTGCATCTCACACGCCTCGCGATATTGGACACGGGTCAAATTTCCGGCCAAGGCACCGACCAAGTGCACCAGGCACGCAATAAGCTCTCGAAACCAGTGGCCTACAAGCGCCATCAACATGTCCGACGAATCGACACCCAAGTGGAATGTTGCTGCGGTGTTATTATTTGCTGGCTTATTCGTGTATGTGTCCTAATTCATTATGCTTTTTTTTTTCGAAGTGTACACAAACCTTATCACCAACAATCTCGCCCCAGAACAAATAGGTCCACGTAAACAGACAATGTCCTTCCAGGTGCATATGGGTGGAAATTATGCATCGCAACCACGATTCGATAATAAACATCGCAATTGAAATATGAAACCTCCTCCCGTTCGGGCATACATCTTTTGATATACTCCCAGGTGGTGGCCTCCGGTCCTGAGACACGACATGTTTGTTGTTTCGACCCGAATCACGCTCTGCGTTCTGCGTCCGTTGCATTTGCTACCATGTAATGCCCATTTCCAGCAGCCACGATTGCAGCAAGTGGTGCATAAATCTCACAACCACCGTTCGGGGAAGGGTGCCTTATTGCGACCACCTGGAATGTTGCAGGCGAACGATTTACGATACCGATCAAAGGAAGGAGGGAGCGAGAGTGATCGCATGGTGGTGCAATTAATTAATATTTATCGCATTTTTTAACGTGCTGATAATCCACCCCCGTAATGAAGGCAGCGAAAAGAAGGGACCCCACGAAGATTTACTATCAATCCACACCACTCATTATGCAAAGCGCAATCGGTTCGGATGGTTGTAACGTCGATTTTCATAACCTCAAATCGCTGATTTAATATCTTTTACTCGTGGGGTTTAATTCAACGCAAAAAAAAAAACAAAAATCTCTCCCTCCGTCCTTATTCGAAAGGTTCACCCAACCCAAACCAACTGGGCAAGTGGCGTGAAATTTGATCCACTCGCCCCAACGCAGGGATGGCGAAAATGGCCGAAAAGACACCCTTTCGCGATCGCGTTGCTTGACGCACCGAAACGGCAATTAGTGTCCAATCAACCGGTGCCGGTAGGTTTTATTGGCGTGTGGCGTTAAGGTTTCCCTTTTTGGCAGTTGAGCTCGGGGTGGGAAGCGAATGCGGACGAGAAAGGCGGAGGCAGCCGTGTGATAGGGGTGAAATTGCCTCACGTTAACCTTGTGCTCTGGCCGGTGACCTGTGCCGGTTTTTTTTTCTCCTTATCGTGCAAATATCGTATCTCGCCGTTGTCGCGACGCACCCACCGAACGGTTGATTAATACGCGCGAATCCGTACCAGAAAGCCGAAAGCCGGAAGTTTTCTCACCTTCGGCCACGTCACGCGCATTTAAACGACTGATAAGTGCAATTGAACCCCTCCGCTAGTGTGGCATTGTTTTCTCTCAACTGATGTCTAATGGTGTTTTGCTCTTTTGCTATCTTTTTTTTCACCTGTCCAACAAAACAGCTACGATGGCTCTGGAAACGGTCTAGGAGAGCCCCCGTACCACCGGGGGCACGGTAGCCCACACGCTTCGCCATCGCGGTACTCCTACAACAACACTGCCAAAAGCCCGCTTCAGCATTGGCGTACGTCCAGCGCCGGTGCGTCCGACTTCAAACGCAACTCACGTCTCCGCAGTTCGGCCAGTGCAGCCGTACCCGGTGCGACTGGGCACCATCAACACCACCATCATCACAACATGGTCGACCTGAACGTTCCCCGTGGCCATTCGCCACACTTCAGCCCGTCCCGGCAGACAAGTAAGTACGCCAATTGATTTCATCGAAAGGATTACAGTGGAGGGCCACTATTGTTCACCTTCTGCTACTTGATCGTGATCGTAGGGAACCTCACAGAACGTAGCCCAGTTACGGGAGTTTTGTAGCGTGCGCGTCTTGCTTACGTATGATCGCGTTTTTTCTCCTCACAAATGCGCTGTGTTGAATTGGTGATCGATTTACTGCACGCCACGTCACGGATAGTCACGTACCTCGTTGATCGTATAAAATTGACATCACCACAAACTAACCCACTATGAGAGGAGCTTCCAAGCAGCCAAGTTACGCTCCAGCCACAAGTCATAAGGAAGCATTCTGAGGTTGTTTGTCGTGAGCGTAATTAAATTACGACAAAAAGGGTGCGCTCTGGCAAATAATTACTATGATTTACATCGTGCCCGTTCCGGGGCGTTTGCAATGAAAAAGGCAGCGAGATCGTTAAACCCACGGCTACTAATAACCAATGATTGTTATTAAAAGATGCACTTTACCCTCCACGGGTGCGGGTGCCCTGCGCGAAAAAGTTGCCCTCTTATCCATTTTTATCATCAATCGCCGTGAAAACTTTCATTAACAGCACCTGACAAGTGTTTTCACGCAAGCCCCAACAACCAACGCAACGGCAGCGAGGCGTAATTAAGTGCACCGGTGGTGTTCCCATTTTTTTTCTTCTTCTCAACACGACTCTGGCCAACGCCATGCTTCGGTGCGTGGCGTGGAACCAGTGATAAACGTTAGATAAACCTCGCGATGGCTAATTTGTTTCATTCGCAAAAGTTAATGCGCCCCGTGCCACCTCAGCAACTCTGCAGATTCGATCGAAGGGAAGCTCTCCGTCATGCGGTTTTGGTGCGGTTGCACACCGTTGTCATTGCTGGCCTGCTCCTTGCTGTGAGTGCAGCAGCAAGCGCTTGTCGAAGTAATTAATCTTACGACCCAGCCGGTCTCAGCAGGTCCACAGGTAGCTGGTCGCTGCAGACTCATTGCATATATCATTCGAGCAGCAGCATATGCGCACTGACCCTGGCTGTACCAGTGTGTCTGGCAGCTTTACACGCCCTGTTCATTCCTTCACCCGATGGTCAGGAGTCATTTTTCTTCCTCAGGTTGCACCGGACGTGCAGCAAACCGTCACAGGGTCGGTGGGTTCTCTCTCTCTGTCGCCCGGGGGCGTACTTCGTCCGAGACGGCACTGTAGCGATTTGTATCTTTGCTTGCTGGGCTGTCGATTTACGTTGCCTTTCGACGGACGGTTATTAATTCCGTTTGGGTGTTTGCCTTCCTTTTCCATCGTTTCAGCGCAAACCGGGGATACGCAAACGCTACACGTTTATCTGCCAAACCATGGTTTCCGGATGATACGCTTCGACGAGGCCTCGGATGTCCGGCAGATCATCAACCTGATCGTCGGATGGATGTCACCCGGTCACAAACCGAACCCACAAAGCTACGCCCTGCGGCTGCGCCACATGCTTACCAAAGAGGTCCTCTGGATGCCACCGGACACGTCGATGTCGCAGGTGATGGCCCACATCTTCAACCCGTCGTGTAGCAACGCGGACTGCCCGAACGTGGACAAGAGCACGATCGCGAAGCGCATGCAGCAGAAGGCGAGCGGGGCGGTTGGGCACGCGAACAGCGTGTGGAAGGCGGAACTGCGCGTCCGGTACATCCCGAAGAACCTGAAGGAGCTGTACGAGCGCGATCGCACCACGTGCCACTTCTACTTCGATCAGGTCAAGCAGGACTACATCCAGTCGAACGTGCCGAACATCGATCCGGAGATCGCGGTGCAGCTGTGCTGCCTCGGCATCCGGCACTACTACAAAGACACTAACCATACCTCGAACGACCGGAAGCAGCATCTCGACTACATCGAGAAGGAGATGGGCTTCGGCAACTTCATACCGAAATCTGTGATAGATACCATTAAACAGAAGAACCTGAAGAAGCAGATCCAGGCCGGCTACAAGAAGGTGTACAGCTACAACGAGATGGAGTACATGCTGAAGTTCTTCGATCTCCTGCGCACGCAGTACACCTTCGATCAGGAGCAGTTTAACGTGCAGCTGAGCAGCGGCTGGAACATCCGTGTCGATCTCATCATCGGACCGCACGTCGGTATCTCGTACTCGGCCAACCCACAAGCCCCACCCACCAAGGTGACCGACTTCGAGAGCATCGAGCGCATCACGACGAGTGTGCTGCCGACGTCGCTCACGAAAAGCGACCATCAGGGTCATGCTGGTGGCAAGGGCGCAAAGGGCAAGGACCAACCGGATCTGACGAGCTCGTGTGGTAGCAACGCGTCCAGTAGTGATGGCGATCGGGGCAAAAAGGATGGTAGTAAGAAGGCCGGAGGTGGTGGATCTTCGTCGGGTGGTGGTGGAAGTCAGTGTGCGTGTGGGGAGATCAAGACACAGCTGCGGATTCGGGTCAGCGGCAACAGCGAAGACTTGGCGATCACGTGCGATGGCATCAAGACGTCTGAGAGCATAGCCGATCTAGTCGATGGGTACTGTAGACTATTTAACAATAACGACAGCAGTCTGTGGGACCGGACCGTCCTGGCGAAGGGTGTCGGTACGGCCACACCACCAACCGGCAGCAGTGCGACCAATTCGCTCGAGAAAAGCCAGCTCAAGCGCAGCCTCACGGAGTCACAGACGTCCTCGAGCGATCGTCACGGTTCGCGATCTTCGAGCACCGATCGGCTAAATGGAGGCAACGGAGGTGATCCGATGTCGGACGGCACCACGAACGTTGGTGGTGGCCAACAGCAACCTCCGAAGCCGACGCTTAACGAGGACTACGCGGAGCTGGGAATGTGTGATGAGGAGGGTGACTACTCGACACCAGCCGCCCGGGACTACGAGCTGGAGCGGTCACAAATCACGCTCAACGAGATCATCGGCGTGGGTCAGTTTGGGGACGTGCACATCGGAACCTGCCGGTTGCCGAACAAGTCGACGTTGGTCAGCAAACTGAACCAATCGCTGACGTCCGAGTTCGACGAGTACTCGCAGATGGTACTCGACAACGGGAACGCGGATGCGCAGAAGACGGGTATCATCCAGGTGGCGGTTAAAACGTGCAAACCTGACGCAGACCCCACGACGTCGGAGAAGTTCCTCCAGGAAGCCTGTAAGTGGTGTTGTTAACGCAATGCGACAAAGGACGTGTGTTTGATACATTTTTCCCATTTTTATTTCATTTTAGATATCATGAAAAAGTTCGAACATCCCCACATCATCAAGCTGATAGGCATTTCGAGTGGCCCCCCGATCTGGATCGTTATGGAACTGGCGCGTCATGGAGAGTTGCGCGCTTATTTGAAGAAAAATGGCCCCAAGTAAGTAGCCGCATGCGTTAGACGGAGTGGTTCTACTTCTTTTTGCCTCCCTTCTTTCCCTGGGAGGCTTTGCCGGAGGCTGGTTTTTCTGCACCAACTGGCACTGGTGCGGTTTTCGGGGGTAACTTCGAGACGGGAATGGATGCGTTGCAGAATCCTGCCAGACCGGCTTGGTGGATGCGATAGCGCATCTTCTGTCCCGCCACTGGCAGCGGATCGTGATGCAAACGGCTCCGCATGAACGTATTTCCGCGCAATCCCGTCAACCGCTCGAATTGCTCACCGATCCCCCAGACGCAAACCTCCCTCGGTTCTTGGGGTGCTTTTTTCGTCCGCTTCGAACCCGCGTGGTGGACGGCCACATCCTGCCGCGCTATCGGACGTTCGACGACGAAGCAGCAGCTATCGTCGGGATAATATCGATGAGTCATGCTAACCGCTCGAACCGGTTCGTGTCGCTTTTTCAGACTCAAACTTGGCACCCTGCTGCTCTACTCCTATCAACTGTCGACGGCGCTCAGCTATCTGGAATCGAAAAAGTTCGTTCACCGCGATATCGCCGCTCGCAACGTGCTGGTTAGCTCCCCGACGTGTATCAAGGTTCGTATGGAATGTTTTGAACGGGAAATTTTGAAAAAAAAAAACGCAATAATTTTGTGGTGTGTCTGCTTCGAATGTCAACGCCGAAATGAGCTGGACGCGGCAAGCTGAAATCAGTGCTAACGTTGATGGAAATATCGCCTCTTTCTCATGCCATAGCTTGCCGATTTTGGACTCTCAAGATGGGTTGAAGATCAGTCGTACTACACCTCCACCAAAGGTATGCTTCCGATCAAATGGATGGCACCGGAATCGATCAATTTCCGCCGCTTCACGACCGCCAGCGATGTGTGGATGTTCGGTGAGTTTGGTGTTTGATGAAGACATTCTTTTTTCTTTGGCTTCATTCTGATTTTTTTGTTAATCAATTCCATTCTTCCTTCAGGGGTTTGCACGTGGGAGATTCTCATGCTCGGTATCAAACCATTCCAAGGCGTCAAGAATTGTGATGTGATCGGTAAGCTGGAGAACGGCGAGCGTCTTCCGCTGCCACCGAACTGCCCCCCACGGCTCTACTCGCTGATGTCACAGTGCTGGTCTTTGGAGCCGCTCAAGCGGCCAAACTTCAAGAGCGTCAAGGAAACACTCTAGTGAGTAGCAGCTTTTGGGAGGAATTCACCGCAACATGGCGGTTCATTAATTATGTAAATTGTTTTACAGTGAAATTCTGATGGAAGAAAGACACAGCGACTGCGAAACGATGCGTCGAGAGAATCGTCGGGTGGCAGCAATGTCCTGGGGTGCGGGAGATGATATGGCACCACCAAAGCCCGCCAGAGGACCTACAATGGGAGGTGTGTAGAAAAAACAGTTAAATTTTCCAACTCCAACAGCTACTACATCTCACCTTCATTTTTAGGCGATGGTCCCCTTGTGCCCGGCGCACCCCAAACGTACATAGTGGCCCGTGATCCGACCGTGCTGGCGGCGCTAATGCGCGAAAACGAGCAACGGGGCATCAACGCGTCGTCGTACACCACACCGGCCTCGGTATTTAACACACTAGCCGTAGACCTAGATCCTAACGCACCGTCAAACAATACTGACAACCAAGCTGCCAAAGAAATCGCTGTCGCTAACCTACCGTTGAAAACTGTCCCCTTACCCGTGACCGAATTGCATAAACTTGATCCCACCATCGACGAGGCTGCTGCCGCCGCCGCTGCCGCTGCAGCTGCTTCCGGTGTGGCACCGGAATCGATGCCACCGCAGCAGCAGCAACAGCAGGGTGGTTTGCTTGAAGAATGCAACCAAAACCCGTACGGCGGTGGTGGCGCAGCACCATCCGGTGTTGATGGAGGTAGCACCATCGAGATGCTTCAACCAAAGAACACAGACACGCTGGAACGCTATAAGAACCCCCAAGACATTCTCGTACTGTCCGCTAATAACAACATCATTCATTCCATGTCGCAAAGCTCATCCTTCGTTCATGCACAGCCCACCCCGCAACCCGGCTCCCAGATGCTTTCCTCTACGTGTTCCTCCTCTTCTTCCTCTCATGTCAACCCGGCCACCGGGGTCATCCATCAGGCCCATGCGGGTGTCGTGGCGGCCGGAGTGGGGTATCCTCCGCCGTGCGAAATCATCAACGCATTGACCCAGCAGACCCATTCCATCGAACCAACCTACAAGGCCCTCCAGCAGAGCAAAGCCGCAGGCGGTGGCCTGCAGGCGAACCTCAATCCCCAACTGATGAACAATAATTTCATGCATTCGAACGCTCAACAGCAGCAACAGCAGCATCAAACGCAGCAACCGTACTACCCGCAGGGTAACTCCATCGTCACGTACCAGCAGTACCATGCGCAGCAACAGCAGCAACAAGCGCTCGCTGCTGAATACTACCAGCATCAGCAGCAACAGCAGCAGCAGCAGCAACAACAACAGCCCCAACAGCAGTACGTGCTGCAACCGTCCCAACAGCAACCGGTTGTTGGAGGTCACACCGGGAACTATATGCCGTACGGTGGAGGCGGTCAGTATCCGCAGCCATCGTTTGTCAAATCCCCCCAGCAGGAAGATCAACCCCCCGGGGGTGCCAAATCGCGCAGTCTCGAACGGAACGTGGGCCAGAACATTGTGTCGGCGTACGCGGCGCGCATCAACTCGCTTGAACGGACGCGCCAGATGAGCATGGAGTACGGAAACTCCGTGAAGGCGATGCGCTCGAACTCACTCACGCGCCAGTACAGTGGCGGAAATCAGTCGGATCTCTATCCGGGTGTTGGTCATGGTGTACGTTCCGCGAGCTTGGAACGAGGCGCACAGATGGTGAACACCGCGAATGTTGGTGGCGGTTCCGTAGCTGCTGGTGGTGCTGGCAGTGGGTTCCTGAATCGAATGGGCAGTCTCGAGCGCAATCCGCAGGCGTCATCACAGTCGATCTTCCTCAACTCGATCAAGGGTGGTAGTCTCGAGCGTAACCAATCGGTCGCGATCGTGAACGATATGATGAACAGCAAGATGGGCTATAAGGGTGGTAGTCTGGAGCGCAATCAGCACGTGTTGCTGAACCGGTCAGGATCCGCAGTCGGGAGCCTCGAGCGCAACATGCCATTCCAGAACTATCGCAGCCCGGTGGCGGCGGCCCCGAAGGATCAAGAACCATTCCAGGAGGAAATTTACGACTTCGGTGGTGTGAACGTGAAATCATGCGCCTCGATCGCGTTGAAGAAGAGCGTTGAAAAGGGCATGCTGCCACCGAGCTCGTTGGCCGTTTCGCCAGGAATACCTGCGAACGCCGGTACGAACTTTGCGTTACCACCACCGTACAGCTCGGCTAGCAAGCAACAACAGGCGGCTGCTAACCAACAGCTACAAGGCACTCCACAACGAGCGCTCTGGGGAGGTACAGCTGGTCATCAGCCCATATACATCCAGCAGGCTCAAGTTCAGCCCTCGGTTGCGGCCGGTGGACCCATCATAGGCATCGCCTCGTCGCAGCAGGTGCAGATACCGATGAAGATCTCCCACAGCCAACCGGTGCAAGCCCTCCAGATGCAACCGGTGCAAGCGCAACCAATCCAGCAGATGGCCACCTCGGTCGCACAACCCGTGCCGCAGCAACAGCAACAGCTTGCGACTCATACGCAGCAGCAGCCACAGATGGTCGAACAACTGGCGCAACCGCAGGCCCAACCAGCGCAGGTGTCTAGGACTTGATATTTCCATCCGTTTCCCGTGTTGAATGAAAAATACGGTGTTACTCTCTAGTTGCTATCGATTTCCTTCCGTTGTTTTTGTGGTGTTATCTTATGATTTCGTTTCATCCGTGTCCCGGTTATGCTTTTCTCATCATCCTCATTTCTCCACGCTATTGCTCTATTCCCAACGTTTGTTTCCTCTACTTTGATTTGATTTGATGTGTTTTTTTTCTTACCTTAATTTATAGCGTTTATGTTTTTTTTTGTTCTTTGTGTCGAATGCTCTTCGACGATGGTAGCTAGTTCCATCGTGTGGATTTTGTTTGTTTTTGGTCTATTACTTTGTTTTGGTTTCTTTTTATGATATATTAACCTGTTAGCCATGATTTGCCACTTCGACGGTCCTTGTGTTGTTGTATTCTTTTAACTGTTTTAACTCAAACGTTAGCTCGTTGTTATTAGGATAGTTTTTTTAGAATTTTGAAATCTTTGTGTTTTCTAGTATAATTGTAATTTCGGCCTAGTGCAATCGCTCTAATCGTACATATATGTCGTCTAGTTACAGGAAACGCAACAGATTCTTGAGGAGAAGCTTCGTAAGCAGCAGCAGGAAAGCGAAATTGATTCTCGATGGCTCCAACAGGAAGAGAACAATCTCAAGAAGCGGTTGAGTTTGATAACGGCTAATGCCGCCAGCATGTCCCTAGATCAACCATCGGGACCTCCGCAGGACGGTGGTACGCCACCGATCAATGGCGGGGGCTCGTCGCTTTCCGGAAGCTATCATTCCCAGCAGAGTCCGCACTTTTCCCCGCAAAATACCATGTCCGGTCCGCAGAGTTTAGGCAGTCACTATCCCACCACACCAAACACAAGCGATTCAAGGTAAGGACGATCACTTTTGATGGTTTCAATAGGCTGACCATACGATTTTGCTCCACTCCACTTTTTAGACCAAATTCACCGGGTTCCGGAGGTGGCATGATCAAGTCAAAAAGCTCCTCAATGGAACGATGCACGACTCCACAACCGGGTGATGACAAGTTCGCCGTGAAGAAGGTTGAACCGACGAAGACGATGCCGCTCGATCGGACGAACGATTTGGTCTACAACGCCACGACCAGCGTGGTGAAGTCAATCATGGCCCTCAGCCAGGGCGTCGATCGAGCGCAAGCGGCCGAATATTTGAACCTAGTACGAAACGTTGGCTTCGAGTTGCGGGCGCTTCTGGGAGCGGTCGATCAGCTTTCGGCTAATTTTCCACCACAACGCTGCAAGTGAGTATTTGGCAATCTGAAAATACTCCGGCTTGCTCTTAACCACCGGCTCAAATTCGTCCACAGGGAGGTAGAAATGGCACACAAAGTATTATCCAAAGACATGCACGAACTAGTTACGGCCATGCGGCTAGCACAACAGTATAGCGAGACGACGCTGGACGCCGAATATCGAAAGTAAGTGTGCAAGTGCTCTCCGAATCAGCGTTGCAGAAGCCCTTGCTAACATCGCGTGTGTCCTCTATTATTGCAGAAGTATGCTGGCTGCGGCTCACGTACTAGCGATGGATGCGAAAAATCTGCTCGACGTAGTTGATTCTATTCGCGTGCGCTACCCGAACCTTTTCCCACAGCAACCGAGCGCCCCGACAAGTCCAACGCAACGGCAACATAACGCCGCGGCCTCGTCATTAGCCCATCCGTCCAATGCCACCCCGTCACCATTTGTCCAGCACCAGCAACTGCAGCAGCAGCATTCCTTCGAACAGTCCCAGCTACTGATGATGGGCGAATGCTACCAGAACCTCCAACCAAAGCAACCGATGCTGGCACACAGCTCGCCACCGACATCGCTAACACATTCCTACGAGTCGTCCTCTCCAGGCGCGCCCGCTGCCTCGACGTACGGGAACCAGCAGTGCGGAATCTACGATAACGACTGCATCATCGGCAGCCAGCAAATGGCCGGCGAGGGACTGAAGCTCAAGAAACCTGCCATTGCTGCGAAACCACCGTCGGTTATGGCGATGGCCGGTGTGAAGCTAAAACCCGTGGCTGCGGTCCCGTTGGATCTCTCGGCACCGGATGGAAGCGGTGAGAATGGACCCGCTCAGCTAGCGGACATACAGCTGCCCGATCCGGTTTCATGCACGATCGTGCAGGAAAACCTGCTCGCCGCCAACAACCAGAAGGTGATGGCTACGAACAAGCTTAGCGGTTAGGACGGGCCAGGGCGCACTCAGTGCTGTCG
This sequence comes from Anopheles nili, assembly GCF_943737925.1. Taxonomy (NCBI): domain Eukaryota; kingdom Metazoa; phylum Arthropoda; class Insecta; order Diptera; family Culicidae; genus Anopheles; species Anopheles nili. The sequence continues at coordinate 61,123,764 of NC_071291.1, forward strand.
ATCTTTCGGAACATTTGAAAACAAATTTTGCTCGATAGTCGGTAGTCTTCCCGCGCATTACATTCGGGAAGCTGCTTGAAGGCGCGCATAATCGCTATTCTTCTTCCTTCGCAACTCATATACTCATTTATTTCCAGATTCCCGATACGCGGTGGGGTCTCATAACGAAATAAAAATAGTCAAATGAACGCCGGTAGAACGATAGAGTGAAATTGGTCGATTTCACGTTGAAGTTTCAAGGCGATGGCAAATGTTGCCGTTGCGAGGATATGTATGTGGGTCGAGGAGCGTGCCGCGGGTGAAAATGCGTACAGGGAAACGGAGCGCATGGATGGGAGAGAGCGTTTTTCCCAAAATGCGAATTGCCGGACGCCGCCATCCCCTTCCAAACATTATTCCAGGCCAACAGCAATACGAGCGCAAATATGCTAGAGTTAATGAATTGTTTTATTTTGTACTGTCCGCAAGTAACTATACTGCATATTGCTACCGCTCGACATAAACGTCGCCGATGGTTAGAAGAAGATGAAAAAAATCGGAATGCGTATGTGAAACCAGGTTTTTAATAAAGTGAGAAAAACTATGGAAGAAAGAATTTAACGTAAAAGGCGAAAAGAAAAGAAGGCAGTATCTTTGGCATAAAGAAATGCGGCGTAGGTCATCGTTGAAGAACTGGTTTTGTAGAAAATATGCGGCACAGGCAGCAGTATGATGACGCGCGAGTATCGAGGTATAGGAACGTAACATCCAACTAAAACTTGATCGTTTTTAATCTCGTTCGTGCATGCAAATACGCAATGTAACAATTGATATTACACCTTGCTATTAATTTATTGCGCTTTTATAAATTATTATTTTTTGTCTTACAATGGAGGGAATGTTTTGCTCCAAAAGGAAAGGACCACTTTGAAAGGAATTGTATTCCGCTAGCTAAACACACAATAGCAAAAGAAAACCACCATCACCACCAATAACGGCAACAAAATGAGACTAACAATACAATCAATGTAACACAGAGGAAAGGAACGCATCGCACGGAAGAACAGTAGAATGGATAGTCGATTTTTACCCAACCTTTTTCCAACCACGTTTCCCTTCGGTGTAATTGTCCTGCGGTGTAGGGTCCTGCTTTCCTTACACGTGAACAACGTTTGTTCGTTAATAGACACCGTATCTGTCGGGTGCATTTATTGTGCGCCTTCGATTGGAAAATGGGAGCGAAATGGAATTAACGTAGAACATCCAACAACAAAAATGTCCTTTTTCGATACATTTTTACACCCAAGACAGGGAAGTGTGTTTAGCGATAGAACCATTTCTTTTCTCTTCCATGTTTGTTTATGTCCTATTACACTCCGTTTTAGCATGTTTGTTTGACTAACTTGTACTTTCATCTGTCCCAAATCCTACCTTTAGCCTGTTTATAGCGGCATAATAAATCGAAAAACTAACGAATAACTATATCCAGCTGCCTGCTAACGCTTTTTCGTCTAGTTTTATAGTGGCAATAGTGCTCTAATACGCTGCTCCTACTGATCCTCTATGTTTGAGGGCATGCTCCAGTTTCTACTAAATCTCACAGATAATTAAAAAAAAGCATCCAAACTGTATGTACGATCGTCTATCGTTTTACCAAAAAAAAAGCGTGAATGTGTGTGAGTGTTTTTTAAGTTCGTTTGTGTCGTGTTACGATCGATTCACTCTCTATCTACTCGAACCATGTTCTCGTTACGATCGATCAGGCAAATAGCTGTTTCATAAGAGTAAATCCATGAAAAATTCCCCAATTTTCCAACGATTCTACGGAGTGGCATAAATTGGATTGCTTCGAAGTACGAAACAGTTATCAAACAATAGCATAAAGCGATACGCTTCTGAATGCCTGCTTCTAAGAACGCTTTGGGATAGCATATATACAGCTCAATAGACTAATCCGCAAAAAAAAAAACACTAACGTTTCACATCTTGCACGCAAGTAAACTGGCAAATATAGCATGTACATACGAAAAGTGCAAGGTGGAAGAAAAAGCCAGCAAGTTTATCAGTGAAAAGCCGAAAACCACCTCTGAAGGATACGAGGCTGCCATCGGAGCGAGGTGAATAATAACTCTTTTTATGCTTTTTTTAACTCAATATTAACAAATCATGGTCGATGGGTTTCTTCGGTTATACCGCTACAATACGGTTGAACAAAAAAAATCCACCAAACAATGAAATGCCCACTTGAGGCGTTGTGCTAGAATAGTAAAACAAAATTGAACATCTACGCTAGTTTCAGTACATGCATGCAAAGAATAGTAGCGCATTATAATCAAAATACTAATTCTGTGTCATGGAGAAAGACAAAAAGAGAAAACGTAACAATAATGGCTGATGTTTTAGCAGAACAAGGCACAACTAACAGGACAGACACTAACGTACTATCTGCCCCAATGACATTTCTTTAACAATTGTCATCCAATTTTTGTAGACCGCAGATTCATGAATAAACACTTAACAAATGGGAAAACTTAACTCCTGCTCTCTAACACCGAAACGCAGCCACCGTAGTTCGATTTGGAGTCGCTCTTTACTAATTATCTGTCGTAATTAATGTAACTGTTTGCTTAATCCAATGCACTTGTATGTTTTTTTCAGGGTTTTAAGCATAAAATTGTCCATCTACAACATCCATGAACATTTCACAGATCTATTTTAACCACCACAAATTCACACCATTCCAAGCAAGCCATGAAGCTGTTCAGGGCCGGTGAAGCTTCTTCACAGCTGGTTTGGTGCTTCTCGTTACCTTCAACCAGTTTTTGCCATCGTAATGGCTCCGGATTTTCCCGGAGCTATTAATCGCCATGACAAGCGGCACATTCGCGGTTGCTTCTTCGGTCAATGGCTTGATTCGTGGCCTAGGTCATGATCATCGAACCGCTCGATTTGAACGTGTATCAAAGGGATGTAACACATCGCAATACATGTTTACTACACGTCTGTTTGCTACGCCCACTAGGGGTATGAATATTAAATTCTGCTGTTTTAATGACTGCAACGCAATTGAATTATTAAAAGAAGGTCTCGGTGAACACGGGTTGTAGATTGGGCTTAAAACAAAATCCGGTAAATGTCTTACTAACCAACGCATTTGCAGTAATAACCCTTCCCGGTTGAGCTAGTACAATTAAAACCAAAAAAAAAACATATCAAACTTTAGAAAACTTTCAAATTAATCAATTTGAACGGTATCCCAAACAGTACATGGTTTTGTGCTTAAATTTTCAAATAGAAAGCGCGATAAACACCGTAACGGTTGGGCCCGTTTGGTGGAATGTGCATCCTCCAATCACGCTGCCTGTGGTTCGAATATTTATTGCTATTGCTCTGCCCCGTTAAACCCGTTTGATCGATCAAACACAAAACACGTCCGATCGCTTGGTTGTCGAGCTTGTTCTGAGTTGTCTATTTATTGTCCACCGGCGTTTGGTTTTACGTTACACCATTGGAGCCATGAAACAGGCATGGAAATCATCTTTCTTTTTTAAATAAAATTGTCGTAAATCTTTCCCGCGCGTTGAACCGTTTTTCGAGTAAGAATGCATCGATCGAAGAAGATCTTGAAGAGTATTCCCGAAACGACGAACCCCGTTCTCGTCCGTGGCAACAAGTGACAACTAACACCAATATGAACACCGTCGCTGGGGCTCACCTCAACCACCCAAAACGGCTGACATCATGCCGTTTATCGTGGGAGCGATCCTCGTCGTAGATCACCTTCGGATCGGTGATCATAGCGTGGATATGGCAACGTAAGTTCATTATGACAATGCTTAGAGCGATGCTTCAAAAAGCCATTTCTAAGTGCAACCGTTTATCACTCTTCCATTACACGCTCGCCTTTGTTACATGAAGAAATCGAGCTTTTAAAAGCGCTCTTTGTCCCGTGAGGTGTTAATTTTGTGTTCTTACTTCTCTAGAACAGGAAACAGCTCGGTTCCATCTCCACAGGACGTCGCTCGTCTACCGTCACCGGATCTCCAACGCGGTTCCACAACTACCCGCGCATAAACACCACGCGATAAAGCAGCCCCATCCGCGCGAGTAGGGATGCAAAACAGGCTACGCGAGATCGCTCCACCGCGCGATCACTTCAGTCGTCACGTACATCGCCTGCGAAGCGGACGCCCCGATCCCGACGTCAACGGAGCCGTCTCCTTCATTCGAAACGTGCCAACTGCTACGCGAGTGGGCTGAAGCAAAACCTGCCAAAATGGTGCCCAAATACGCCGCCTGTTTGTGTTTCGTCGCCATCGCGGTGATCGCCAGTGTTCGGGGGGATGTTTCCCATATCGGTAAGTGTGACCTGCTGGGGGGTTAGTTTATTGAGTGATGGAAAATCGATCGAAGTGTTTCTTTCTCATGGGGTTGCATTCCTGCATTCTTGGCCCGGTTGTGTGTGAGCTTACTTAATCAAAGATGGCGTCACTTGATGCACCACCATTGTACACTACCATAGCAACCGTTTCCGTAGTGACGCGATCGCGTCTCGCGTGCTGTCAAACGTTAGAGTAAATAATAACAACCAGCTGGCAAGTCGGTGTTATCGGTTCCTTAATCTTGCGGCCGTACGCTGGCAAAATATCGCATTCTCTTCATCACGATCACGAACATGATCGTCGGTTCCCGTGTTTCATCTTGGCGGAAGCACAATAATTGCGAATAATTGCGGATCCGATCAAAGATGTGACAAACCTCGGTGTGACTCAATCGTTACCGGTGTTACGCGGGTTTTTTTTTATTTTAACGCCCATGTAAAGCATGGTCCCTTCAAAGGTGGAGGAAATTAACGAATCAAATCAGGTGGGAAATGAATTGTGACATGGATGGTTTAATCCAATGCATGCAGTTATCTTGTAATCGAGGGTGTTTTATGATAATCCGCCCTGTCTTTCGGGCCCTTCGTTCCACGCTAACATTCCTTCATCCAACAGCTGGCCGACCCAAGATTGATGGTGTTCTGGGGCGATAATTGAAATGACATCACGCACCTTGCTCCCTCCGTATGTTCTTAGCGCGCTTTTTAGAGCATGACTTTGATTGACGTTCCCATTTTTGGAGCCCGCTCCCCCTATTTAAACAAAACAATTGTACACGAGATAATGGGCTGAGGCGAAAATCCACCAGCGCTTTGCTGGCGTAACCGGTTTTTCCGCGATTCCGCAATTCTGCAATCGCCTTAATCCCCTCCTCGCGTTTCCTTTTGGCCCTTATTTTTGTTTGCTGCCGTTGTTTTTGTTTTTTTTTTGTAATATATTTTAATCGGATCGCTGTCGGATTTGTTTACGATGCTGCTGGGTTTTGCTTGCCGCGACCACGCGGAGGAATAGGTGGCCTTGATTTTTGTGGCTCGAGGCGCTGGCGTGTGCCGCTCGAAACCGGTCCTGCCGGATCGACACGGAACTGCAAGGCTCTTTTTTTCATCCTTGTTTTTTTGTTGCTTCTTCTCCACTTTGCCATCGCCTATTTTGGTTGCTAGCTTTTTTTTCGGGTTGGGGTGGGTTTCGTTTGCCCGGAGCGGTTTTTTTTTGCGCTGAGCTCATCGCCTTGGGGGGGATGATTCCGTCCTTTCCCATAACGGGACGGGATGGGTGCTCCATTGGAATCTGGTGGGCCACTCGCGTGCCAGATGATTAATTGTGTTCCGTTCGTTCTGTTGGGCAGATTTTGGCCAGAAAACTCAAGCAGGTCAGGGTTTGCCAAGCGAAAGCACGCAAACGGCCAGCAAGGATCAGCGGGCCAAGGAAAGGACCATCTCACGCTGGTATAGAGATGCTGAAGGATTGCACCATTGCGAGTAGAAAAAAACCCACTCTCTGTGCATTCAAACAGCTAGAACATTGAGGGATGGAATTATGAGCTATTTTTGCGTCACGAAACACGATCCGTCATTCGATATCTCATCCGCGTATGGAGTATCTAATCATGCGGTACAGTACACCCGATGATTGATGCAAATGCTGCAAATATCTCACACATTGTGATCCGGTCATCGCGTGAGATAAGCCCTCCACCTTTCAGTCGAGTCGGATCATCCATGTGGTCCACCTTTCGCTTTGTGGGAAGCCCTTACAAGCCAGCATAGACCAAGGTCACCACGGTGTTAGATTCCGGGATCCTTACCGGCCTGTGTTCAGCTGCACAGATCGATCAACCGATTCGATGATTGATTTATGTTCCTCCATGAATGCAATGGTATGAATTACGCGTCCATTCTAATAAAGCTCGTTCTTTTTTTCTTGCTCTTTATTTTCTCCCCACGAGTAGCCCCAGCAGCAGCGCAGGAGAATCCCGTCACCGAGGTGTGCCTGCAGTGCATCTGTGAAGCCTCATCCGGCTGTGATGCGTCCCTGCGATGCAACGGTGACGTTTGTGGCATGTTCCGCATCACCTGGGCGTACTGGGCCGATGGTGGCAAACCTGTCCTGCAGGGCGATTCTCCGGACTCCCAGAATGGTTTGTTTTTCCTCATTTGAGCACCTTTGAAACCTACCCAAAAGTATGGTGTAATAATTTGTTTTAATATTCCCTTGCAGCGTACGCTAACTGCACCAACGATCCGTACTGTGCTGCTCGCACCGTCCAGGGATACATGAGAAAATTCGGCCAGGTAAGTGATAGCATTTTATTAACTCGTTTTCAAAAGGATGTGATTGATAACCGCACGTGTTTTTGTCCTTCCCAGGACTGCAACGGCGATGGTACGATCGATTGCTTTGATCACGCGATCGTCCACAAGCTCGGAGGTTACAACTGCAAGAACCAAGTGCCGATCGTGTACCAGAACAAGGTCGACGAATGTCTCCAGCGGAAGGCCATCGAATACGGAGCCACTCGCCAGTGAGAAGAGGCGCCCGTTCGCCATCCGGCGGTGCCATTAATTTATATATGATAGTTTTAGACCACACGAAACACGCGGCTCCTTTCTCTTAATTCGAGCGGGTTTTGCACAAGGCGCTGCAAATATGAAAAAGCAATCCATCACACACACGTTCGTTTTTCAGTAAAGATATTTATGCTCGCTGTTTATGCTAAATTCGGGTGACTTCGTTAGTTTACTGTGGAAAATTGCATTCGAAATGAGTTGCAAGTAATATTTGTAAAAGAAAGAAATGTACAAAAATGATTGTGTGTATATTATCGTTGAGGATAATTCATATTAGGTAAGTTTTTTACTATACAAGTTCAAAATAAATGCAGATATCACAAAAATATGGAGTTTTTTTACTGCATTTTAAGGCATTTACAATGTTAATAGTGAATTATTTACTATACAAGTTCAAAATAAATGTGTGACTCCTATATTTCAACAATATATCACAAAAATATTGTGTTTTTATTGCATTTTAACACATTTAAATAGTGAATTATTTACTATACAAGGTCAAAATAAATGTGTGACTCCTATATTTCAACAATATATCACAAAAATATTGAGTTTTTATTGCATTTTATCACATGTAACATTTAAACGGAGAATTATTTACTATACAAGTTTAAAATAAACTTGCGAACCTTTTATATCACAAAAATATTGAGTTTTTCATTGCATTTTAACGCTTTTTCCGAACAAAACACGTAAGTATGCACTTATTTTTATCATAATTTAATATAATTTAATGAACAAAATTGATGGTGTTACTATTATTCTTGAGAAAGACCTGTATTGTGTAAATCAATTCATTAAACAACCTTTTCATGCGGTATGCAGTTTTTAATGCACTTTGATGCATTTTCCGAACAAAACACGTAAGTATACACTTATTTTTATCATAATTTAATATAATTTAATGAACAAAATTGATGGTGTTTATATTATTCTTGAGAAAGGCCTGTATTGTGTAAATCAATTCATTAAACACCCTTTTCCGGAGCCAATTTTAAAACAAAATATCACAAATAAAATTCATGCGGTATGCAGTTTTTAATGCATTTTGATGCTTTTTCCGAACAAAACTCGTAAGAATGCATTTATTTTTATCAAAAAATAATAGCCAGATACTTAATTTATACTTTAAAACACCTACCCTGAAAGAAACAATAGAAATTACCCCAGGAAACCCGTGAATCCAAAACATGCGTGTGACGTCACACACTCGCACTCGCGGGCCCGTCCAAAACAGCAAAAATTGAAAATTTCGATTCTTCGCGACAGCAAAGATTTCTTCGCATTTCTACTAGGAGCGCAGGAAATCTAGCAGGCTGCGCATCCCGTTACTAGCGCGCTCTCATTCACACCGGTTGCCCGGGCGTCGCGTGGGATTAACGTTCGTCTTTCTTCGGCTCGCCGCCGTTCGGCCGAGGCAGATGACCTCACCGCGTGTCGATGCGCGAGGGAGATGTCCGGCGCTCGTTCTCTCTCGCGCCCGATCGCACGTGGTCCGGGCATAGGCGAACAGGCAACCTCTTTGGGTCATGCTCTCCTGGTCGAAATATCAGTTTGCAAAATGCGATTTTGAAACGGCGGCTCGTGAGCTCGAAATGCAGGGGCGCTCGCATACAATTTCGCGTCGATATTTTTTTGTGTGAAATAACGTTACTTCATGTATTTTTTTTATGTTTCGTGTGAAAAGGCTTTATAAAATCGCATTATAATCGTAGTGAATAATAATTTTACGTTTCTTTTAGTAATAAAAAACCCCGGGAAAAGGACTTTTCCACCCTCTACGTTAGTTTTCTTTCATTTTTAAGTGAAAGTCCAATAAAAACTCAATAATAATTTTGGCTTTAACGTATCTTTATTTGTCAAAAGCTATTGTTTTTCTGTAGTATTTAGTTATACAGGAAGGTTTTCGTCTGTTATGTTATTCGTCTCGGAACAGCCGTCTCCATCGCCGAGTAGCACCGACTCGCTTCGGTAGCCTTTTTTCTTTAAAAACTTAAAAACCTTATGGTGATAAAAACAACAAATGGTCTCCCGCGCGGAGGGGAAAACGATTCTTACACACTAAACTCGTGCCGCATCCTGCCTGAACGCTCGTCTCGCAGGACGAACCAGGGAAAGGACGAACCGTTTTTCTTTCGTTTCGAGCAGCCTTTTTGTTCGCGCTATCGACTAAACAACATTCACCGTCACTAACAATGTGAGTCGCATGCGTAAGTATGTGGGATAGGCTGTTGTGGAACATTTTAAACTTATGTATGATAAGAAATAAATAGCGTTTTTTCAGCTTGTTCGCTAACACACATTTCACGGTTACCGCGCGGTTCTACTAATTTTATTTCCGCCGCATGCTACGATGCGCTAGGTGCTCTTCTAATGACTCCCGGCATGCACGCACAGTAGGCGAATGCATCCTACTCGTCCTTAAAGGATGCAATAAACGTATGCAAGCTGCTGGTTGGAATACTTAACGTTCCTCAAGCGCACACAACACCGTTCGAGAAAGTGGAACCCAGTGGAAGCTAACGATTATCATCTCCTGGCGGACAATTAATACTGAGCGCATTTCTAGCTTGGCCCTAACTTGACCGACCAACCGACCGGCCTGTACATGGTTTTCTAACATTGAGGCGACGATTTTCTTGATAGTATAAAAATAGCAGCGCTGTAGTAACAGAAAAACAAGCGTTACATGTTCCTTACGAGGCAGTAAATTAGTTGCGTTCGCCATTTTAAAACGAAAAGGTATACTAATTTAAAAAAAAAATGCGCTATCCCCTTTCGCCTTGTGCGAGTGCTTAGTTCTACCATACGTTGACGCATTTTGGAGGTAGCTTTTTTCTGATTCTCCTGCAAAAAAAAAAAAACAAAAAACTATTGTCTCTCCTCCCTTCTGGCTACGAGCTGGGTTGGAGCTTTTAGCGCTGGACCTAACTGGATTTGGGTTTTCCCTATTTTAAACGACTATCTGCTAGTAGTTCGGTTATTTCAGAGAAGTACGCGCAGTACAGGGCTCGGAGCACTGTTTCCCTCACGTACATTCGTTACGAGATTCCTTTCTCGTCCTGGCTCCGAGCGATGCATGCAACGGGATCGGATTCTACATATGATTTGTTTCAATGTTTGTTCATACTGCATACTCTTATGGTCTCTAGAATCGCTTCCTCCGACTCCACTGTAGCAGCTGTAGTGAAAGAATTCCATTTGGCAACGGGTTTGTTTCATGTGTGGACCTCTGATCGTTACATTTGCCTTTGACCGCTTGACACGGGTTCGGTTCGAAGGAGTATGAAGGATGCTTTCGGCGACGTGCGCCCTGGATCACGTGTTGGTTGTCTTAGGCCTCGGGAGGCTTCCGGAGGACCTTTACTACGCATATACCTGTAGAACCTGAAGACGTTTTAGACCACCTACGCACCACCTCTGAAACGGGTCTTTAATAACAGGAAAAGTTAACACTAACGATGCCCTCTGCTTCTGCCTTTGCCTCGGTAGCAAAATCTAAAATGCGTCACATAGGAAAGGACGTTCTGTTTCCTACTTAGATAGATTTTTTTGTTTGCTTTGGATTTAAAACTCTATAACAATGGTAGTATCTGTTTTTTTTTTGCTTCACTCTTTTCTCGCCTTTTTCTTCGACATTAGTCCCATTCGTTATGGTTGCTTTCGCATCTGCATTCTTACATTTGGCTACGTAACAGACACAGGCATTTCAACATGTATGCTGCGGGGCTTACTCAACAGTTATCTACTTCTATTCGTTTTTGTTTAACACTTGCACTTAGCATGCTGTAGAGGGCTGTTCTAGATACTTCTGTACGATTAGGTGGTACCTGCTCGCTGCATTCCTTCCTTCACCATCGATTGTTGTTCTTGTCCGTCCATCGTGCTGCCGGATCCGGATCCAATCCACACGCGGACAACGTATCAACCTCTATCACAGTGAGCTTTGGGTGTTCGCGTATGGGATCGAATGCGACCAGTGATCTTGAATTGCACCATCCAATCGTCATAAAATAAATTCCGGAATCGTTACGCTTACTGATTATGTCCTTATTTTCCCACCTTGATTGACCGATTCGAGACGTTAGATGAGTGGTTTTTACAGGAAGATACACTGACTACTGGGTAATTGGTGGCGAGAGGATCGCTCAATCACTATGCCTTGGAATGGTGGGTAACGTTCTACTCTAGCGAAATACAACGCATCGAAATTACGGACTCACAAACTAAACTTGAGTATTAGTTGCGTAAAACGGGATAGCGCTCGGGAAGGACGAAAGGACGGAATGTTTTACATTCCATTCGAACATCAATCGCTTGGTGCACAAGAAGCTTTGCGACCCTTGTTGGATGATTGCGTCGTTGCACCTCGCATGGTTGTATCACTTGAAACACACTCAAACCGACTTAGGAACATAGATTTTACACTTATTGCTACTAGCAGCTGCTGCTGGTTACTACCGTTTGCCACTACGACTTAATTAACAGGTGGAGTGTGTTGTTGTGATAGAGAGCGAACTGAACGATCGAGTCACCCTGCTTCGAGGGCTTTTCCTTGCGTTGTATCATGTCTTCTGCAGTGCCACGCACTGCTGTCTCTTATTATTAGGTTTTAAAATGACCTTCCTTTCCACGTGGGATGAGAGTGATATGTTTCTGTCTACTGGCTTTTTTAAGCTGTTACGTGCCACTCTGCTGATTTAGAATCATGTCTTCGTATTTTATCGTCATTGTTTTTTCCTCCTCATCAAAGTAATAGTTCCCTTTATACCGATACAGTATAACTGACACGTGTAGAAAAGAACTAAACCTGCTGGTCTCTTAAGTTAGCTAACGGATATCGAAACATTGTAAACCAAAGCACAATCAATAATCTGCCCCTTTGGGAACTCATTCACGTAAATAGAATCAATATGATCCACACGAACCGAACAGCCAACTGATTTGCGTACTAAACAGCTCTAAAAGCGTCGCTGAAACCACGTTCGTATTCTAGCTGCAGCTGCTGCGCTGCTTTTCCGTTCTGCCGTCTTGCTGCATTGGAAGATAGGGTTGTATTGTGGGTCTCCTTCTTGATTATTGTTCCACAGGCATCGTCGGTCTCGTTTTACTTCAAACCGCTTCCGCCTTCGTGCGCCAACAGTGCCTCCTTCGCTTCCCGTTTGCCTCGCTTCTTTTCCTCCTTGGCGAGCATTTTCGCAAGCTTTTCCTCCTCTTTGGCAATGCGTTTTTCCTCCTGCGGGAAAGATTCGTAAAATGTGCGGTTAGTTGCTGCTAAAGGGAAGTTTCCCAAACGCCTCCCATCGGTTTACCTTGCGTGCCTCCTTTTCCGCTTTCTGTTTGGCTTTTTCCTCCTTCTTTTTCTTTTCGATCGTTTCGTTCTTCTTATTGTCGTACTTCTCGTCCTGCTTTATGCCGAGAGAACTGGTGCTGCTGCAACCGGCCCCTCCACCATCGCCACCTGACATCCCTCCGCTTCCGCCACTTCCGTTCCTGCTGCTTCCTCCGCCCAATCCTGAAGGGCCAGCCACGGAAGACGATGCCGAAAGGACGCGTGCTTTCGGGGTCGAGCTGTTGACGGCCGTTATCAGCGACGTGGTGACCGGTTTTCCCGTGGCCATGTTGGTTTTGTTGATGGGCGACTTTGAGGAAACGGGTGCGATTTTCGCGTTCAAGCCGAGCTTTGACGGGCCCGACTTGCCGGGACCGATTTTTTCCACCGTCATCAGCGGTATTGACTCGACTGGGTTCGCCGGTTTCCCGGGTTGGGTATAATACCTAAAACGAGAAAGAAAACCAATGAGCAAGCAACGTTTAGATAACACGCAATACCCGAAAGTGATCTAAAACGTCCCGCACAGTGCGGAAGCTACACCGTTTGCATACATTTAGGCGCATCGACAACCTTGTCATGCCCGTCGTCGCTTTCTCTGTAATAAGATTGCACCGATTTTTCCATCTCCTGCTGACATTGGGCACGAAAAATGCCCGTCGAGATGATTTCGTTCTAATTTTTTTTTACAAATCCCCAAACTTGCCACACGGCTGTCAGCCAAACCATGCACCGAGAACGTGCGCTTGCTGCACACGTTGCAACCGAAATTACGACAAACTTCATTGGCTACCGGCCAGCAAAGAGGAATGTGTTTTTTACGAACCCTCTCTGACGGTCGCCTGGAAAATTTCCAGTTCTCACAAAAAGGCCTTTTCGTGGTGAGATGCCCACAGGAACGGTATGTGCCCGGATGGCGGACAGTTATGCCAAAAATCGTCGTTGTCAAAATTGGTGTTTGCATAAAAAGCGGTCTTAAGAAGTAAGACAAGGAAATACATTTGTTCGGTGCTCGGGAACACGTTGGCCCCTAGCGGAAGAGGCCTAAAGCACTTTGTAACGTTGGCCCCACGCCAAGAGCCTCGCGTGATAATGCTACGTTGCATAATTTGTTGCTGGAACCATCGCCGAGGCTTGAGGATGGGCTTTTTTTCTTTTTCTTCTTGCTCACACTTACTTGAAGCGAGCTCCCGGGTTCGCCGGGGAGGGCGTCCTGTGGCGTGTCGGGCTTTTGAACTCAATGATCGGTGGCAACCGATTTGGCATCTCCGGGATACGGCTCTGTGGAAAGACAAACCGGTGCACCGGTTAGTGGTATTCGGCTTGGGCATTCGGACTTTCTTCCTGGCAAGCCCTACCTTCATGTAATATTGTCCCTTCTTGTGGTAATGCTGGTAGGAAGGATTCCGCGGTATAGCGCCAAGACACCCGCTCGTGCTGCAGCTGCTTGTGCAACCACCCACACCATGCTTGTGGCCGTGTCCGTGCAGCGACCCGTCCGTGACACCGCTCGTCGACGACGTGGAAGACATACCGGACGTGCCGGACGTGCCCGAGCAGCTGGACATGTTCGAGATGCCCGACACGCACGACGAGCCTGAACTCATCGAGTACAGGCTGGCGGACTGCGTGACCCGGGCATCGACGCTGTACGAGCTGGCCGAACCGGGGACGCTCCAGCTCTTGCTGCCCATCGAGTAGGTGCTGGCCGATCCCTGCAAGCGCCAGGATGTCGAGCCGGACGTGAGCCGGTTGATGCGTGCTCTACGGCGAGAAGCAGTGCAGGTATTTGGGGTTAGTTCTTGCAGAGGAAACAGTGCCAATTTTGAGGTCACGAGACCAAAACTTACCTGCAGATAACGCATCGCAGTGGAAGAAGTCGTTGTGCGACCGCACTTTGGATGGTTTTGACGAAGCACCGCCGGCAGACGACACGATGGCCACACGGTGATGTCTGCATCGTGGCCCGGGCATTGATACAGATGACGCATTCATCCTCCTGAGATGTTGGCGGTTCCAGTTCGCTTTCCTCCAGCTTGCTGAGTAGCTTTTCCTGTGGTGAGAAGGACGAGAAAGCGCACACGGCATGAGTGATGAACGAGAACACCCCAACCAAGGAACAGGACTTCCTTTCGAGCTTTTCATCAATTACACCACATCTTCCGGGATCTTATCTTCGCTTTGCTCACTCGTGGACGCCCCTTTGTTGTTCTAAACCGATTTGCGTACACTCACAACCCGCTTCCGGGCGCCCTATCGGTGGAAATAAATCTCTTCCGACGCTGGCGATAAATCCGTGGCCTTCCAACAACAACTGCAACCCTCTCGCCAGTCAAAGACTAACGACCTCCCGCGAGTGGTAAGGCACCAATTGATTCTTCTATTTCACCGAACGGCTAATTATGACCCGCCCCTTCGGGTCGCCGCGGGTTCACATGCGCTTCCACTTCCGAACGTGGAAACAACTTCCGATTGGAGCAAAACCGAAGGAGTGCACCGTCAAGGGTGCGCCAACGGTACGTTGCGTTGCACAAGGGGTTGTTTTGGGGGGGTGATTTGGCAAACGGACGCCCATCGGGTGGGTCGGTCAGGAAGTCGCCTCCTTACGGCGGGGAGGTCGTAAACCATTTCGTTCGCTGGCAGGACCACAAGAAGGACCGCTTCTAACAGAGCCATTACGAGACGAGCCAGCGCAGGAACCGGTACGCCACCGTGCCAGTTCGTCAAACGCGAGCGGAAACAATTATTAGCGCATTTGGCGCCCTTTTCCTGCGTGTGTGAGCTAAGCTTTAACTCGCCGCTACCACGTGGTCACCACGCGGGACGTGAAAGGCGCTCGTGACACCTCGAGAAGCACGCAAATTAATTGCACAACCAGCGAAACGATGGTGCCACTTTGTTTGTTTGGCCGGTGTTTCGGTAAATCATCTGCATGCTTGGGGTTTTTTTTTGTCTCAAGAGCACATGGCGCCACACCACGCGGACCAAACAGCACCACAGCCTACTACTGACTGTCCTTTTCCACGTCAGGTACGTGCGAACTGAGCAGGTTCAAGGCAGATCACGGTGGCGGAATGGCATTAGCCTACAGCGCGCGACCATTTATCGGTGGCATAGCGGTGGTTTTTAAGTGGATAAACGACCGCAAACAGATTAGAGAAGAAGACGAATACGCAAATGTCAGGCTGGAATTAAACGCCGCTAGAACCGAAACGGAAACGAGTGCGCGCGGGTTCGTCCATTATCCGGCGTGGTGCCGGATTGTGATCTGTCAAGCAGAAACGGTGGGTCCGTTTGATTAATTGCCGCGAACAGTTATAAGGAACTCATTAGCGCAAAGTTCGCTAAACGCTAAATTCGTCACCAAGGGTAACGTGGGCAAAGCCAAGCGCAAAGAGGGCTCGTTTTTTTTTCGGATCCGATTAAGTCATTGCACTACAACGGGTGGTTTAGCTCCCACACCTGCACGTGCCCATTTGACCGTGAATTAGGGGGTGGTTTGTAGCATCGTCACCACCGGAGATTCGATCCGGTCAAGGAGAGATGGTGTCGAAAGCGATCACACACACCCTACCGTTGGTGGGCATATGGCACAGGGCGCTTGAACCGGTTCCGATGGGCACCGTATGGGCTTGTTAGGGCACCGGTTTAGGGCCTAGCCTCCCTCTTTCGACCCTGAAGCCGTTCATCGGCAACGTGGCGCGACGTTCGCAGCATCGCAGAGTAAGCGTAGGTCTTTCCGGGGCAGCTTTGGGCGGGCGGCGTTTGGGGCGAGAAAATGGTGCGTGACAAGGGACATGGAAAGTGCGTGTTAAAAGGCGTCTTTCTGGTGGGGAGGTCCTTTTTGTACGACAAGGTGATTAGCTGACGTTGACGAATGTGGTGGCCATTTTTCGATTCTAATTTCTAACCGACGTAATTAAAACGTGATTGCTAGTTGACGTAAGTTTTCCACAGGTTGCTTGGATGGGTTGGAAGCCCTCAAGCGAATACGAGTGAATTACTACCCCAAAAAACCACTTATTTCTGGTTAACACCTTATTTAGTCCACCTCACGACACTTGATCAGATTAGCCATTTTCTTCAACTTCCCCAAATGCACCACGATTAGGAGCTCTGCACACGCTCACTCCGCGTGTCATTGCTTCCTTTCTATTCCGTCCGGTGCTCGACCGTCACTCCGATCCGACCCAAAACTTCCGTCAATAACACTTTTGGGTGTAGTGTCAACCTTCGCCGGCTCGCCATCACAGCAGGCTGGCAAACAAACCCCGAAAAACAGAAACATATACACACAGCGACACAAAATTGTAGCGCGTGAGCTGCCGGATCAGTTCGATCGAAGCCTTCCGGCTAAGGTCAAGTTCGGTGACGGCGCGCGATAATTGAAATGTTGAGCATATCGTGTGCCTAAGCTCGGCCGGGTATTTGAAGGAGAGAACCCCACCGAAACGCGAGACGGAGGAAGAAACCTGCAGCACTTGGCGCATAGCAAAAGGCCGGCCCTAGGCCGCGTTATTGTACGCGAGAGACATTGAGCGGTTTAGTTTTGAGCACCCTGGCCGATGTTGGAGTGTTGCCGTGTTTGCATAGATTTTTGGAGGGTAAGCAACAGACGCTACGGTTGTGTTCTCGAACGATGTAGCCATTTGTTTGTTTCGGGGGCGAAAACAAACGCATCGGTGGGTATCGAAACGAGCCAACTAAATAAATGTGCACCAGAGCTCATAATAAGCCAATTTTCGTGGTTACGCTTACGTTGATTAAAAATTTTAATTTTAGATTGTAATAAGCCCACATTTAAGCTTCCTATTAGGCGACGGTTTCAAAACAACAAATTAACAATTAATTCACAACGAGCTTCTTACCGTGGCGTGCAAAATATATAAATATAAAAGTAATGAATTTCCCAGTACTCATCGAGAACAAACTAGCTAAAGAGGCACTGATGCATGAGCAAAAGTGGACGAAGTTTCACACTCTAATTATTCATACCGCGAACACGTACAGGAAGCGCTCCACGTTACGGTTCTATTGTGTTTTTTAATCTTGGAACCACCCATAATCACCTGTACGAACGCACGGGCTTACTATTTCCTTGTAAGAAATAAACCCAATCGCCTATCGAGCCTATCGAATTAAATAAAACCCAAAAACCCATCCATCAAATGAATCTAAATGTGCACTAATGATCGTTCTCACCCCCGGGTGCGTTGTTTCTGCCAAACCCGTAGTCATTTCACGTGCATTTGCATACCTGCCAGTTCGCGAATGGGAGGCTTGGCTCGAAAACCCTCTGCTCTTTTGTATGTTTTGCTTTGTTGCTTTTGTCTACGATGAGGCGAAACAATAAGACGGACCGGTGAGCCACCATATTTGACCAACGTGTTCAGGTGCTGCTTTCAAGGATATCAGGATGTTGCTTCGTGATCGCGAATGATCGGGGAACCAGTTTAAAACTCTGACTTTTTGCCCAGCACATTCCAATCTTGACGCTCGAGAAGTTTCCGATATTGCGTGGTAGTGAACCAGTCCCGTTAAAAATGTCGCGTTTTTGGTTACCGTTTCCTCGTAACAAAATTTAAAAAAATAAAACAAAGCTCGCCAAGTAATAAAATCATCGCACGAACGGAAATATGCTCGCGGATGGATGTTTGCGAATGCAATAAATCATGCCATTGAAATGGTGGGAATAAATGTCATCACCGATGAAACCAACCCCATACAAATCCACACGCACACACACCCACATAAAAACCGGTAATTGTTACTAATGCTTACTCTTTCACCTAGCTCCTCACGCTGCATCGTACGGAAGTTCCTTGCACTTGTCCCTTTACGCTTTGGACCCGTGCTGAGACCCGGCAAGGACTTAATTGGCCCATTTGCATGCGCCTGTGGCCCGGGGTGTGATATTGAATGCGCCACCTCAACGCCCATTGTTGAAACAACGCGACGTCGCCGTGTTTGGTCGTGAAGCGTGTCTCCTTTCAATCGATCGATTACGTCCAACCGCCGGTACCCCGTGCATTGCACGTGCTGCATATAATGGCAATGGAGAGGCGTGGGTCGCTCTGTACCGGCTATTCCGCGAACTCTGGCCATCAAAACCCATCACCGACTTCCGTTTCTCGAGCTGGAAACGTGAATCAGCGGAAGAGGGTTTCCCAAGCAAACGCGTCATTGCATTTCTAAATAAGAATGCAAGCAAAAGCCACCCAAAAGGACCATACTCCTAGAAAGTGCTCATTAAAATGGCGCACAAAATTTCACTCTTGCACTGCGGGAAACTTTCAAAAAACAGCACACACAAAAAACATCGGCAACGTTTACCAGAGGTCATCAGCTTGCGTAACATTCTCACACTACTTCTGCCTCATTCATGACGGGCAATAAAACATGCACCTCCGTCTAGACGGTTGGTGTAATGATTGTCCCATCAGAAAGTCACCCACCCGCGGTGGAAACGCTTTAAATTATGCTAATTGATATTAGTTCCACCCAGTCGATCGACCTATCGCCATCCCTACAGTGCCTGCTCCTGTAAGCACAGGCTGAACTCCCATCCCTCGATGGCGGCGGCGTACACGCTAACAAATTGGTGTGCTTCGTCCTAGCGTACGAGTAAATCCCGCTTTTCCCAACCATTTTCCCAGTCATTGCTTCCATCCCCGGCCCGGGGTCCCATGCTTCCTGTTTTTAAATTATGATGCCCTGTTTATTGTCGCTCGATGGTTCGGCAAACCGGTGCGCGGAGCGCCGGAAAAGGTGGAGAGACGGGATAAAGCGCAAGCCGACCGGAAGTGATTCACCGACGGCTAGATTGGGTCGGGGAATCGCACTGGACTGTAAATTGGCCTCAACGGCGCCCGGTAGGGGTGTGAGTTTAAGCGATAGAGAAAGAGGGCGATGCTTAATAACGATTTATGTC
This sequence comes from Anopheles nili, assembly GCF_943737925.1. Classification (NCBI taxonomy): domain Eukaryota; kingdom Metazoa; phylum Arthropoda; class Insecta; order Diptera; family Culicidae; genus Anopheles; species Anopheles nili. The sequence goes on from NC_071291.1 coordinate 61,142,955, forward strand.
AGCCACGCTGACGATGATGATGATGATGATGATGTTGATGATGATGGTGAAAATTTGCCAAACCACTCGCAGGATACACGGAGTAAATTAGACGAAATAACTTCATTTTAGCCGCGCAGTTGAGATGCGCTTTTCACCACCGATTCTTGCCCTCCATTCAGCGCCGATAAAGCCCGACAATTAGATTCGGTTAAGGGAGTATTTTACGCTCAAAATTAACTCCTTCTATGTGAAATCCTTCACTCGACTGTTCGCTTTTAATTATTCAAAGCTCTTTAATGTTACTCTGCCCACCCAACGCTTGCCAAGCATCCGATTTTCGTTCCGATACGAGGTGTAAATCATCGACTTACAACCGCTGACAAATGAAATGGGTTCGATGTGACGTAATCGAGCCACCCTTTTCTCGCTCAAGGGCTCCGAAGGACAGCAAGGGAGACGATTCCCTCGTTGTGCCACGGTCATCGGTCCCATCGGCAGCAGCCGAATGGAAGGTGCTTTACATAAAATTCAATCGTCCCAAGCATCGGTTGTCCTAAAGCCCACCTCGAAAATCCCCATCCTAATCCTCACCGTCGATTGCAGAAAGGGCTTCGGCTGCGCAAGAAAAGCGCATTTCAGGAATCGACCACCCCACCGACGGAGACCAGGTGCGCCATCGGTCGCCTTTTTATCATCGATGACCGTGAAAATCTAACCACCACCACCACCACCGAACAGCCGATCGTGCTGATGGAAGCCACCTAAAGCGCCCGGCGAACCGTTAGACGCCGCTCAGTTTCGCGCCGATCGTCGCGCGCTAATGATCGTTTACATCGACCGCTCGTAGCCGTAACACGGTGCCGACGTGCGTGACCGCGTGAAACTGTACGGATCCGCTTGTTGTGCGGACAAACAAAAAAGTGAGTGGTCTGTGAGTGAGCCGGACACGATGAGCAAATCGAGCATCAACCGCAAATAAACTCGTGTCCGATCATCCGCTCGTTGGCAGAAGGGAGATTATTTTTGAATCTTCTGATCATGGGTGATCAGTGAGAAAAAAAAAGCTATCAGAAGGGCGATTAAAAACACACCAAAACGTGTCGATAAGCGACGCACTGTTGCACGCAGACGGCGAGTTTCGTTCGCGGTGGGGTTCGTCGCTTGGCCCACCGTTTGAGTCTTTCGTTGGGCACGCTCAAGCCGTCGGCGCAATCGGTGGGTCAAAAAAAAAAAAACAGACAAGCAACACAGCAAACCGTCAACCGATTAGAAATTAAAAGCAGCCACATTATTAAGCCGTCGAAATGCGTGCACCGGTTGCGACAGGGCGTTGCGGGAGAGCGTGGTGAAACATGGCTTCGTTGGCAGTAGGAACGCGTTAAAATGTCGATCGATCGCCGGTGCCGCCGTCTGCTGGAGAAGCTTCGCGTTCGCGATGAACTTGCTACCACCGTGTGCTAGGTTCCGGCGCTATCGTGTACGAAATTCAATAAAAAACGACTTAAAGTGACGAAAAAGGGGCACCTACACACCACCGGCGATCGGAGGCTCGATGTGTTATAATTAGTTGCGGTGTTTCGATGTTTATGGAATTAGGGTGCAACCGTGCTAGAGTTTCGGTTAATTTTGAGGGTCTGATCAACCCGCGCGAGCTGGTTTGCGATTAGCTGCCTAAAAAACCGCCAAAAGCCACAAATAAGATCATTTATCGAACCAGTACGGCCGAAGTTCATTGCTGCCGAAAACCGACAAGCGAGACCCTGAAACCGTTGGGGTCGATGTCAGCCGGTCGGTCTCAAGCAGGAGGTTGTGTGAAAAATTGTTTCCCGTGCGATGCACAAAAGCGCGACCCCAAACAAAACACAACCGCACAGGCCCCCGCCAGTTGTTGCGAAAGGTGCACTAATCGATGTCACACGCTGCCGGTCGGCTGACATTGGAATCTTCCTCACCGAAGCGGCTTGGCTTGGTTTTTGGCCAAAGTGCGCGCGTTTTGGTCGTGACACTGGCAAGAAACCGTAGATTTGAAGCCATTCGAAGGTTCGTGTGAACGATGCGCCGCCGATTGGGGTGTTTCGCCGTTTGCCTTGCGTGGTGTACTTGGTGTCAAACTGTGGCTGATGGCTCGTTTCGTTGAGTGGCTCTTCGATGTTATCCCTGGGAAATTAACGCCTTCCCATGCGCGGGGAGATGCGATGTTGGTAATTAAAAAAAGACGCATTAAAGGGGGCTACATTTGATACACGTTCGAAGAGCTCACCAAATTAAAACCTATCGGTGGGTTATTGTTTTTTACAATTTTCAACAAACGCTTAACCTTCTGCTGAACACTCCCGCCCGTGGCATGTCATGTTTTCGTTTACTTTCTGTACATTTTGTAACGTCCAAACATCCATCCACGGTCGAAATGCAATCGCACTCGCAGTTTCGTGCCCGGAAAATGGCACAATTCTAAGCCCAAGGGCTCGAGTCATGAGCTTCCTTTACGACTCACTGTCAGTTGGAAATGGATAGCGATTCCGGTGAGGCGTCGGTCCAATCAAAATTCCCATCATGCCCATCAGCAGACCCACCACTGGCTGCATGCAAGCGCGTTTGTTTGACTTTCATTTTCCTTTTTTCTGTTTTTTTTTTTGTTATGAAAAACCAACTCACCTTCTGAACTGAAATTTTACATTTCATTCTCCCACGTCCGACACGCGTAACCCCCCATCGTCGATGCGGACTTTAAACGGTGGTGTGTTAAATGAACCCCATCCAAAACCCGTCCATTATTTGCTGCCAAACAAACGAAGCAACAACAAAAAAAAATACACCCGAACTACCCGAAATTGTCGGATCATTTGCAAAGCGATCATCCGCTCCAGTCGGTGTGGCGAGTCGATAAAACGACTCGCCCACGGGGGCGGCTTTAGTGTGGTTTCGTACGCAAAGTGTAGGTCGCTTTTCCACGCCTTGTGGGTGGTTCTCTCCCACTGCCAGCTGATAAGAAGTACGTTCGATCGAAAGCCACCACTTTTGTGCTCCTTATTTCGATTGGTGCAGCAATCCGACCCCACACGTACACTGTTTGGCCCATAAATCCCCATTTCAAGCAACGACTCGGAGACGCAGGTCGATTCAAAAATCCCTTAGGGTGCACTGGCGGCGTATTATCCTTTTTTTTTAATACCGGTACGCTTTTAACCCACCAAGCGGATGGAATGTCCTGCGAGGTGGAAGGTTGAAAACGGAAGAAATTTATAACGGAAAAATGTGAAATCCGTTGCAGCACCATCGACTGCGGCGGCATCCGTCCCGGTGTATGAGTGGTCTTTGCCTTCGCGTGATCAGCTGTTCACGGTGCAGTTCCGCTCCGCGTGTGCGCCACCTCGCATCGTATCGAATTACGACCCACCACGGCCAGCGGGATTGCAGTGCACCTTCGTGGAAAATAAAGTGGCGTCCTTTTTACCCCGAAGCGAATCGAATCGGTTTGCCGCACTCAACGCGAACGAACGGGACAGGTCTTCCGCTCACGCTTCACGTTCCGCTGAAAGACGCACCGAACGACGCGGGTGTATCGATTCGCCGGACGCGGAATCAGGTTGATGGTGAATTTTTCTCTCGTTCCACCCCGTTTCGGTGATAGGAAGCTCGATCGGCAGTCGAGTCGTCGCGCCCCGTGAAACGTATGAATCGAGTGCATCCGGAGTGAAGTGTCCTGAATTAGTTTGAGGAAAGCCGTATCGAACGCCGTCGTCCTGCCAGTAGTGCCGGTGCGTTTCCGCTTATCGTCAGGACCAGCGGTAACATAGAGCCTGCCCCCAAAGACACGATGGTTCTGAACGAAGCGCAGCTGGCCCTCTGCACCGTGTTCACGCTATGGTTTGGTAAGTTTTTTTTCTTCTACCATCCCCCTTGTGGATGTTTCGTGATCGGTAAATTTAACACACAAAAAAGAGGAGGAATTTAAAGGTTTTTTTTTTCTCGAACGAGCTACCAAACGAACGAATGCCAGAGGTCGATTGATCGTGACGGATGGCCGCAAACAGCACGCGGTTTGGGTGTGTACGAAATGCATAAAGAATCGATTCGCGCACTCGAGCCATTACTCAAAATCGACCCTTCAAAAATGGAGGCTCGCCGTAAGGTCACTGAACTTTACGGGGGTGGCAAAGGTAGTCGCTGAATTTGTTTGCACTATTCGGCTAGCATTACATAAAGCCGAACAATCAAATCATGCAGGGACACTTTTTCGTCCTTTTTTTTCCGTTGTTGTCATTCAACCATCGGTGGGCCGTGTTTTTCCACGAAAAATAAAGGACCACTTAGTACACGACTGCACTAGCGCAAACGTCAACCGATCGTTGACCCATGGCGGTTGGTCGTTACCTACCGTAGCCGTTGTCGGGAAGTCGATGGCCTTAGGGTGGGCAAACATTACGTACAAGACACCGCCCGCGATGTTGCAAGCGGCCGATTTCCTACGGAACATACACACACACACACACGCGCACACCTTCCAACCGTAAACTGTGTCAACAGTGTGTTTTATTTTTCACCTCAAACCCCACCCTAACGGGCTGGGTTTTCGCGAAGGAAAAAATCGGTAGCGTATGTTTGTGCTTGCTTTGAACTACAAACTTGTCCACTCGGGTCCAAGCGAAGGTACGGTTACAGTGCTGTAGTTACCGGTGACCGATGCGAGTGTGTTTGATTTAAACTCAAGTAGAAGAGAGAGAGAGAGAGAAAAGCGCTTGATATCGAAACGATTGCGAGTGACATCTTGAGAACGATACACACCAATCCAGGTTTCCATTGCCAGGTTTAAAGAGCTCTTTTTCCTCTTTGCTATGCTTTTCAATGCAATCCTTGACGATGTCGGGTCGGGTTGATGTCTACTCACCCTGCTTGAGTCGGTCACATAAACGTGCGAAAACCGATCTTGACCATCGACAAACGCTCAGTCACGATTCCGTGCGATGAAACCGACGGAAAAATGCGACCGATCGACCCTGATCGATGGCACTCTAATGAACGCCGCCGTTTCCTGTCCGATCACAAATCGCAACATAAACGCTTGCATCGAAGCCGTGTGGGGAGGAATTTTGCTCGCACTTCCAGCCCGCCAGCTTGAACAAACTTGACCCTGACCCACCGGCACGATGTTGCGCTAATGCTTGCCTCAGCGCGATGGGGCGACGAGATGCGCGTTGAAATGCCGCAGCCCGAGTGGGAGAAGAAAAACGAAATAGGAAAAAGGGAAGGAAAACCACCTCGGCTGGATGGGGGCGTACATTGGCGCCCTCTCAATCGAACGGCCCACGGACCTCGCACGGCTAATGGTGGAGAGACACTAATTGGTGATTATCAAATTACTAATTCAATAAGTACCACGGGTGCCGCCAACCCAGCCAGCTCACGGGGTGAGTTTTCTTCGATCTCGATGGCTCCGAGCAGGCACGTGAAAGGGAGATCCGATGCTAGCGGAACCCGGACGAAGGCCGGAAAGGGCATTCGGTAGCCCTGGGCACAAGCAACCAAAAAAAAAAAAACAAAGCACACGCCTCCCAGCAGCCAACGATGATTTTCATCACTCGAAGGATGCCGGTTTATGCGAAATCATCCGAACCGAACAAAAGGGCACGTCGGACGCCGGAGACAGTGTGTTATTAGTGCCTATTAGCTGCGATGATGCTGTAATGTTTGCGCTTCGAGCATAACGCGAGGAGGAAATTTAATTTACTCCCAAGATGTAATTAATGCGCCGGAGAGCTGAATGTCCTTACGGGTGGTTTTCTTTCCACGGCTTCATGAGCATGTTTTTTGTATGTATTTTGTGTGTGTTTTTTTTTTGATAATTTTTCCCCATCGCATAAGAACGTATCCTTGACAGCTTCTAGCTAACGCTTAGTAATGACTCCCGAAAAATAAGCATTAGCCTTCGAATACGCATTCCACCGGCATTCCAAGGAAAACCTCCCCTACAATGTTTCCGTGACACCCGGTTACGCAGGCCGCTTCCACCTGTGGAGCTTTATGGAGTGCTGCCTGAAATGAGTTAATTAAAACCGGCTCGCAAGCAACCAAACCAACACCCGGGCGATAACGGCAACATGTGTCATTACTGTCCTTTTTCGCAAGATCCTAAGAGTAACGGGGCAAATGGGCCGCGTAGGTTAACTGATTAGCAAACACTAGAAAACTTCTGCTTCGATCTTCCTTCGTTTGGTTTTTTTTGTTTTTCGCAAGCGATGAGGCCCAACCTCTTCCAACCCAGCAAGCAAAGCAACCCCAACTCCGAGCACGCGGCCCTGGCGTGCGTTTGTTCGCTCAAATCACACCATTTCTACGCACGCCAGCCCGCACCCGAAAACCTATTCGGCTCCTTTTCGACTTTATTTATGGTGCCATTTTTACCTCAAAGGAATCTCGCTCCACTCGAAGGAAAATGCCTCACGAGCACGCGACATTCCACCTCGCGTGGGGTGGAAAACTAGCGGGCCCAACCGGAGGGAGTTACGAAATGGCCGTCGGCTGGGTGGTAATTACTTACGGCAAAAGGGTGTGTTGGCTAAATACGTTATCGCTTTCCGATTTCAGTGGCCCATCGCCTTCCCGTGGCATTGTTTGGGCGGCTTTGTGAGCCCACCGAGTGATGACATCCTAGCGGGCATTCAGGTGGCATGTCTCCTGTCAGTTTCGGGCGCACGGACACACCATGTTACCGATGCATGATGCTGGTGAACGCATGAAGGGCTTACTGACAGGGCAAACACACAAATCGGCATTGATTCATACTGTTTTTTTTTTCCTGCTGCTTGAAACGTACCGTAAAAGCAAGCAGTTAAGTGGGCTTCACGATTACGTCCGCGACAACCCCTAATGGGGTTGTTTTTGGTTTGCTAAAACACACCACCAATTATGATTGATGGCTCGCTCGGGGTGAGAATGGAGCGAATTTGTGAAAAATAATTAGCAACCATCCATCACGCCCCGTACAATGGGGAATTTGTTTTATTTTTATTTTCTTTTTTTCAAACATTCTTACCCCGATAAATCGAACCAAGGTTGCTTAATATTGCATAAGGATCGTGAGGAAAAAAGCTAAAAAAAAAAATAGTGAAAAATCAACCCCCAAACCCGGCACGGCCATGTGCAAAAATAGCCCGTCCGCTCGAGCGTTCCGCAATCGCTGCGGCTTCATAAGGCATCCGTGACCGTCCGCCGGTATGGTTCGGGCAGTGATTCCTAGCCTAGTGAAATGCCATACCTACCCGATCGGCCAGTCGGTGAAGTTCAATGCCACAGCACCTAACCGGCCCCGGATAGGGCGCATTACTACAACCAGCGCATAGCGAGACAAAAGCGACCCCTCCCGTCACTCGGACAAGCAGCTTAGACCGCTAGTGCATACTACTGCGCGCGCGGAACGAATGCTCACCGACCTTCGCCGGCCTATTGGATGTTATGCTGCACGCGTGTTTCGAACATGCCCGCACTTAGTAGGTCGGTAGATTTGTGCCTTTGCTGGTGGGTTTTTTTTTCCTCATTCTCCTCATTACTACGCGCGCTTTTGAAGCAAGTGGTTGGAGGATAGACGAGTTGTAGTGCATTTTTTTGCCCTCTTCCTTCAGCTAAATAAATACCAGCAACTTGTTGCAACGGATCGAACGTTAATTGTTCGAAAGCACTGAGTTGTTATGCGTCGCGGAAAATGGTTTGGAACAGAAATAGAAACCACACCGGATAATGATCACCCACTCTCGATGACACACTCCGAACCATCCGAAGGACGATTGGCTGCCGTTGAATCAGCTGGCAATTATTCAGCATAGCGTCAACCCTCCGTTCGCATACACACACACGCACGCACGCACCGGGAGCCTTCAACGTTGATCGCCCCCAGGTCAGTAGGCTGATCGTGAACTCAGCCATCGCCGCCGCCGCCGCCGGTTGTGCCAATTGATTCCGCATGGCTACGCACCGGACTCATTATTAAGGCATTATCAGCATCATTCGATATAATGGGCGCATGGGTCGACTTCGAACGATGCCAGCGCGAAACGCAGAGAGGTTACGCTTTGCTGGTAAAATGTGACTTTTGGCATGCCGACCGCGAGAGATCCCAACGGTTACTTGAAATGCTAATGAGCTTCGTGCATTAGCAGCTGAGGGTGGACGGAAAGCGAAACATTGCATACTACTGTCATCGTGAATGTTATCAAATATTATTATGTTCGAGTGTGTGAAATGTGGACAATTATCACTGAACCGATTAGAGACATCCTAACACGTGCTGTGAGGACATACTGACATACGGAATAACTTGATTGATCACACACTGATTGAGCATAGACATAATAGTCCGTTTGATTTTACGATTATCGTTAAGAAAGTGCCCTTTAGAGTGCTTCACTGCTTGCAAACAAAGCTGCATACTAAGAAACTTACACATCTGTTAAAGTATGTTAAGGTGCTAAAATGTTATTATACGCACATTATCATGCCTATTTCTCCTTCAAGCGAAGTGAAACAGGTGTAATATTAATGCTAAACACGACCATTACAGCTTGTTATGTGCCCATGTGGAAGCCTTTTTGACATTTGTAAAACTATAGCGAGAAAGGCGCCGCTTTACTGCCAGTCAAGTGGCCCCACATAATTCACTCTTGATGACATCTAGAAAACAGCAATCCACCATTACAATACCCTAGACGTAATTTCCATTCCTAAGGAGATGTAATCTCGATAATTTTACTCCTTCCCTCTCGCTCGCGGTTTCCCTCGCTTGATTACTCTCCGTTCGCTGTTTCCGAAGCTTTCATTCGTGGTTGTGCACGTCCTTTGTAATGCTAAAACGATCGATCGAAGCCACACCACCCAGCGTTACCGAAGGTGTTTTACGTAATTCACCTTCCCGCGTAGCAAAGAACGCCAAAAAATCCGTCAATTTCATTTACCTTTCTCCACGGCTAACCGCCATATTGCCACCATCAGGAAAGGAGGCGCCTGGCTGTTGGAAAAACGTATTTTCCCTCTATATATTTTGTTTCGTTTTTCGTTTATCATTACTGCCCGCCCTCAGCGGCCCTTGTGGCGCGTCGGTGGAATTGATTGATTAAAGAAATCCCATTTGTCTTCGTGCCGGTACCAACCCAACGGTAGGCCGGCCATCGGTCGAAAGGAGCCAAATTTGGAACGAAAACCCAACCGAGGAGCCTACCTTGCCACACACACACACACACACCCAACAACAGAAGAAAAAAAACAGCTCCATCATTTCATCACTTACGAGCGTTCCATTCCCATCAGCTGATATCACCTCACACTGGGATGCCCTGTGCTTTTGGCAAACGTGCTTCCTTTGCAGGACCAGCGGCAAGGACCAGACACCGTACGTCCTGGTACGGCTTGGGGCGTATTTTTCCCACCTAGACACCTCGTGACAAATGAGCTCGTGTCGCGGCCCCCGGGTCAGGATAGGGCCGGCAAAGTTAATTTATCTTCCAATCCGAATATCGCACCCTTATTTGCGTGTTTCGTGTCCTTGCACGTGGTGCGCGGGTGCTGGTCCTTTTTGCTTTTCACCTCACCCACCAGCAGGCGCTATCCTGTGGGAATGGGATTTTCCTTCTTTCTTTGTATTTTTTTTTTGTTTTTGCTATGGCCACCTTCCGTGCGTTACGACCTTCGACGTATCGATTGACGTCGCTGCTGAGTCGTAATTTGCCTTATCCGTAAATCTTCGCCAAAGTTGACCTTTGGCCGCCGTCCGATTGCAGTCTTCCTTTTTCGCTCCGCTGATTAGACGTTTTGCTCGGCCCGCTAAGAGCGGCTCCGGGAGTAATCATTTGGGCTCGAAGCGTGATTGCGACATGGCGTGTTTGATTAGCATTCGGGCGGCCCATCGAGCGGACCCATCGTGGAACGTGCCACCACAAAGAAGCAGGGCAAGAAAACTGCCCACCGGGGCTGCTGGACGTGGTTTTGTGAAGGGAAACCTTCCAAACGACACATTCGCTCCGATTCTGCTGGCTTAAAAGGCGTGCCCGTTCCACGTTCGAGCGAGAATTCGTTTCCGAGCGCTTGAGTCCCCCGAAGAAGCTCCCGGGAAGTAATTTGGAAATGGGCGTGAAAGTGTCCATTTCCTGCAGCGTCACCGTTTCTTGCGTCTGGCTAGCGCTTGTTTGCGGAAAAAGCCGACCGCTCAGGGACACACCGTTTTTGGCCGACGAGAATTGGGTTATCGCCGGACGCAACCCCCGCTAATGTTTACAGTGACACCGAAAACCCCGCCATCCGTTCGGAAACTTGAAAATGGCGATAATGGACCATTGAAACCCGATGTCTGCCCGATGTTCCCGTTCGGCGCCTGTCTCGTAATGTCTTAATTAGCGGTAAATCCTGGGGCCCCTTGCATTGTCCCTGCCGATCGTGGGGGCAGCGATGACGATGCAGGAGAATGGAAAGGCGGGATTGGGTTAAAATTGAACACGATTACCCTAAATTGCGGACGACCCGAAACGAATGTGCTAAACGTGCCGATGGGAACCAGGTGGGCAAATATTGGCCGTACGGTGCAATTTGCTGTTTGCACTTCACGTTCAGGAAACAATGCAAGGGATCTGTTTGTGTGTGTGTGTGTGTGTGTGTGTATTCGAAATGGGTTCTCACTGACCCATATTTTGTAAAGCGTTTGGGGATTAAAATGGTTCCGTCGTTAGAAATATTGAAATGATAATTTCTTCATTCTTCTATCCGAAGCACCGATTTCAAAGGTATGCTGTATGGTGAATTTAAATTAAAGGCAAACTTGCTGCTATTGACTTTCATTGAATGCAAAGAAAGGGTCCTTCGCAGAATCGAAAAAGGAATCTAACCTAAGAAGGTAATGACAGTGAAAAAGCTTCTCCAATGACGGCCACTGCAGAGGCAATTGAGTGAACGAGGAACTTCGAAAATTTGGCAACACTGCCACATGAAATATTACGCTTCATTATACCACCACGCTCTGCTGCTGCATTCGGCACAGTGATTTTATCGACGAAGGCCAATCGCGAAAAACCGCCACCATCCCACCGACCACCATTTCCGTCGCAATATGTTACTGGAAAATGGTTCCACGCGCGAACCGCCGGCCCATCATCGCACACCGTAAGCGAAACTGGGTGGTGATTTTTCTCGCAAACACCCAGGCATGCGGCCCAGTGCTGCCGGACCATGCCATGTGTTGGTCCGGCTTGGGCGTCGGCTAGCCGGCACGGAACGGACCTCCTCTGCCTGGGTGCCCACACCGGAGACCGAAACAAAAAGTATACACGGGAGACACGTGATTTCCGGTTGTGCAGTTCGTGCCAACTCGTGATTGAGGATGTCCGTAACCGGTTTACCGGTCCGGTGTCCATCCAATCACCCTTTGCCGGGCCCGCGCGAGTAAACATTCAAACCGTACGCGGTTGGGTTGGAAAATTTGAGCCCTCCGCGGCGTGATGCGGGGATGGTTTCTACGGTGGAACGAGCTACAAAATGACTAATTTCGCTCCGACAAAACGGTACGGGCGGGATTCACCTTGGCGTCCGTTGTGCGCCTCACGCCGTGGGCCGAAGGATGAACGACGGTGTAAAATTAATTTGCATATCGGAAATCGTTAAGCTTCACGCCAAAACGGTGCCAGGAGTCCTGGGGTTTGGATGGCTCGCACTGCATACGCTTCGTTTGGCTGGGGAGAGAGAGAGAGAGAGAGAGAGAAAGAACGAAAGAGAAAATACCTGCCCAAGGAAATGCGCCAGTTGTTTTTCACGGGCTGTGCATTTAGTGACAATTGGCTAAGGGCTTGCGGGTGCCGACACCCAATAATATGTTTAAAAATAAAACATTTAAATGCCGTCCCTGGGCAAGGTGGTGGAAGGTCTACAATATGCATTGTATGCAAGGAAGGATCCCGCATTCCGTTTCTATGAGTAAAAATACTTTGTTTTCGAAGCGACCACTCTACACCAAAAGATACATATTTGTTTTAAGATTCACAAGTGAAAAATTTATGATTTGAGGATACAAAAAAAAGTATGCAATACGTGAAAAATATGCCATAAATATACTCGACCTACATAAGCACGGAAATGTACCAAATGAACGAATTTCAACTGCATAGAGACAAAAAGAGAACTGCATTGGATTAGCCAGCACAAAACCAACACACACACATAGCATTACCCGCAAATCAACTGCAAAAAGTCAACAAGATCTAACGATGCAGTTTCACACGGTCGCACAACTGCAGCAACGCCAGCCAGAAGCATTCTGCAACACATAAAAAAGGAACACGACCGTGGCAAAAAATCGCCCCTCAAAAAACACAAAAAGCAATACGCAAAACAAACATTAAACCCCACCCTGAAACGGCCTAAAAGCAGAAGCGGATCGTCCAAACCGTTGTCAGCTTCCGGGGGCTCTTCTTTTTTTTGTCGGGAAGAGGTTCAACTCGGAATTAATGAAATGCAACGGTGACTGCGCTTCCGGTGGCATGCTCTATTTGCCGTGTGCTTTCCGGCGGTCGGGATGTTCGGCCACCGAATCTGGGTTAAGAATTCATCCTCGGGCCATCTTCCGTGGCGAACCACAGCCTCCATCTGGCAGCAAGCCACACGCTTTCGTTCCGTTCGCAGTTCCGTCCCAGCGGCAGAAAAAGGGGCACCTTTTCCATTCCGTCGCAACCATTTTCACGGGGTCTCCGTGTTGAAAATGCACATTGTCCCACTTCACACTGCGTTTGGCCAGCGGACGGCTTTGGCCTACCTCGGTGAGGAAGGACAACAAAAAACGCTGGTGTCCGCTATTGTTATTGTGACAAGTCTTTGACAGCCATTTCGTGTCGGTGCATATTTTTCTTTCCTCATTCTTGCCTGCCTTATGAGAAAGCATTTCCCTAGCCAACCCTCCGAAAGATACACCCCTGGTTGTCCGCAAGCGGCCCGTAATGCATTTTCCATCGCCACAGAAAACATGCCCACCAATGTCACTATCCTGTCAGTGCTCGTGTCCTTTCCGGGGAGTGAGGGTGCGAGCACCAAACCCCAATCGGTGGCCCACTTCCGGGGAACCCCTTTCCGGTGGGAAGGGAGAAGACCATGATCGGAACATTGTCACCCTTTAGGCACGACGCGATGGTGGGAGGATGTCATTTGGCGACATGCTTGCGATGGATTGTGTCGTTTCTCTCCTTGACAGCCGCTGTCGAAGGGTTGGTTGAGGGTTTATTTTTTGTTCATTTCTCATTCGTTCATGAATGGTAAATTTGAAGTTCTCCTTCCGGCAGCCATCAATTAATTATGCTACAATTACTCCATCACGTCACGATGGAAATTCGAATGGTGACATATTTTTTCACACGACCAAACCGGTGGCTGTTGCTTTTTGGTAGGGTTCTTGTTCCATAAATCTACCTTTAGTGTACCGCTGATAATGGATTATATGACTAATTTTTTGTTTGTTAATCATTTAAAGAGCTCAACGCACTCTTGTAGAATTGTGTAGAGCGTTAATGCATACGTGTAAATACAACCGAGGAAATGGATTTGCTTGATTAATTTTCCCCAAAGGAAAATCAGAAAACCAGTCACCGCAAACGATCCCGATGGGGCTACTAATTATCTAAATGATCCTTCGGGTAGATATTGCAAAGTGCAAGAAATTAACGTACAAACCCAACCGGAAGCCGGCGTTTTCTACGCAACCTGGACACTATATGGCTGACCAAATACGACACGAAAACGCCACGCCATCACCAATGTTGGGTTGGGAGATGGATGGAGCAAAAAAAAAAATATATATATATTTATATCGCCCGTTACTCATCGCTCGCATTTCATCGGTGGTTTGTTCTCATTAGCTAATGGAACAGAATGACATTTTACCTTCCCGAGCGGCACCCGGCGAACGGTCATGGTCCACGGAATCGAAGGAATATGAGAGGGGGAAAAAAATAATACAACTACGAGCAATATAACCTGATCGCATGGCGGACGGGAAACTGATTTTTGCAATGATTTTAGGTACAATTTCACGCAAATCTGATCCCTAATAGCTGGCCCGGGAGGGATTAGTGGAAAACGATATGCAACCCGTGGGGAATAATTTGCTGCTCCGTAGAGTTCAAGTAATTTTGTGTGGTTTTGGTATTTTGATAATTATTTTAATGCTTTTTTAAAGGCTTCCATCATCCACGATAAAAGCGATTTTTAGCATTTTAAAGCATGCCGTTTTTTGCAGGACTTCTATTTTACCATCAAAATAACCTTTTCTGTTTGTTTTTCTCCATTGAAGGTGGCCTCCCTTTGATGTACTCACCAGCACCCCGCGGTGACTGTGATAATTGCTGTCCCATCCGAGAGCCAAAGGACATACAACTGTTTCTCTTCACCAGGTAAGTAGGGCTATGACCGACGCGGACGGATCGCGAGGGCACACTTCAGGAATCTCTAATCGATGAAACGCTGTCTTTTTTTTTCGGGCGCGTGTCCTCCGCAGGGAAAATCCGGACACTGGCGACACGCTGTTCGTGTCGGACAAAAAGCTCCTCCGGACGTCGCACCTGAACCGCACCAATCCGCTCGTCGTGTACATGCACGGGTTCTCCGAGCGGGCCCCAGGCGGTGCCGGTGAAAGCAGCAAGCAGATGAAGGACGCCCTGCTCGAGGCGGATGACTACAACGTGGTCCTGGTGGATTGGAGCCCGCTAGCCGCGCTGCCATGGTACCTCAACTCCGTCCAGAACGCGCCTCGCATCGGCCGGTATATCGCACGGTTCGTCCGGTTTTTGGTACTGTCCGAGTTTCCGCTCGAAAAGATTCATCTCATCGGGTTCAGTCTCGGTGCCGAGGTGGCCGGTTTTGCCGGTAGAACGCTCAACGAGTGGGGGCTTAAGCTGCCCCGCATTACCGGTGAGTATTTCGGGCGTCGGAAACTGGTGGATAAGATCAAACAAAGCGACAAACCGTAGCCTCCCGTTTGCTGGATTATACAAGAACTTGGCCGTAGCGCTTCTTTAAACAGCAACCCCCTTACTCGCTAGCAACAGGGTTCCAGTAGGGCGAGAAGCCGGAAAACAATCTCGGAAAAGGACGAAACTCCGGGGAAAAAATAACCTTACACCAACGAACGGAACACGATACAAAGATGGGAACTGCTCAAGCACCACGAGCCCGGTTCATTATGCAAAGGATCCGACGCTGGGCAAACTTTGAAGGCGTGCGAGGGCACGAAGCGAAAAGAAAAGCGGCAAAAACTTTAAATCCCACAAAACACAGACACGCTGAGACAGTGCGGCAAAGCTTGTCGGCTTAAAATGCAGCGGTAGTGCTCGCGTCGGGACAAAAACGGGTCAGGTTGTATATATTTTTTTTACACGATTCAGAGGAAAAGTTTCCCACGAAAGAAAAATGTACCCTTCCATAGCAAGAAGGAGGCGAGGCTATCCCGATTTATAAATCAACCGTCAATACAGGAAAACCGCGAGGAGGGTTAGTTGAGACAAATTAAGAAACTTCATTGAAGCAGTTACAAGCCTGCTGGGCCATTTTGTAAGCCCTATGCTACAAATGAATGCGTGTGTTACAAGCCAAGGGAGATAGAAACCACTATTTCAAAAGAGACACCCACAAAACAGCTACTGGCGGGTGGATAGTATCGAACCACGGGTACTAAACCAGCTCCGCTCGACCAGGACCTGCCAATCGATCAATCTTCGGTATATTGAATTTGCTTCTGCCATCCAGCGCTCCTTGCGCTATTAGCAGTCGCCTGCCCGGCCAGTCTACGTGCTCGGCGCTTTCGTTCATCAGCAGAAGGAATATTTATTCGCTCCGGCGGAAATGACGATAAAAATTTATACGGTATTTATTTATTGTTCGCATTCTTGCTCCTTCCCGGGGCTTGTGTTTCGTGCTGGAAGCCGGCGCAAAAGAACGAACGCCCAAAAGCGGAAAAAGCCATCCAAGAAAACTATTGCACACCAACTGGGTTCACGCTCGCGCCAGCAAATCCATCAGCGAACGTTCGCGAAGCTCCTGTGATGTGGTTCAGTTTTCCCAAGCGAACCATCCGGCGGCTGTCAACGTGCACAGGAACGGCTAGCTTTTCGTTTCCATCATGTTTTTTTTGCTCTTTCTCTGTCTCTCTCTCTCCCGAACCCTTCTTCGATCCATGCCATTATCGGTTGTTCGCGCGTCTTGCTTTCGATAGCGCCCCCCATCTATAGGCCGTTTGGGGTAATAAAAAAGGGAAAAGCTCTCAAGAATCGGTATGCAGCCCATAAAAGTGAGCCGTCTTTGGTGGTCCAAACGCACGGCCTCGCGGTCGTCAGGTCACTTACAACGGATCGGGCCTGGAAGCAGCCATCAAAACTTTTGCCGGGCCCATAAATCAAAGCGAAGTATGACACGGCCCTGCGAGATCCCTCCGACACGAGCGGCTCGTGTCCGTAGGAGCCTCTCGAAAACAATAACGGCCAATCGTCCACCGGATGTCCCCGCGAATGTTGTTCGGCTCACAGTAGAAGCGAGCCTCGTTGCCGGGTGGCCTTTGATTAATTGCATAACGACCGATCGTCCTTGATGGAAACGTCCTTTTGGGGGGTGCTGCTCCCGATTCTTCGATCCGCCCTGATCTCGCAGCTGATGTACGTTTCACCTTACGCGTTTTCTCCATTTTCCTCGCAACAGGTCTGGATCCGGCGTTCCCGCTTTACGCATTCGGAGGAGCCTCCCAGCGGCTCAGCCCGAAGGATGCAGAGTTCGTGGACGTCATACACACGGACGGTGGTCTTCTAGGTTATCCGTGGCCTCTTGGTCACGTAGATTTCTACCCAAATGGTGGCATTCCATTGCAACCGGGCTGCGCCAAGCAGGAGTTGGCGAAGAACCGCTGGCTCGGTGTCTTCATTGGGTGCAGCCACGCCCGAGCCTGGCAGTACTTCGCTGAGTCCGTGACGCGCCCTCGAGCCTTCCTTTGTGAACGTTGTGAACCGAGCGAACGATCAGGATCCGCACGATCATCCCGGGATGCCGGAAATTGCACCATGACCCAGGAGGTGTTCATGGGGATGCACACCGACCGCCGGATGCGCGGCAAGTACTACCTTTCGACGAACCCGCAGCCACCGTTTGGCAAGAATTTCATGCCGGACGAGGCGCTACAGTTGCGGAAGAAATCCTAACAAATGCCAAACCTGCGCCCAGCTTTCCCGCGGGCAACCACGCTTTAGGTAGGCTTTATACAATTAATAATAAATTCAAATTTTAAACGAGTGCCACAAACGCTCCACGGTCTATTTATTGCTCGGGGTCAAAAACGGGTCCACACTGTGAACTATCAAAGGAAGCTATCTATTAAATATGTAGCTCGTCCCGGGCTCGGGAGAAAAAGGGTCAAAGCCACAAGAACGCCACATAACCACATCATAATGTACAGCGGACGATGGGGCGCCTTTCTTCAACGAAAACATTAATAAGGTGCACGTGTATTTCGATTTGTTTGCCTTCTCGTACCCTGTCGGTTTTTGGGGCTTTTTTTTCTTGAGAGTCCATTAAATTCTCAGCAAGTTCCCTCCCAGCAAGCCACTGCGCATCACCTCTAACCGTACGACCTTTGTGCTCGCGTCCTTTGCATCCGAAATGTCCTCGTTACGCTCGGTTAACCCGTTTGTTTCATAATTTATCGCCAACCAATCACCCGGGCCGCGATTCGACACGTACCACGCGTGGCGCTTGTTTGCTTCCTTCGCCGTGCGACGAAATAAGGAAATGAGGTGTTGATAGGATTTTTTTTTCCCGACCGCTAATAGGAAATTCATGGGAAAATTACACACGGTCGCGCGCGCGTACCGACGTGTGGTTGTGAAGATGGGAGATGTGAAATGGAATTGAGAGGACAGAAAGATGGAGAGCGAATAAAACGCGACCACACACCGAAAGATATTTACAAGATTGCCCTGATGGCGCTTCCGGTACGACAAATAGCGCACGGAACGACAAATGATCTGTTATCGCCGCTGGTTGACGATGGAATCGTGCATCCGGAGCGAATAAATCATTGCCGGAACAAATTTCGAAATGATGAATATATCTCGCACATGCATCGTTGCGAATCATTTAAAGATGACATCGCAAAAAAAAATAGCAAGAACCCGAAATTTCCGTCTCTGAAAATTGCGGAACAGATTTTCACAATAAAAAAACACACAACGCACCACGGCTATGCGGTTGCTGCTCAATCATTATTAAGCTGATAATCATTAATTAAACATGCTGGTGCAGTGCGCATTTTACGCTCGCAAAAGCATCACTCGGCCATAAATGGAAATTTTAATAACAAACGCTGCTTTCCGCTTTCCTGCCCGATTCGTCCTCTCCCCAAAAAAAAAACATTCGCAACATTGAGTAACGACGAGAGCCAATTTGAGACAGTCGACATACGAGATCCCCGAGATGGGAAAACTCAAAGCAAATCTTCGACATCACCCGAGCTGTTGGGATCCGGTTTGTTGGAAACATTGAAATTTATGCCTCCCGGTGGACGGAAGCGAAAGACAAACCAACCAGCTTGGATGTCTTTGCTGCTGATGGATCCTTGCCGTTTCTCGGCTGGACATTTATTTCTTGGTTTGCTTTCCATCTCCGTTTCCCCACATCGGGTCGTTGTCCGTTCTACTGCAGGAAAAGTGTCTTATTTTTTTCTTCATAGTGTAGAAAAGCGGCTTTTCGCTTGTTTTTTTTCCTCCCCAAGGAAAAAGTTACTCATAACGATCCTGCGAAAATCTGTTGGCCAACTGTAGTAATCGCCGGGCAGTAACAGAGGAATGTTCAGAGTAAGTCCCACAGCACGACAAATGAGATTGTGCAATCGTGCACGAAGCTTTCCCGGTAATTATTTGGCAAATAATGAGCAGCATCTTCGAGGATGGCATGAAAGCATCGTACTCTATCGTTGATTCAGTTTTCCCTGGTTGAAATAGCATGTTTGGGCTTCGGGTTTTTGGAGAATAATAAATGGGCATTCGGTGTACTATAGTACGAATGAAAATCCTTCTACCAATGCCACCGCTCCAATTGATATCGGAGAACATAAAGCGCGCTCTGAGACAATAAATTCCAAACGAACGTCTTAGGCTACCCAATTAGATGCGTGCTACGCCGTCACCAGTCACGTGATGAGAATGTCCTTTAACCCCGACCACGCTTAATAACGAACGCGGTTTAAGACCGATCACCGATACTATCTCATTAGCAAGATAGACTACCTCATTAGTGTAAATGGATGGAAACGTGAATGGAGCCGCATATCTGCTGATGCAAGCACAACGACAGATTCGATGTCAGTCCGGCTGCACCGTCTGCACATTTGCAGTATTGTGTAACACCGAGCAGCCACCGGCAGGCCGCTTCATTATTCTAGCGCTTTGAACCGTAAGAACCATCCCTTCTTAGCCACCGGAATCGCTCGATAACAATAGCTTCGTCCTTCGCTACCGTGCTCTCCATTCACGTCCACGCATGCAAGCGAAAATAGAAACGTTTGACGAATCTCAATCACATGATCCAACCACTCTGAGTGGGAAAATGCCAGTGAAACCGGCAATACCACTCGCCTGAAAGCTCGACCCAGGAGTATTTTTAGCTGAATCCCTGTCCACACACACACACACGCGACTTCCTCCGCGCGTGGGTTTCCAGCCTCCTGTCAGTCCGATAAACGCATCCACGAGCTCCGACCACGCACATGACGCAGTAAAAAAAAACAATCTGCCCGATTTCTCTCGGAGAAATCCTCTCAAGCGACGTACTCTCCGGTGTTCCAAGGATGCGTGGATGTAGGTGGCGTGTAGGTGTCGATGACGTAGCACACGCACACAGCTTCATTTTAAGGAGCCGGTCGGAGCCAAGCAGACCAATTGGAGCCAACATGCGGTGGTGCTTTGTTTAATTGCGCTAGATTTCCTTTGGCCAATGACAAATATTTTGCTAGATTTAGCGATTTTTTTTTATTCGAATTGCAATTCATCCAAAAAAGCCTGAGGACATTGATAAAGCTATGAAAAAAGAAACTTTATCAAACAAAAATATACTTGCATAACCGAGGAAGTGGGACAAACAAAATTAAACCGACTCGTCTGTTCAAAAAATATCTCATAATTCATGGTATGTATCCACGTGAAACCCTTCATTTGCTTCCATTTGTAATCTTCCAAAAAGCCATAACTAAAAACCACATCCAGTGGGAGTAATAATTCCCATTCATCACACCTCATCAATGCGCCATTGTCCCCCGTCGTGTAATATCCTCGCGACGGTGATGGGGAACAATAAAATTACAAATGCAAAAACCATACTTCTCACCCCACCAGAGCTTTCTATCTCTCTCTTTCACACACTCTCTCACAAAACTATCGCACCACGTCCTTTGTCTCGCGGCGCATGTCACTCTAGTTTTTCTCGTTCACGCCGTACCGTTCCTCGGGCAGGACGCGACAAGCAACCCCCGGGAGCAACCGCTGTATACAAATGGCAAATATTTACCAAACGTGATTTCTCCCCCGATCCAAACCGAAAGCCGTCCGTCAAGCGCTTCCTAGGCTGGTACGCGGTGGCAAGGAGCCGAAGTGGGCCACCTCATCCACCATCCTTCTTTCCGAGCTTTCGCTTGGTCGCGTTGAGAAGTGGGTGGGTGGTTGGATGATTGGTACGAGTTGATCCCGTGGAAAAGTGAGTTGCTCGAACGCAACCCGAGCAGGATTGGCGTGGGAAGTAAACCCGTCGAAGGCAGTTTTTCCATCAGCCCAGGATCCGGGATGATTTCTTCGCGCACATTCGCCGGGTTTCCCATGCTTCTCTCGTTACACCGGGCGGGCGGTGAGTGGGAACTATTTTTACATTTCCCCACCCAACAACAGCAGCCAGCAGCAGCAGGCGTTGGTGTTGCAACGCCTACTCGTCCTGACGGCAACTGGGATATGTGAGAGCAGTTTTCTTTTGCCCGTTCCGTTGCCACGGCACTGGTGACGTCGTGAGTGAGAAATTGATTTATCAACCACCACCATCGTCAATCTTCGCAAGACATCGAACGCTCCCCAGAGACAGGGAATTGACTGTCAATACGTCTAAAGAGCGTCGGATAAATTACGCCTTTATCAAGATGTGCCATTGCAATCAAGCTGTGCAATTCAAGTCGGTTCGGAACGTCGTGGCTTGCGTTTGAACCTTATAAATCCTCCTCTGTACATAGTAGAAAGTGCGCGTTGACATTAGCCCACCACTTGTTGGGGAAAATCCCACCCCCTAGGCGCGTGAGTAATGCGCACCAACACCTGTAAAAGCGTGGTACTTACGATTTTCGTATGTAACGCCGATAGCTCCCGCTCCGTTACACGTCGATTTGCTGCCTCCCGGCGGCGCTGCCGGAACTGGCTGTATTTGTACGCGATAATGGCACCCGGCATGGCCAGGGCTTCCAGCGGTGACTTCCGGCCGAACGGCATGGTGTAGCTTTCACAAAATTCGTGCCCTAACGCGGGGTGATGTGTGTTTGGGATTTTCCTCCAAATTTAATTTTAATTCACTCGCGTCACGGTGGAAAAAACACCACACACCCAATTCCTCCCACACGGGCGCTGTTTTCACTTTTGTAATAACAAAAAAGAAACACCCACACACGTTCGCTTGCGATGCTTTGGCTGCACGGAGGAAAATTTTAACAAATGCGCGCGTCGCACACACACTCGCACTCGTGTTTGTACACTCACTCGCGGGCGCGGAAAATCACATCGAACGTCGAGGCGGAGGTATAGGGTTTTCCCTGCTTATATGACCGTGATCGAAGGGCTTGCCCGTACCCGGAAGCGCTGGATTTTGTCGGTAGCTGATTCGCGAGAGCCAAACCCACTCGCGCTGCTCATCGTTCACCTGGGAACCGGTGGCAGATGTTTCACACCACAAACTAAACAAACCGCACACGCTAACGAGCTAGCGGGTGCCTCGACGAAGCATTATTCGCTGGTATTTTTAATTGATTTTTGCTTCGCCACACAATGCTACGCGTTCAGCATCGCCCTGTAAAACTTACGCTTAAAACCGGTACGGTTAATTGCTTTCGATTTTTTTTACCAGGCAAATCCACCAGAGCAGCCTCAAGCTTGCTTATAAATAGTCTTAATTTTCACTATTCATCCACGATCGAAGACGGTTTGGGGTACGCTGAAAGAAAAGAGCATAGAGAGTTTCAGATGAAAAGCATAAAAAATACGTCTCTAAAACGCAGAAAACGTTGCATTCGGTATGAAAAAAAAATCCCAAATAAAATATTCAAATGACATAAAATGTCGATAAAAAGGTCGGTTACACGTTTGAAAACGGTTTCTACGGGGCGACCGAACACACCGAAGTTTTCCTTCAACTTTTCGTTCAAAAACATCCCAACACCATTAATGGCACCACTGGCCGTCGGATGGACTACAGAGCCAACGCCGAATGTTGGTCCTTTCGCAGGGACTCGAACCGTTCCAAAGCCCTCCGGCATAAATCGTAAAATCACGCTCACCGAGGGTCACATTAACGGTCGCAAACGTAGCGACATCGCACCGGTGGTGCCCACAATTGTGGCGTTACATTTCCATCGGCACTATTTCACGTCACCCTCCGCTCGGTGGGGATTTTCCGTTCTTCATTCCCCCCACTAGAAGCGTCTTATCTGCGATCGATCACAATCGCCGAAAGGGGAACAACCAGAATGTAGCGTGTACGCAGCGAACGGGACGCCCATTTATGGGCAACATAAACGCTAACTTCCCTTTCCATCGGCCACTCGGTGTGGGCCGCTCCCACAGAGCCACCCGATATATATTAGACGTTATCGTAATCGGCACCGGTGGCGGCTTATGCTGACCATCCGTCCGTTCGTCGCGTTCGCGTTGACCTTTTTGCCGGTGGTGGCACATTTTGGACAATGTATCAATCGAGCCGGGAAGCTCTCCCAAACGGTAGCTTGTATCGGTGCGAACATAATGACGCTGCGAAAAGGCACCACATGCGAGAGGGGATCCAATTGCGACGATATTACGAGGCCCACTGCAAGTCACCACGAATCAAGTAAACCCCCATGTGGCCAGTGACCAATGTGCTTTGACAACGTTTGCTGACATTTGTCTGTCTCGGGAGGCTTACGAAAAAAAACCCCGCTTTTTCGTCCCGCCGGCTTGGGAATTTGGACATTTGAAATCTTCTTTGCGGGGATTGTTTTTCAGACTTCTTGGTGCTGCCAACAGCGAGCAGGTTGTATTTGTGGTCGTAAAAATGTTGCTGAATTTCACAATCTACCTTAAAAATGGGGGCATTTTCTGTTTAAATTCAGTCAAGACGTTTAGCAAAAAAACATGTCTATAAACCATTCCCTGTAGTAACTCATTTATTAAATGTAAATAGGTACATTTGTATAAAAAAAACGTACAAAGATGACTGAGTTTTAGGGTGTTTTTATATCGAAAATCTTGCCCCCTTCTATAACATGCACTTAAAATATGCCTCCTTGTGACATATGCGCGTGATTGAGCAAATATTGTGGTCACATATCATTCCGCCGTTTCGTTTGGCCCCTTCTCAAAACCCACAGCGGCTCAAACAGCAAAAGGGCACGCTGGCGGTGAAATCATTTCACCATGTTGCCCCCTGTACCGATCCCACGATCATAAGTCAATGCGCAAGAAACATACTCACACATCACACCAAGTCAAATGCTCTATTTGACTTTGCGACCGGGCTTTCGCCACACAATCGATATCCCACCAACATACCACCAGGCGCCTCCATCGCCTCACGAGAGGTGGAGGCGGCAGAAAAAAAAAACCATACGCGCTTGAAACACCTGACCGGGAGCGTGGGAGGTGGAAGAAACCATTGCTCGATTCTCGCTTGACACCTGCGACGATGGTGCGCGATATCCTTGGGCTGCCCCACATTCAATGGCGGGCTTCCGGTTGGGGCACAAATGGACGAGGGAAAATGCCAAGCCACCAGCCGGGTCCAACGCCGCATGTGGATTAATAGTTATTTCTTTTACGGGCGTATTTTCTCCTCGCCCCCCCGCTAACTGAAGCTCCCAAGGAATGGCCGGGGAAAATCAGCACCCTCAACCGCTCAAGGAGATTCGATATCGAGCCGGTGGTGATGGCGGATGGAAATGCGCTGAGCTTTCCATCCGGGGCCGCGTGTCAAAGGGTTGGAGGAAGCCCAACTCCAAGTGGCCGTGTGTGTGTGTATGGGTTCAATATGTCATGAATATGAATATGGCATAGATCGGCGGTAGTGGGAGTCGAGCGGAGCGTACATTTAAAAACATGACGACACATAAACTGACACGGTAAAAGCTTTCGGCCGTGGTTTTTTTTCTGCAACAATTTCTTAAGCGTTTGTGCGATTTCCTATAACCTTTCATTTAAAGAATTCTTTACGCCTTACCTCGAATTTGAGAGATAATTTGTATTCTTGTGTAAAAAGTTACACACCATCAAGCTATAAAATAATAACATTTTGCTCTGTTGCTAAATAAAACCCCTTTAATTTCACCATATTGCTTGTAAGCGTTGCGTCATACTCATAACTAACTCCGCTGAAAGTGTAACAGCTAACTAGCGAAGCGTCTGGTCGAACAGGACAAACAACGATCAGTAAATCGGTTCTCCCCCCTTTTTCTTTAGCAATATCCCGACGGCCTCGACCAGCCACGATGCAAATCAGATTCGATGCCAATAAAATATCGGCCGTCGGTGGCACTCGCTCGTCGGTGACATTCCCACGGGGAACCCGATGGCTGACGCGCTGAAAACACTAGCCTTCCTCTTTCTAGCGCCTCCTCCGGATGACCTGGCAAAGCGTCGTCGACGGCGCTGGGAGCCCTAGTAAGGGCGCTGTTCGAATTTCATTATGTAAAGTGACTTTGGTGTACCACGGCGCCAGCGGGTTAGCTAGTGCTTGGTGTCGTGGTGGTTAGCAGGATTCCTATTTCATATTTCGTATTGATAAAACACCGATATCACACGCCGTCTGCTGGTTTAGCGCTCCGGGTGATTTCTTTTCGTTTCGTGCTAGGTGATCCTATTCCTCCAGCCGTGTGGTTGGGGAAACGGATTCGAAATGATTTTCCCTCCCCAATGCGAGGAGAGCAAAACCCACTTCAGAAACGAATGTTGCTGGTCTAATCTCTAGCGAGTCAAGAATCAATCGAAAGAAAATTAAACAAAGCACGAGAGCGCGTTTTCGGAAGCCACTAGCTTTTTGTTTTTTGCTGAAACGTTATAAAAATGAATAACTAGCCGTTTTTATGACCGACAGACGAACGGGCCCTTGCTGATCGCTAAAAATATTGCCATATTGACTGTTCCGTTCATCGAACGGCAAGGTGACTTTTTCGTGACCAACACCTGACGAAACCGGATCACTGCTCGGAAGCCTGCCA
Source organism: Anopheles nili (assembly GCF_943737925.1). Taxonomy (NCBI): domain Eukaryota; kingdom Metazoa; phylum Arthropoda; class Insecta; order Diptera; family Culicidae; genus Anopheles; species Anopheles nili. The sequence continues at coordinate 61,168,420 of NC_071291.1, forward strand.
GTCAGTATGCGGCACTCATTTGGTAGTCTAATTCGGTTCAACTCAAGCGAACTAAACCTCCGCAGCCCGCCTCAAAAGGGCCACAATCTGCCAATAGACCATTTGCAAATTAGTCCCGACGAGCGGCACAATAAATGTGGTGGCCGTACGAGCTTTGGAGCAGTTCAGCACTCGAACACGTTCGAGCTGAGTGGCTTATGAGGAAGAATCCGTACTAGCTCAATGCAGGAAGGTGAGAAGATTCGAGCTGAAACCTGACCCAATGTTTGACCTCTAATAATTTTAGACATCCCCTGTGGGGCTTCGAGCGGCTTAGCGTATTTTGGCTCATGTTGCATTAGCACAACGGCTAAGTTCATGAACAAATCGCATCAGGATAGCCGACGGTAGATTATGGGCTTTGATTTTCCGGCTATATTAACAAAAAGGTAGAAATTACTGCACTCTTCGACTTCTCTAAAAATAGAACCCAGATGCGGCAAGTAATTTGCAAAAAGTCTTCGGGGGCGATACTTTATAGCAATACAATTTTTTATCTTATTTATAGCAGTTCAATATTATTTTTAAACCCATGTTCAAACAAATACGTAAAAACATATCGACTGTTCGATTTTCGAGCTATACCTCCTAGAAAAATTGCTTTTTTGCTGCAATATTGAAGGATGAAACAGAAAATAACCCCGTCATCGGTCTTCATCACATTCTTTGATTCGCGACGACATTGCATAACTTATTCAATAATTGTAATACCGATTATTTGCTCCATTCCACGGATGGTTACAAAGGCCCTCGTCATTGGACAATAAGAAGCAATGAATATTTAAATTCCAAGTCAATAGAAGATTCTGCAAATAATGATGACTGTTGATAAATGTATGTATTACCAACATAATAAATACTTAACTGTCTACCTGATAGCAAGTTCATTCGCATTGGTTTCACATCTAGAAACAATGATGCATCATTTAATACTCCTCAGATTTCAGCTGTGTTTTTTTACTACTTCTCGTTAATGACACCTCACAAATCGCAATAAACGCGCTTGCACGAGCGCTTAACGTCGAGAAAATTTTATCCAACGTTTATCTTTGCTCTTGGCGCTCGGTACGATTGTGAATATCAGAAGGAGAAAATCTAGCGATACGCCACCAACTATCCCGTCGCAGGAAGCGCGCGGAATGTCAGGGAAGTCCTCGAACAACAGGTTCCCATCTCTATTGTCTTCTCGCCTCGAGCGGCAAATGCAAAAACTTTGCATTATAAGTGGCGCGAAGAAACGGGGCAAAAAATCATGAAAATTCTGCGCATTAACATTCTACAGCTTCTGTGTGTTGTATTTTTTTTTCTTCACTCTACTCTCACAGCATTTCGAGGACCGGAAGCGCCCGGAGTGCTTCCTCGTCAGATGTCAATCCGTAGGCGGAGGCGCAAGGGGGAGAGCAAACAAAAACTATTCTCCTTGCTTCTTCTACCCGTACACGACCCATTCTTAACTATGCTTGCGGTCGTGATTGTGAAAAAATCTCTCCCAAGTACAAGGACACAGGACTTGGGCCTCCTTCGCAACTCTTGCGTGAAGGAGCCTGCGAAATTTTCTCGCCTCAAACACGAAGCAAGAAGTCCATCGGCACGCAGCGCACACACACACACACCATGGGAAAAAAGCTCACCAGCTACAGCGCTCAAGGATACGATGAACGATTGTCTCAGGCTAGCCATTGTTACGGAACAAAAACATCCTTACAAAGCTTCCGGCGGCAAGGTTTGGAAGGTGGAGCGTGACGGCGCACGTCCACTGGGAGGAGCGATTTTGTCAGATTTTCACCTCCGCTCCATCAGACCTCAACAATAGTCAAATCGTTTGACTCGTTTATTTACGTTTAGCTTTCGATGGCCACAACCGTTCATGTGGGATTTGATTTCTATAACCAGCATTACCACTTACGATTCACGCTTGCCACACACACACACACACACACACGTCCGTATGGACGTTTGGCTGTGAGGAAAAAGTTTTGTTTTCCTTCCGTTCCTTTTTCGTGTTATTCCTTCCCCATCCACTAGGTCTACCGCTTGCTTCGGTTCCTATTCCCGGAAGGACACGTACGGCATGGAAGAAATTCTTCCTTCCGAGAACAAAGTGGCCCAATTTCGTGCGAAGTTTTCCCAAAAAACCGTGGCGTGCTCTCCGGCACCGACCACTATTGAGATTTCCTTGAACGACCTTCGGAGGGACAACGCCACCGCATCTGATGATGATGTACACGATTTCGAGCGGAGATCGGGATTTATTTCCGTTCATTCCGTCCGTGCTGCAAGGGCGACGAGAAGCAGAATTGGAACAAACCCCGGTATCTGCTCACCCCGGGGAGTGGAGCCTTTCCGCACGTTCCGTGCTTTCACTCAGCAGCGCAATTTCCTCTACGGACCATTTTCCGGCTCACATCCCTGCGTTGCATGCGCTTTGCCTACATGCAGGCGCTTTGCGTCAACCTCACAGCATCCCATGGCAGCGTTGCCATTAGCACCGAGAAACGCTAATGCTCGTGCAAGCATACGACATCGCAGCACAAGCGTTGTGCCAGCTCTCCTGTGGCCAGGGATTTTCACAATTTTCCCACGCCTGGCGTCGTGCGGGCACGGGGACATGAAGCTGGCCCTCTGCCCAAGTTCACTGCAGTCGGCACATTAGCGCACGGCTACGACGCTTCATCGAGCCACAACAAGCACACTCATTCGCACATGCTCTCGCACACAAATACACGCACACACACACATCGAAACACACTGGCAAAAGGGCCTTTTTCGCACAGGGCCCGCCGCAGTTTTGCGAATCCCCGGGCAACCGGGGAGAAATCAAGCGTTTGGTCGGAATACTTCGGCAGCGTGCACAGTTTGGCGTGTGCAAAATTCAAGCCCCACCTTTTCGGGTGGCGAAAGGATGAAAAGAAACAACGCTATGCTTACAGGCAGCTAAAGTCCACCGTGCGGCAGTTGGTTGCAGAGTTATGTGACGAGTACGGAGAACGGAAGCAAAATTGACACCGGATGATGATCCTCACCGAGGGAACACACTGCGTACACTGAAAACGACGTTCAGGCATCGGTCGCTGGTTCGGATGGGGACCAACGTTTGTCAGGAGCAGCAACCCACGAAGTTCCCTTCGAAACCATAGCTACACACTCACGCTGTGAGGAGAAGGAACCCTCGCTATCGCTCTCACGCTCCGTTTCGTAAGGGAAAACATAATTGCGACCGATGGAAAGCTCTCGCGTTCCGGGTACTCACACGTCGGGAAAAAGGACGTTAAACGCACGATCAAGCTCACGGCAAACAGCAAGCTGGGAGTGTTTTTCCGTTCTCGAGGAAAATGTCGAGAGCATGCGATGGGAGGACACACCGGTCGGCATGCTCAGGGAAAACTGGTCGCATGCAACATGATCCAAGCAAGCCATTCTCAGCTCTCTGCTGACGGTAACTCATGGAAATGTCCAGCTCACGGTACGTACGGTGGAGTACTAGATTTCCCAGTTCGGCAGTTCCAAACTAAGAGCCATTCGCCATTCTCTCTTTCTCTTTTTCTCTCACTCTTTCTATGCAGGTTGTGTAAGTCGTTGCAAAGCTTGCTGTTCGGCTGATCCCCCAGAGCAACCCACCATCAGTACATGGTTGTGAGAACGGGAGAAGAAAAAAAAACATTTTCCCATACACATACACACACACGCAGCAAAGGAACGCCGTGCGAAAAGAATACAACCGCCACGTGATTGAGAACGTTAAGAGCGGTAGGAGACGGGACGAAAATCGGGTGTGGAAACATTTTCCGATTGCTCACGTGAAAGCCGGACCACCGTGTTCGACAAAGGACAACGGAGCAAATAGGAGAGAGCGAGCAAGAAACAACTCAGAAAAGAGACGTAAAACGAACGGAAAAGCAGAAACGTACCGTCGATGTGCTGTACCGGGGCAATAATACTACATAGTACGTTACAATACAGCAAAACTATTACGATGTCGTCGGGGGTACTGGACGAATGTGTGCTTAATAAAACCGGGGGCTAAGTAAATGTTAATGCATGCCAGTGAAGCAGCACAGCGCGTTGAGGACATAATTTTTTTCCTCTACTCTGCATGGTGTGACATTTCGTAAATATAGAAATAATTTGAGCGTAACTTGCAAATAAAGTCCAGCTTTTGATTATTCACACTCACACGCGTGCGACATTGCTCGCATACAATCGTTTTTCCATCGTGCCGTTCCGCTAAGATTTTCCGCTTCAAAATTCTTCCATTCTCTGTTATGATACGGCACGTCACGGAATAAAATTATGCTAAAGCATGAAAAAAAACGCGGCAATATCCAATCTTGAGTGAGAGAGAGAGAGAGAGAGCGTGCTCGTGAGCGAAAGAGAGAGAGAGAGTGCGAAAATTTGCAGGAGCAAACTGTGACGTCAGCAGCCAATGGGGCTTCACTTCTTTCAGCTCCACGTCCATCCTCCACTCTTTGGGACGCTGTTGAATCATCAATTTGAATACATTATGTGCGCCAGCATGAATTGACAGGGGGGGGGGGGCAAAAGCGTTGCCCGGGGAAGTTCTAATATCATGAAGCGAATGGTATTTAATTTCTAAATAGCCATTGCCAGAGGCGTTCAATATTTAACCATCGATAGCCCGCCCATGGATGTGGAAATGTGTGCGTTTTTTTTGTAAAACAGTTAAGCCAGAAAGCCGAGCACTCCATCCGCATCCGGAAATGGCCCCTTGAGCAGATAGTGCTGTTTTGAATCCTTGCGCTGTGAACAACGCATAGCATAATGGCCGCAGGCTCTTCACTTCTCTCATTTATCCCAAGTCCACCTGCCTGAATAGATGAGCCAGCGTGGAACAATTTGTCAGTTTCTCGTCCAATGCAAGGATTAAAATGCGTCCCTTTCGCGCTGATTAATGGCTAGACCGAGCCGCGCCGCACAAATCAAGACGTTGAAAGCCTGTTGCCTAGAAATAACTCAAATTCCACTTAAAACTTCATCCATCACAAAAATCAGCCGAAGATAAATGAATGTCTAAATTTCCCACCGTACCGCTCTCGCTGATGTCCACCACTCCACGCCAAGCTTTTCCCAGGGAGGTTGGAAGGAAAAAAAAAGGGATAACAATAGCTTACTCCCGCGAGTCGGTAACGAGAAGCTAAAAATAGTGTACAATCCCGCCCATCCCGGCACACGTTGCCTTCGTTAGGGAAAAACGCGGCGTTGTCGGCTGCTTCACCGTGCGGATCTGCCACCGCTTCCCGGTGGGATCGTCACAACTTTTGCCCCCTTCATAATGTGCGCTTGCTTGAAGCAGCTCGTTACGATATGCTTCGTTTTTTTTCTGTTTCTTCTTGCGCCGCTACAAATTGAGTCCACTCCAGGCTGCCGGAGCAGCTGGCTTTCCGGTTCATATGCTACATTATTTAATGTTGCAGCGTGTGGGAACGAGCAGGGACATTCGCTGCATCGGTACGGTTGTGAGCTTTATGTTTCGCTTAAAAATGGGTTGTGTTTGCCTACCAGCAGCAGGCGGAAAGTTTGCTCGTTCACCAGTTTATGCAGGGACAAGTTTGCCACCCTCCAATGGAGCCGCCCAGTACTTCACATGATGATGTAAAAGAATAAATTCGTCCAACGCGCCGGGCACACATGTGTTGTAATCGGCACTAGCCCGGGATGGAAACGTCACCGAGTAAACATTATTCATCAACACGACCCCAACAGCCAACAGCCAATTAAGGAAACAAATGGTACGCCCTGCCGGAAGTTGCGCATATTTGCCACTGCTCGTATATCCGGAGCACTTCCGTTTGGCCGTTTGCTGCAAGTATATGCTGGCAATTACATCTAGCATCCTTTTTGCCCCAAGACCAGATGCCAATTATATTGGCAGGGTAGTTAATTAACCAGCCGCATGACGCAATGAAAATCTCAAAAGAGTTTAGGTCGTACACTTTCCCTGGGCTTAATTACTCGTAGCTGGTGTACGTTCAAGTGCTGTAAAGCCATCTAACAACGCTTGAAGATTGCGTTCCTTCATTTGAAACCTGTTTGAAAATTGAAACCACCCATCGAATCCAGCCACTGCGTGGATTGCAAGTGCTATGTACTTCTCTCGCCTGGTAAATAGCCGCAATAGTTTGCGGAACGTGCCAATGCGTGCAATCCCACCCCCTTTCGGGCTTGGTGGTTCGACCTTCGAACTGCAGCACAAATCGACAATCTGCAAACCCGCCCGGGGCGTTTCGTTTGAACCAGCGTGATGCGCCTCATCTGCAGGAGTGCGGATTGGAATGAAATATTATCTGCATCACCTTCGCACCTGCCCACTGCCACAGGTTCTGGGCTGGTTGTGTGCAGTTGGTGCATGCCTGCCTGCTGACACGCAGGAACCGAAAAGACGCCAGCTAGCAGCTAGCCAAATCAGTGCTGTGTGCTACGGTGGCGTGCGGTTCTGACGAAATTTCGTCCTGCAATAGCGGGTTTTAATTTTAATTAGTTTATGTGTAGAACCCGCCATGCAACAACTCGTTACGAGCACGAAATGATATACTGAAAAAGAAGGTTCCAAAAAAGGGCGCTATAGTCGCATCTTTCAATTTGGTTACGTACTGTAAATTTGGAAATTTAATATTGTTCGAATAGTGCACCAAAGACAAACACGCAACGTCATCGGTGCACGTGCAGCTGGTTGAGTACTGGACCGAGCCTCACGTGGCTGCGATACGACCGAAGATGAGACCGTTCTGACGTCAGTGAAAAATCTGGGGAAAAAAGCATGGCCTACGTGGACGTCTGCACGCTGATTTCCATATGATTTTGGCAATTATCTAGACCGGCTGTGCTTCGAAAAGATCGTCTCATGGCACGTTATGGAAGATGAAGTTCGCTCTCTGTGCTCACAACAAAGCACAAAAACCAATCATTCTAGCTCTAGCTTTTACCGTACCAATACTCATGAACAGAGACTCAACAAACGCGAAACTCTATCTGGTTTTATCCCTAGCAGTGCCTGATCTCTGGAAATTGGGTTAATTATATTTTTCTTATTGAATGTTAGATCCTACTTTCGCCATTACCTTTTTTGTGAAACATTCTAGCTCTCTTTAAGCAGCAAAACACAGTAACAACAAACCAGCTGTTTAATGAAAGCCATGATTAAAAACTGGCAGTGAAGGATAACGGACATCAAATATTCATTCGAAGATGAGCATTTTCAAACGAACTCAGGGGACAACCTTCAACGCCCCCTCTCAAAGGGGTGCGAAATGCAAGTAATTTTAACTTGATTGTTCGCGTTTTTTTTTATTTGCAAATCCCATGTGCATTCAATTTCAAGTGCGTATGGTTTTTGCCATCGTTCAAACCAAAACCAACAAACCGAGATACTGTAGAGCGTGTTTACTCGTCACATTTAACAGCCCTGCAGCGTTTCCGCTCGGTGTGGGATATTTATTAAAACTCATTAATGATATTAACGACACGGCTTGGTTCGCCAGCAGCAACAGCAGCAACAGCAGCACATAAAATCGAGAATCTAATTAAAGCTTAACAACAACCGGCGGACCGATCGTTTACATACCGGGTTTTGGGTGACGATGGCGCTTTAGCGCGAAAAGAAATCTCCCCTGCGGCAGCGAGGAGAAACCCAAAACGCAGCCTAATTAAATTATTTCAATTAAAGTTCCCGAAAAAAATGCCACATTCCTGGCGCGTTGGTTCGCCGATGGGGACGAAACGTTGCGAAGAATCAACAAGCATTGTTTGCACGGAAGGCACCCCAGGATGGCGCGTAAGCTCCTTTCAGCTTGTGTAAATTGTGCCAAGCGTGGAACGAAATGTCCGCATTATCGTCTGCAGCTTACCGGCAGCATGTAAAGCTCATCATTCTGGCCTGACATATTCGGCCCGAGGGTGGAAACGGTCCGCAAACGAATGCCAGCCCACACTTTCAGCAAACGCGCACACCCCCACAGGACAAAGCGACGGTACGAGAAGTGAATGCTTTTCTTCATCGATTTTCATCCCCACGGAGCAACCGGTTGTTGGACTCCGGCCTTCGTCCTGGATCGAATAAACGAAGCATTCTGTACGAGAAAGTCTGCCCACAGCATCCGGTCCCGTGATAGGGCGCGGAGTGTTTTCTACGCATCGGAAGCTGTATTGTTTCGGGGTGCGGGTGTTTACACACTACTAGCCTCTCTTCGCTTCCTTGCCGCTCGCTCTCAGCAAATCGGTAGCCCCGGAAGGACGCTACAATCGCCAAGCCCTTCCTGGGAAGCAACTGCGACTCCCTCGCTATGCGTATGCCTTGGCAACCAACACACAAGCAAAGGCTTCAATCCTGGCAACAACCGTAAACAGGCAGTTGGCACAGCCACGCAGATTGCACATGCTGCGGCACTCAAAGATGTGACGTCATTCGACGAACCCGCAGCAACACACCACCCACCACATTGGGAAGAAAATGCGTATCCTGCGAACACCCACCGCTCAATACATGCAGCCACACTACTCCGTGACGGTCGAATAGGGGAACGATTTGCTCCCAGCTTGCTCCCAGAGACCACCCATCTCGCCGTTGATGAGCTGCGGCGGAAATGTACTCTTCGGAAATGCTCCACCTCCGTTCCCAGGGCCCCACTAACGATGACGCAGTTTAGAGAGCTCAACTCCTTCGTTGTCTTATGCACGTACGATGGCAACACGCAAACAAAAAAAGAAGGGCACATCAGCAGGGGCTGAATAATTGAAGCAATTGTTTATTCAATTGCTGGCCGGAAGTAAAAACGTGCTTAGCATAAGCAAGACCTCCATAAAACAACCTTCACCGCTTAACCCCTTTTGATTTGGATCAACCTGCTATGCAGCATGCAATTTGTTACGAGCGAACCGTGGTGTAGAGATCGAACTTATTTATGGGTTGCGTAATTTTGCTTTATGCTACTTGATTTTTAATTCATTTAAAACAACCGGCAATGAAACTGTAAAGCAGCATACAAATTTAAATTGAAATCATCATACTAAATGAAATTAATGCTATTCTCTGATGAACATTTACATTAAATCAGCAATGATCGGATATTATCGATTTTTTTTCGGATATTTTAAAACCTATCTTGAAGCTAAATCTAGTTGCGATTGTAAACATTATGCTCGCGTTTATTTAATATTATATTTATATGTTTTTTCTTGTGTTCGTTTATTTTTTTTTACTTTTCCTCATTTTCATATAAATTCTCTAGGGATCAACACGAATTTTATTCTTCCCCTGTCCTTGTCCGGTCGATCGATCTTACACATGCTTGTTTGCTCTTCCAGCCCTCATTTACTCAATATATGAGTGTATTCTTTTAGTTGTTCCTTTCTCAGATAAACAAAAATCCCAAACATACAATATCAAGCATTAGCCAAATAATTACTTTATCGAGCTCACACAAGCACTACAATATAAACAGTAACGCCGATGATACGGACAACCGGGAAAATATCCGAAAAAAGGTGACATCATTTCTAGCAAAATTTGGTTTATAACTAAACAAATCGAAAAAATAAAACAACATCACCGCACCACACACTCCTTTCGCTCCGTGCTCGATTGGGAAGGCGGTAACCTTTCATTCTGCCTTATCGGGTATACCACCCATTTGTGCCACTCTTTTGTGTCATCGAGCTGGCGTTTTGCTGAATTAAACGCGAATTTGAGCGGCCTTCATGAGTCAAGCCAACACATAACGGCTCTCGGAAAGAGCAATGACTACCGAAGCGATCCTTTAAATATTCATAATCATCGCTTTTTGGCAATGATCATTAACTACCGTCTCTTATTGGATCGTTCTAGTACAATATTTAAGTATGATCTCCCGTCGTGCTCTCTATGAGAGCATGGTAAAACTTAACAAAACCACGAACAAATCGGACCCAACGAGCCAGCGTCTTTCGACCAAACAATTGTCACCGCTTCTGAATACTAAACATCTTCCTTCAAGCGAACATGTGAACTCTTAACAAATTTCTTGCGTTTTTTTTTTAATTTACTTGAACACACTTCATTCACAAGCAACACACTTGTTCAAAGCGAAAAATAATCTGCAAGCGAGCGCCTAGCACAACGCTAGAAAAGCCCTCAGATCCAAAATAAAACATCCTTCGCTTCGGTTCGGTTCGGTTGCATTCTCTGCAATGCAGCACCCACGTTGAGGATCTCATAACATCGGCCCCACACAAAAATACAAACGAAAGAGGGTGCGTGCAACCGGAATTAATTCCTTTCCAGCTTCTCCACATCACTGTTTGAGATCCGCAACATTCCTTTTAACCCCACACACCCCTAGCGCAACGTTTTAAATACATGAAGAACCAACACAAACATACACACACACGGTTATGCGATTGCTTTTACGTTACGATCACTTTTGTACTGCTTCATCCCATTTGTCACAGAGTACGGCAGTGCAGCAATGCACCATCATATGCATATGTTATGTTATGTTTTGTTCGTTAGCACACAATCCCGACACACTTACTCTCCTCGAACCCTCCTTCTACTGTACTGATCACGGTTAGTTCTCGAGTTTCTCCAAGCCACGAACGATGTCGTCGATGCCGCTGTCCTCCGTCCCGGAGCCGGTCAGATCGGACAGCTCATCCAGACACTTTTGCCGCTTGCGCACGTTCCAGTGCAGACATTCGGCAAGCGAATCGAACCAATCTGCGATCTGATCCTGCGCGCATATGCTTGGCACCGGGTATATGGAGGTTGTAACGTGAAGACTACAACGCAGGGAATCGCATGTTATCGCCAATTTGGCAAAATAATGACGGCGGCACTTACCTGTCACCGTGCAGCAGCTCCTGGCGATTCCGTCCATCAAACGACACCCACGAGCTGTTTCGACTGTCCGGGGAAATTGCAATCTAGAATGAAAATGACATCATGAATTCGCCGTATCACGCAGAATTTCAAGCTGCAGTAACGCACCTTGAGCTCGACGCCTGCTGGCAGTACGATCGGCCGGAAACTGAGCGAATGGGGACAGATGGGCGTGACGAGAATGGCCGGTACGGACGGGTGTATCATCGAGGCACCGGCAGCTGCCGAATAAGCCGTACTGCCGGTCGGTGTAGACACGATCAGTCCGTCACCCTGCACCGAGGTAATGTGCTTCCCATCCAAGAACAGATCAATGTTGCTCAGGTATGACGACAGGCCTCGATCTATGACGACTTCGTTTAACACCTACAATGGAATCGTAAGGAATGTTTTAATATTCGCTTTTGGCCATCGAGCATCCGTTTGACTACCTACCAGGATGTTTGTCGATGGATCCTGAGACGATTTGAAGGTGGAAATCTCCTGTTCCGTTTTGTCCTTGCGCACAATGATACACCGCAGCCGGCTGCGTAACGTGAGCGCTGCGTGACCCTCGAGCACGTTCGTCACCTGCTCCTGGAAGTTGTCGAACTGGAACGGGGTCAGGAAGCCGAGCGACCCCAGATGGAATGCCATTACGGGCGGGACGGACTTCTGGAACAGCAGTGACGCGTACAGCAGTGTCCCATCGCCCCCGAGACAGATGATGAAATCGATCTTATCCGTCAGATCATCGCGCCCGTCCTTGAACGAGATCAGCTTATCCTGCACCTTCGTGAACCGCTTATCGCCGGTCAGCAGCGGATCGTCGAGGATGGCGGCCTCCACCCAAACGACCATGTGCTTCTCGTGGATCAGCCACTCCACGAGCTGAACGAACGGCTGCAGGACCTTCGAATCACGAACCTTCTTAATGACCAGCACCGCCAGCGGTGGTTTGTACCACGTCAACCGTTGGCTGGCCGGATCCTGGATTTGCCTGTGAAAACCAAACGCAACAATGAGTGTCCAATGTTCTCTTGCTATCGTCCTTAGTGTGTACGTACATCACCATCGCCGAGTTTTTCATGATCCGACCGCATGGTCCAAACTGTTGGAACGGTGACGGTGCATTCAAGCTTCGGGTTCGCCTAAAAATAGAGCAATAATTATGAAACGAATGTTAGTAAACGAATCAAACATATGTATAATCGATTATAGCGATATAAGTGAATTAATAAATTGTTTAACACAAGTGCAACATTCGAGCATGAACGTTGATGAGGCCATGTCGTTTACATTTCACAGTTATTCATCCATCAAGTTTTTCTCTACAACATCCGTCGATTGATCCTGTATACAAACAATAGATTGCTTGCCCGCCCCCAATGTGTATGCAATTCAAAGCATTTCATTAGATAAGGCAATGTTTAAGTAGGCAATTGGACTTCCTAGACATTTCCTTCTACATCACACTCGAGACAATAATGCCAATCAAGGACGGGAAGTCAACCGATGCTTGCCATCGAGTTTCAAACACTGCGTTAGATGGCAAGTTACCCCAGTTCAACCCTTATCAAACAGCTTCCCAAGCGAACCCGTATCAGCTGTAGCAACGGCAACTACAGCTCCTTTCCTAGCAACATTGTACGATGACCTTTGCGAAATGATTCAATACTCAATATTTCACTTCTAGCTTGGTCTTTTAACACCACACGAGTGCTTATGGTTTACACGATATATGATCTGTCCAAAAACAATTTTTTTCACATTCTCAAGAAAGAAGGAAACCCATTTTTTAATTATTATCCTGACAAGCTTCATGTTTGCACACGATAATAAAAATATCAGTCACGAGAACGTAACGAAATATTCAATTACAACTTCATAATTGCATGCCACACGTGAAAAGCGGAGAATTAAATCAAAGAAACTTTAATTGAAGTTAATTACTGCCGCCGTACCCTTATCGTTAAAAGCAACCCTGACCAACCACAACCGACTGAACATCCCCACACAGCCAGTCAACCTCCTTCCACCTTCGGTTTACCCCAAAACAGACTTCCTGCTTCCTTTCACACTTCGCACACGCCACCCACCCCGAGGGGTAACCTTCATGCTCCCACCTGCCAAACCAACCCCCAGCGAACCTCTCGCTCCACAGCCGAGCCACCTTCAGGACGGGTCATTACTTTACCTCATCGAAACGATTAGTGAAATTGTCAGGGCGGACAAGTTTTGCAGCCCTACCTATATCTGGCTCTCTTTCACACCATCTGGCTTTTCTGGTTATTTTTTTTTTCGTGCAGTTTCTTTTCGTAAACCCATTCGCCCTCCCGTGAAGCTGAACCGATCATCTCGCCGCGATCTTCCATTCGATCGTTGGCCAAGAATAATGAGTAGGCCCCCCCGTTCGAACACATCCACCCGTCGGTGGTTATGCCGCCATGCCCACGGGTTCTCCTTCTGTTCGATCACCTTCTTCCCAACATCGCCCACGTCACAAAACCCAACGTGGGAGATGGGAGCGAGCGAAATAAAATAAAGCCCCAATCGGACGAAAAGACGCAGCCAATTTCAAGCCAGCGAACGGCGCGCGTTTCCACCCTTTCGATACTTCCAGTGTCGCCCCGTGTGTCCAGTTTTGCGTCATAGCCTTGTAGTGCACCCCTCCTCCCTCGCGCGTTCTTCCACCCTCCACCTTTGAGGTTCTCAGCCCCATCGCTTGACGTAAGAGCAGCACCTTTTCTTGATCTTCGAACGAAAGCCCAAAAAAGGCTCTCTTCGCGGTAACGCGGATCGAAGGTTTCGCGCACGAGCAGCACCTACAGGGGGGCCGGAGTAGCCCTCCGCGGACATATACCCTACCCCACCCACCACGGACCTTTTCGGACGCCACAGGAGCAGCTGATCTTCGTCCGCCGGTATATCATCCTCGGCCGAAGGAGAGCCACCGATCGCACCGTTTATGTTGTTGCTGCTGGTTGCAACTGCTGCAAACGACGAACCATTATGCTGACGATGAACACCCGGCTGTTGATGGCTGCTGTGCGTACAGTGCGTGTGATGGTTCTGGTGATGATGATGCTGGTGCAGCCCAACTGCAGGGTGATTGAAACGCACCAGATCGGCCATAAAATCGTCATTTTCGTGCGTTTCGGCCATGGTTTGTTTGCGCGTTTCGAGGGCGGTGGTGATCGAGGCTATAACACTCGCTATGCGATGCGATCGTACGGGAAACGATCAAGGAAACGAATTATATTTCACGGCTCATTTACTGCGATCGCGAAAGCAACACACAGAGAACGAGCTGATTCAACGGCGGCACACAAAAATACGGCACAAAGTCCGACAACACACTGCCCGAGTGACGAACGGCACTGATATAAACGCCCTAAACGATGGTAAGTTACTGAAGCAACTAAGAAGCAAATCACAGCACTAGGAGCAGTTATCGAAACAACAAACACTATGTATCCCTGCACCACAAATGCACTAAGCATGCATGCACTTTGACACCTCAACACGCGTGTCTCCTCTCGCGACTACTGACACACGATCGTGCGCGCGATCGTTCGAAAACCGTTCGATGAAGGATCAAAAAGTCGCTGCTAGTAATCAGCACACGGTCACACTACCACACAGGTATGGTTTTGGTGAACGCACACACCGCGATCGCGTGTGTGCCCTCTGTATCGCACGCGAGATGATACTGAGGTGTGTGCACGGCCACTACTTTCCAGCGGGCAGGTGTGTCACGGTGCACGAATATCGGCCACACACACGGCCGCTATTTTGCCACTCGATCAGTTCGTCCTTGCTGCATTGCGCGAAACCTTTTTCCTGCGCTCCTGCTGAGAACGATGAAGCTTATTCCGCCAATCGGACGAACAAACCGACATTATGCTTTAAAAAAACCACCACTCACACGCAGCGCAGCGCTGTGTGCAAGTACACTAAAAGAGAAACCTGCACAGTGTAAGGTAAATAAACTTATCATCGCAAACACTCGAGGGCAAGAGAAAGGTGTTCTGAGGGAGGTCCCGATCAAGTAGAGGGCGCCAACTAAAACCGGAGTCTGCAGTCTGAACAAGACAACGGCAGAAAAAAAAAACAAGACTTGCTCAATGAGACGTGCCGTCTGGGAGAACTGCACAAGCCGACGTCCAGCAAGTGGACGGACGGGTCAGTTTTAAAGTGCGCGTGCAGACTGAGACTATGTGTGTGTGTGTGGTAGGCACACCGACAAGGAGCGTACGAACACGATCGATTGGACATAATTTAATCGGATCGTCGACGATCACCACTCGACGATCGTTTTGGGGGCACTGTCAGGGACACCCAGCGACAGGGCACGCGAGATGATGATGCTGCGTCGTAGTACAGGGGTTGTTCGCAGTATAAAAAGTGAACAAACAGCGATGCAGTGTGATGCAGTGTGATCGTAAAACCAGAGGTTTATTAGGGATACGATGGATTTCAAGCTTGGATGGAAACAGAAACCCACTTCGTGGAAGAATTTACCACGTTGTTGCAGGCAAGTGTGTTGGGGGAACAAAAATCTTTAGCTACACAACACAGCTACAGATTAATCGTTAATTGCTGGATTTTCCTTTTGCTGGATATTTTCGTTTAGTACCATTTTGACGCATCATCGCAGTATGATCACATCGTAAAACTGCGGTGAGCTTGAAAACGAAGATTACATTCCCAAAAAAATTCCTTTTTATATTGAACTTACAGACCCATATATTAGAATCAACACAAACACAAATGCAGCTGTACACACAAATCGATAGGGATGCCCTTCGTTGATAAATTAACCCTCTGTTGGGTAGTGAATTAACAAAAACCCCCCACTCAGTCATTAGCAAACCCAGGCACACTTACATTCCATCACACCTCTGGATATAGCACACACAAAAAGTACGTCGGAACCTGACAGTTCTCTCACCGTCTAAATCTGTCAAATCATGCTCTCGTAACCTCCCGAGTAATGCCTCTAAAGCTAATTGGGCCCGACGGAATGACGAAGCAATTTTTTTTAATATTTCTCTGGGGGTGAGCAATCTACAAGAATGTATCATTTATGTCGCGTGCGTCGTTACCTATTTTGCTACGTCGTTACTATTGCAAGGATGATGCTCCGTCCAGCCGAAGCAACACAGAACCGTAAGGTCTGCATACAACAACACAAGCTGCTAGGCAACACTAACCAGAATACACCTTCGGTCTACTATTTGTACCTTCTTGAACACGTTCAGAAGCGCTGCTGCATTTTTGAAATCAGGAAAATCCAGCCTACGCAATAACTCCGCTCCCAGTATTAACCTCAGTAGTTCCACAGATTAGATTTCGCACAGATAGAGCCACGGAAAACCACGAGATCATTGTCCACGTTTCGCAGGAATCTCACTGAATCGGAAACTCCTGCACTTTTGTGTGAACGTGTCATAGGTTAAGCTCATTTTGTACTGGATAACGTTTTCCAAACTAACTATTTCTGTTCTTTACGCAAACTTAAAATGCTTGAAGTGAAAATTTAAAGCAAAACAAAGCTTAAAAGACCAAAGAATTCGCCTGAGGGCACACGGAACTGTAACCTAACTGAACCTCTTATCGGTACGATAAACCGTTCGCTACTAAACCGATAGGCCGTCAAGAAATTGGGATCAAGTCCGAAAAAACTGTCTGTCACTTACAAAAAGTAACCACAACCGTCCAAACTCCACACCTTGGGCGCCCGGTCAATCCATGTCATTATCATTTGCTGCTTTGATCGATAGCTTCCAGAAGCTCGTGGACAAAAATTATCTAACAATGAACAACAGAAAGTACCTCACAGACACTTCATCGCAATGTCCTCAACTGTGGCATACCGGTTCTCGTTGCTTGTGTTTGCCCTCTTTTGAACCAGAATTAATCTATGTGTAAAGGGGTTTCTGCAGGTCACCGAGGGGTGACTGGTCACCTATCGGAACGGCTAGCAGAAGCAAAGTTTACCATATCGTCACACAATAAACAACGGTCCAACTGTGCTATGAGCCACGTATCAGCCATGTAACAAGAACTAAGCAACCGTCATTTTGTTACACTCATCAATACATCGGCACGAAATCAAAAACACCCAACAGCTGAAGAACTTTAAAGCTCAAACCCCCATTCGCATTCATTACGCGAGTAAACTGTTGCAAAATGCGCTGGATGTAACAAACGATCAGTTCGAGCAATGCACAGTTGTGGCACAAACAAACTCCCCAACATAACGCAACACATACGGCGTACTCGTAATGCACATTAGCCCTCCGCTGATGAAGGTTTAAGGTACCTAAAAAGCAAACAAACTCGATCAAAGGTATTAGCTTAAGAGGATCCTGATCACAAAGGCATGCGGTGTTTGCTATTCCCTCCTTTTTGTACTCATTTCCTTCTCCCTTATTGTGAGCTATCTGGTGCTGTGATCTCTAAACCCGTCTTCGAGCAAAAAAAACAACAAATAGAATCGACTTTAACGTCAGGGAAGGAAGTGAGAGGTTTTGTTAGGTGGCGTATTGCGCGCATCCACTTACGGCCATGTGCCGGACCGTCTTCGGCGAGTGTCAGACGAGAAGTAGCCATCGTCGTGCAGGTGATCGTCATCACTCCATTCGACGTGTTTGCCACTGCCGCCATTGCTGCTGCTGCTGATGCTACTGCCTGCCGCCTGGTGCTGATGATGGTAGCTCGATGCTGTTGAGCTGCTGCTGGACATGCTATTGCTACTTCTTATTCTAGGGCGTATCACATGACCATTGAAGTTGTACTGTTGCTGCTGATGCTGCAGTGGATGGATTGGCCGATCCATTGCAATGCTCTTGAGCCCTGAAGAGCCTCCTCTGGCGATCGACGAACTACTGGCACTGAACGTCTGCTCCGGCACGTTGTTGTTCACTATGTCACTAGTTCTTGGGTGTCTAAAATCGGACTCGTTCGTACCGCGTGTGGCAACGTGCGGCATCCAATTGTTTGTGCTGGATCCGGTAGCCTTAAGCTTGGCCGCTTCGCGACCACCGAACATCACTGATGACGCAGTGGGCGTTGATGACGCCACCAACGATGACTGCTCCCGGGTTGGTTCCGTATCACGCGTCCAAACCGAGGAAAGACGGTACTGTACGCGCTCCTCGAGGCGTGACTTGTGAAGCGTTGCGAGATCCACATCGGACAGGTAGGCCATACTGCGAGCAGACGAAACCTGGACGCGAACGAACAGATGTGGCTGGCTTCCCTTTTTGATTGGCCTTTTTGATTCGCTCACTGGTGTTCCTCTTGTTTTCCGCACTCACAACTCATTCCGGGGAATTCGCGGGGCGAATACACACACGCACACACCGTGGTCTTTGGTCATTACAGTGGCATTACAGTGGTCTGCTGGCGTCTGCTGTCTCTATCGATCAACACACACACACACTTCACGCGATCGATCGCCTCCAGGAATGGGGATTGCAAATTAAGGGATGCACGTTCACCCGAAAGCCCGCCCTGTCGTTATTTATAGCCGTTACAGTCGTAAAGTTTCATTAATTCCTCGGGCGTGCTTGCCGCATCAAGGAACGCCGCGGGCACGCGATCGCAGGCTTACTGAAACGGAAATGACAGAGACGCACAGGCGTTAACCACAGGAACCGAACCGCAATCCACACGCGGGCGAACGGAGAGTTTGAAAGGATTCTATTCTCGCGAGAAAGATCCGCTACCAACGGGTTTTGTAGAGGAGACTGACTGGAGTGACTTCTCAACCAGCACGACGATCCACGACTGTCTCGGAACTCTCGTGAACTGATTCCATTAAACCATCAGTGACCAACCGCGTTGCGTTACGTCTCAATGTTGGAGATTACTTATCACCATTGTTGACGGAGGAAGTATCACAAGTACCATACACAGCATCAAACACGCGGCTGATAAGAAGTGACGTGTTTGGTTTCACGACGTCGTTTGTCGTGGGCGCCAATTTCATCCGGTGTACTTCAGTAGCACCTTTGTTTCTGATATTGCTGCACGATGACTTTGTAGAATCGCCGTAGAGCAAACACAACCATCAATCGGTTAATCAAATCACGCGCATTTGCTACTGGAAAACATTCTCCACACACTGTGCGCTTCTTCACCCTAGACAGACAGCAGCTCCGAGATCCAGGATCCTGGATTTCCCGCGACCACAGTACCGACCTTGCGTGTTTCGCAGTTCTGAGTGTTTGTGAGAGCGTGGAACCGGAGGTGTACACGCTCAAGCGGCATGCAACAGCTCTCTGACCCTGGCATACACCTTGACGTGACTCGTCGACGTCGTCACTAGCCCTCTGCGCGTTACGTCAGAGGTAACAGCTTTGGTTAGCATCGCGGCAGGTCGTGATCGTTAGCGGACTTCTTCGAACCAGGTGGGTGCTGTTGTAGATCACCCTTCTCTTCCTATGCTGTCTGTAAGTATCACCCGCGAAAGCATCTAAAATGCGCACGAAAAAGCGCTCTTGTGTGCGCCGAATAGTGCTCGTATTTTTCCGCACAGGGTTTAATCAACTGCGCAAATAAAGCTTCCATGGCCATCGCAGCTATCCGAAGACACCACCGGGCACACCGCAACGTTACGCAAAAATTGCAACCGCTACCGGTTTCATTAACAGCTTTCTGATCAACCCACCGCGCGAAGGTCGGGGCGATTTCGGCATCGCGATCACGGCACAACCGCGCACAATGACCTGTACCGAGCGCGGGGTAGGAAGCGAGCAAGGAAGGAAAGAAGGTGTTCAGGTGGCAAGGAATAGTTGAAGGTCTTCCTTTTGGACGTCGGCATAAGCTTTCCAAAAAAGCGATCGTTTCCCTTTGGCGATGTGCGCAACAAACTCTAATGCGTTAAACCTTGCGTGTCCAAAATGGTTCTACAAACGCCACTCTGGTAGAGGGAAATGACATTCAAAGAACAACCTACGATCAAGATCAAGATCACCCAGAGCCGGCAGGATGTCGGCACGACATTAACGTGTAATCTGCCACAAACAAAACCACGCTGCTGGAAAAAGGTAATCACAATGTAACAGTTCGACGAAGATTACAGACACAAAGAGAGGTCTTGGAAACCTACAAAAAAAAACATTGATAAGAACCCACAAAGAGCTAGTTTGAAAACACACGCTCCAAATTCACCTCTAACGATCCACGATCGAACAACACGGTGCATCGCACGATCGAAGGTTGTTCGAGAGCTTGCAGGCAGCTTTCCACCGATGTTCAGAGGGCGTGTTAGTGGTAGCGCCATACATTCGCGGCTGGATGCTCCACTGAGCCTTCGCCAAGGGCAAACCGTGCATGTGTTACGTAACAGATCGCGATGGCCGAAAGGTGGCGGTGGCGAGAAGTCGAAGTCAACATCAAACACAATCTCACCCTCGTGCACACCATTATCAGCACCGAAGGGTGTGCTAAAGGTGTTACAAACAGCATCATCAACTGCTGCTCTGGGTCTACACGAAGCGCCCATTTTGCTTGATGCCATCAACCACAAACCAATAGAAGGTACACCCTTCTCTACAGCAGTGAACACCTGCGGACGGTGGATTGCCAGCAAACGAACCTTGCCAAACCGACCAACGGAACGGAACGTACCGAAAGATTCTATTAGCCTCCACCGGTCGGGCTCAAGGATGGTTGGGATCGAACGGTACGGTGACGGGGGAGTTGGATGATCGGATGATCTTGATGACGATCAATCAACACGCTGGAAGCAAACGTTCCACGGTTGGGGAGGCCTTGAACATCGGTAGGCTTTATGTCGGTGCTCGGCACTCAGCTAACCGTGACATCGGACCTGAGGTGGTCGTCGTGCACGAGAGTTGGGTGGTTTTGCTCATTATTTATTTTGTTCCACCGGTTTGAAGGCCTAACCGTTGGGAGGCAGGATAGCTCTACCTCTGGTAGAATAGGGGATGGGAAAGCGTTGGTACAAAAAAAAACACATTCCATCCAATGGTGGATGAGCTCGAGAGCTAAAAGATGGACAATTATTTACCAGAAGTCAGGCTGACATCTGAACAACGGGAACCAAGGCTGTGAGCTGCTAACGAGGTGTAAGAGGTAGTGTACTACCGCACCTTCAGCTGAGAGACAAATTTGTGTAAAAATTCCGACCAAAATTGTACACTGGAGTTCTTCAAAGTATTTAAATCGCCACCTCGCGGGATCATCAAGCATCCTCGGAATGTACTAGACTTCTTACTTCTCCGACACTTTGTGAGCCTTCTCGCACAAAAAGTACGCGTTCTCTCTGTACCATTGCGCACGCAAATTATGCAGGGTAATTTGTGATAATACACTACCATTTACCACTGGCAGGCGATAGTTAGGGAGCTCCCGTTCACTTTGAACCAAACCGCAATCAGTAGCGCTTCAACAATGTACCCACCACCATTAGAGCGGGTTGCATTCGGTACAGAACCGGGAATAATCTACACTTTGAAACTAGCTCAAACCAGACCCTTGAAGGGCTGTTATTTGCATGCTCGTATGATGTAACGTAATTTGGGAGGCAACTGGCAGAAAACGTGCAATTAAAACCGATCGAGCGGGATCTTTTAAACCACTGGTTGAAGAGAGCCAACAGAGCACGCTCAATAATGATCTCAACAAATGTACGCGACAAACGAACCGAGGAAAATGCATCACTTTAATTTAATGCGCCGAACGAATCGGCGGAAAACGTCCAGCGATCGTACAGGCGTGTCGGTTACTGTACACCCGTTATATATCAAATAGAAAAATATAAACGTGACAACGGCGATAAAAAACATATGCCACTAATTTTGCAATCATTTCGTGATTTATGGTACTAAAGTGTTTTATTGTCTGAAGAGACATACGAGAGAGCAAAAAAGAAACAACGATCATCTGCGGACGATGGCGCCCGGGGAGGTAGGATTGTTTCGAGAAAACCAAACCTTGTGTCCTACTTTTCCTCCGTACGACCTTACACGACACGGCGGTGGTGTGGTGATGCATTCCCGCCCCTTGGCGTTGCAGAAATTCTTCAGCACATCGGCGATATTTTCTCCCTCATTTGAACAACCCACACGTAATAAAGGCTCTTGAATGAATGGTTTGGCTTTGGAGGTAGATTCATTTTGCGCTTCTCTTGCCCACAAAACGTACGCAGACTTTCGTGATGATCATGATTGCTCAGATGAGGAGGTTTTTTTATTCATTCCATTTCCCTAAACCACGTTGGCGGACAAAACCCCCTGGCGGGTGCCCTTTTAAAGGGTGATCTGTTGTTTTCTCTCCATTAAAACGGTCACTTTATGGGGTGGGTTTGCTCGGCAGGAACGACGAACGACCCCTATTCCATTCGCCGTTGTTTGTAAATAATCCAAATGACGCCGTCAATTAAAACTGAGATCGCTCCTTGGTTGTGGTTGCAAAATGAAACGATCCTCCCGTATCACCCATATAGCGCCCTGTTTGGTGGTGTTTTTACTTTTCTTCACACGACAACACCTTCAAGACCAGACGCACTGGGGTAAGAATGAAGCAAATTAGAAGAAAAACAGCCCCTAAGCCACTCCAAACCAGATCTAGAGCCGAGGTAGCCCAGAGCAAAAACTGACCCGTCAAAAACCGTCAATGAGGCCAGAGACCGCTCTCACTCTCGTCTTACGAACGGTGTTGTGTGTTGGGCTTTTGCGTAACCGCCTGCAATAAACCTCGGCTTGAGGAGGGCCGCCTTTCTATCGAAAGAAAAAGCCGCCAAACGATCCACACACGCACAGAGCGGCCCCATTAAAAACCTCTCTTAGGACGGTGGCCCCTAAGGCGCTGTGGCGCCCAAGGCAAAATGATAAATGACCACCGGTGTTCTCTCTCTCTCTCTCTGTCCTTTCTCGTGGTCCTGCCTTGTCTACACCGAAATCCGCACAACCCACCAAAGTCCCGCGGTCCGGAGTTGGGACGACGTCATCAGCTGGAAAGCGCGTGCAGGAATGTGGAATGCGTTTCTTGTGCCTTGCGTCTTCATCCGGTCCCGCCAGTCAACGAGGGGCATCCACATTCCAGACGAGCAGGTAAAGGAGTACGTTTCTTCACGGTCCCGGCGCCACCATGACGTCATTAGCTGAATGAGCTGAATGAGTTCCGTCTGGGCGGAAAACGATTCAAAAGGAATTCTAATGAGCACTAGACTTCACCCGACCGAGTGAAAGCCCCAAATCTCGGACAGCCCATAACCTATATTTTTTGCTATCGATCGTACCGATTCACAACAAAAAGTGTACCGAGCGTGTCCTAGCAGCAATGGCGGGCGGGCCTGTCACGCTACGCGCCATTGCTCCGGTTTAACAACCGTGCCACCGTGCCAGGACGAATCCCTGGCGGGGCCGGACGGTGACTTCCTCAATGAGTCAACGAACTCCAGCGTGAGAACGAGCCGTCCAGGAGCGACAGCTCGCCCAACACGAATGGCAGGGCCGGAGTGGCTTCAATGAAAATTTTTACGTTATTTAGGCCACCAGCGAAACGGCACACAATGGCGGTGTTACATAAGCCATTATCGGTGGGCTTAGTTGAAAAATGCAAAAAATATAAACACAAGCCCCTGGAAGAAGAAGTAGCGTAACTTATCGGAACAGTTCGTCGCTCTTATCTATTGATTTCGGTGTAAAATAACGTTCCGGGTGATACTTTGTGGAATAGAATTACGTCCCAAATTGGACCCTTTTTTGTGGTTGTCACACGAAAGGGGGCAAAATTCTATCAACACCTACGAGATGCCTGAGGGTGGATTGCGAGTTCCGAAGGTATCTTAATTACAATTCACGAATTCAATATTCGAACACCTCTGCATGGAATCAAAACAAACAATGACAATTTGACTGATTTGGTCCCTTTCCGTTGACATCTACTGGACGGACGAGTTCACTTCCACGATCACGTTAGCACTGGGCGGATAAATTGAACAATTGTCAAACGTACGCAACTCGAACTTCACGCACTCGTTCACAAAATGTCGTTTGTCACAAAATGCCACCAAAATGGCCTCACCGGGAAACCTTACCTTCTGCCCGATGAAAAACGCCACATTAATGCACATTCCTGCGGGAAAAAAGGAAACAATTTGGCGCAATTTTCGCACCACCAAGAAGCGCACACAGAGTGCACCCGCGGGAAAATGGCTGCTGCTCGTTGGGTGTGCACCCTCCTGTTCGGGGTGCGATCGCACGATGACTGCGATCGGTTGGCTGCGTTCGGTTGGGTAGGCTGGGTCGGCTGACAGCGCACGATGGCTGCGGTTTGGAATGAAACACGCGCGCGCGCGCGAAATAACAAAAAAATAAAAAGAACTAACACAGCACTCACCCATAACACCCCATAAACCGCGCGCCTTGCTTTCGTGCTCTCTCGTTTTCGCTTGCACGCTCAAGCAGGCTGTTGGAACGGGATGGGGCTACTGTCGGTGGCTCGTTTGCGACCCAATATTATACTATCCCCCACCCGAGCATTGCTTCCACAATTAATCGTATCAATCACGCAGATACCCCGTTGTCGCCCACCCCTGGACGAAGGGGTTATTGTTATTCCACAACATCACCCATAGTGCCACAGTACACTATGGGATTATGTATATATTTTTAAAATTTGAGCTGCTCCACAAAACACTGCCCTATCCTTCTGGTTCACATTGAATAAAGATATGTACGATTGCACGAAATAAGGATACAAGATTAACCTGCAGGTAAAATAAGGATAAGTATCCAACTAGATCAATTTATAACTCATGTCGAAAAAATCCTGAGAAAATGATTGGTAGAATCAAATAACAAATCAATTCAATTAGAAACATATATAGCATTAAAATATATACTAATTCAAGCTTTAGTTATTAATTAATTTTAGACGTCAATGTCTTATATAGTCTTTTTTATCATTATTTGTTTGTTTTATATAGTCCTTAACCTACCATCAAATAAGTTTCAAGGATAATTCTGTTGCAGGATTCTATTCTCATTAAGAAAACTAAATCTTTTGCAGGATTTTACCCTTCATAATTATGAACTACAAATGTAATCCATTTTATTAGCAGTCGTGTCAATGTCACTAAAGAAATGCAATAACACCCCTAGCGTGCATAAGTTTTTGATAGAAGGTGGATTATTTTTCCATCATAAAGAGGATTTAATTTGAAGTGCATTTTTTAATCTCTAATTTGAAGTGCAGTAATGTGCCGTAATTACGTTTCAAAAAGGGAAATAAATTCCTCGCATCCATCAACACCGGTCCCATAGTGCTCGGGCAGGGGTGCCGCGTGTGGGTTAGTGCAAAAAGAATGTCCACTTGCAGGTAGTGGTTACACTGGGGGCCAACCGTCGAACATCCCGATGAGTGTTGGTTGAGCGGCGTTGAAACATCATCAACCCCAAAACCGAAACCCCCACCATCCCACCCTTTGCTCGATCTCTTCTCTTTGCTCAGCAAAACGCGCCCCAAGCCTCGTTTCAAAGCCACGGACGGACGAACAAACGCGGGGCCATCAACAGTTGGCTCACTCCATTGTTTACATCGAGGTCCTCCCCTGTCTGTCGATTTTACGCGAGCTGCAAAAAGCTCATGTAAAGCATAATGAAGTACAACAACGCTTGGGGTGTGACGAAAAAAGGGAACAACTTTTAATGAACAAAGCGTAGTAAATAGTATTCTTGAGTTCAATACTTATCGGCAGGGTCAAGTGGAATATTTATTGAACAGAAAATTCCATCGCAGATCAATCGATTGCCTCAATAAAGCGCTCTAGTGGCACAAATGCCAGCTAGCGTGTTCTGGTCATGCAGACAGGCGTTTCTCATCATTTATTATTTATATGAGGCACATCACGAATCATCAAAAATGTTGGACACAGGAACAGGGGAAAATACGGAGAACATGGTGCACCATGCCGTTAGCTGAGTGAAAAATTAATGAAACATGAAATTATAAAATCGATATGCTTGCATGCAAACACACAAGGTCCAGCACCGAGGGAGTAGAATACTGCGTTTGCATATCAAGGATATGGATACGGGTTTTTGAGGAAATGAAAGTGATAAACATTTTGGCTTTTTCAATCAATTTTTTACATAATAATAATTTTAAAAACATGATTACAGCTTCATATACAGTTTATGCAATAAAGACAATAATTAAATTGCCTTACTTTTGGAGCCTTTCGTTGTGGAACGAGTTATTAGCAGAGAGAATTAAGAATTCACGAAAGCAATGTAAGACACAATAAGATAACATCGGAGCATGATATATATTTTAAACATCGACCACATAAGACCAGCCATTACGTGCCGTTTCATCCAAGGGATCGCGCCGTTGAGCTCGCAAACGGGCGAACAATTAATTTTGCCGAGTGGACGATTTCAGCGAGTTGCAGCACACAAAATCCAGGCCAATCTGGCGCTTTTCACAAGCAGCGTGTGCGTGTGTGTGCCTCCACCCGCCGGCTCGATTCATTCCAGCGAGTTTTAATTTATCTACATCGATATCAGCGAGCGAGCAAGCGATTGCATCACATTTATTATACCGGTGCGAGCGGACGCAAAAGCAAAGCAACACTAATTCCCATTGCTAATGAATCCCACGATCAACCAACCGGCGAGAAGCTTACCCTCTTTTCCGGAACTGCACCGAAGTGCAGCACCGGATGTGGGCGAAGCGGAGATGAACAAAAGGGAGTGAGAGAAGATAAAAAAAGCAACGCTAATTCTATGCGGCCGCAGCGAACTGTTACCGAACGTGCCCCGGTCGGATCGACAGAAAAATCGACTCCCGGAACCGAAATCGGTTGAAACGCGGATACGAATCGCTTGATCGAAAAATGCGAGAGAAAAATGATTAGCGCGGAAATAAATCCCATTAAATTGTGAGTATATATATATAAATCAAACTATTCGTTTTTAATTTGAAACCATCATCATAAATCGCCTTTATTTGCCGGCTAACCGAAAGGAATAGGATCAATAGTTTCGATCATGTTTTGACCACAAGATCACCCATTTTTTTGAATGATTATGGAACACCGATCAACAAACCAACGAAGCCGGTTGTTCCCTAACAGATAAATAGTTTGTATATTGTAGTAAAAACCCTAAGGCCAGTCTGTTCTACCAGGATTCAGCGTCCAAAAGACCATGTAATTACAAACTCACCATTCGTGCAGTGCTTCGCGCGTTTCGGCCGTTTCTTCCGGCGTCGTGCACGCTCCGTTACCGTTCATTTTTCCGGCTATTTTTCCCAAATGTCGATGTGCCACGCCAAAGGGAAAGCAAATCCAAGCAAAACAAATAATGGCCCACACTCGCACCACAGTCGAACACGGACACACGCACGCACACAAAACCGCACCCGCGCACAATTACACTCGCCGCAGCATCATTTGTTTATTCGCAGCGCGGTAGAGATTCGTCTCTCGGCAATTCAGCCTGTGTTGATTTTTGTGTTTTGCTTTGCGGCGGCGCTCTTAGCAAACCATGACGTCGCTGACAGTGGTGTCAGCTGACGCGCGCGGTTGAGAATTGAACTGGGGATTGGCCAGCTTTCCCCCATGAAGGTTTTCTTTTAATATGCGAATCCGCTGGGGCACTTTGCAATTGGCACGCTGTTTGTTGGGAGCTACGAATGTTTTTGCAGCATCCGATGGGTTACGGAATCTCCACAAAAAATACCAACACGGAATTTGACAAACACACGCACGCACAGCTAGCGCCGTACTATCCTCATATTATCTAATACCGCTGCACTAACAACGGGCCGCACTAGCACTCGGGGTTTTATTGTCACCTTTTGCGGTGTTCACACCGCCTTATTGCTCTCTCCGTATGGTCGATACGACCCAAGATGACAGCATCCGTTCACCATCTAGCAGAGGCCGCATTAACAAACCACAAGGAAGAGCCGATTGTGGCTCTCTGGTGGTGGTGATGTGTCGTAGAGCTAATAGTGCGTGAAAAGGAACGGGCAACATAAACACACAGCGAAACGCTCACGGCCGATGAATGGAACAGAATGCGGATGCGGTGAAAGTTTTTAGCACTGCGTGCATGCACACCAACGAAACCTTCCCTGGTGCTCCGAAAGCCAAATGTAGCGGGTGAAAGAGGGGCGCCAACACAACACACAAATAACGACGAACGCGACCCAATGACGGTTGATGATGCTGACGGTGGTGATGATGATGCTTCAAGCCTGGTCAGGTGTTGCCCAGGCTAGTGGACATTTTCCTTCCGAAGGCTTTCGGATCTCCCGTACGCCGCGTGTGTGGCGATCTTTTTTACGGCAATACAACAATACCAACCGCTACCGGCAACTGAGCACCTGCGGATAACATCCCGTACTCTACCTGGGCGAGTTTACGATATGCAGCTCCATGGTGGGACACTGCACCGGAAAATGTCGGGCTTTCCCGTTCTTTTCCACGGCGCGCGATGTACCGAAACTTTGATATTCACGTTTGCCTAATCTACGCAATGTTTTGCTTTCGGAACTGTCTTTGACAGCTAGCAGCCGAGGGGGTCCAACAGAAACAATGCCGCTTTCTATTTTGCTTCTACGTCTTCATTTTCTGCACTACGTTTTAAATCTAGAAGCTTGCATTACATTGTCGTAATAACAAAAAAATATGCACAAAGTGTTCTTATTACGGAATTCATAGTACATTTATCATAATACTGCGAAATTTGCTGAAAAACCCACAATTGAAACGAATTTGTTTCGTTCCTATTTATTCGCGCTGTCAAACTCAGCTGAACGTTCGTAGCTTTTCAGTTATAGCTCCAAGTCCACTACTCCACAGCTTACCTTGTGGCGCACGTTCAGGGTGGAAACATTTGGCGCGAAAATGATTCTCGAAACACGTTGATACAGGGAATCGGCGTTGTCAGCAAATAGTTTGTTTGTTTTACAAATAGTAATTACTACTAATGTAGAACATATTTACGTAGTATTCAACTTATAACAGAAACATGTAAGCTTTCACAAATTTGTTTTATGGCGCTTTCTTTCAAAGACACGCTTATCTCCATATTTTGAAAATATTCATCTCAATGTTAGAACATAATATCATCATGATATTTTGAATGGTGTCTGCCACATATAACACCATACATATATCGTTTAGACACTAAAATTACTTAAATTTCGATCACTTAAGTTGAATGAAAAGGATAATTTTGTTTACTATCGCTATTTGGCGTCGCAGATACAATAGCTTACTTAAAGCTTACTTAAATACTTATTTAAATACTTTAAATAATAATTTTATAATAACAATTTTATAATACTTTAAAGTAAATGAGTACAAGGCAAGAGAAACACAACATCATGTAAAACCGCATTCGAAAGCATCCCTGAAGTATAAATCGTTGATTGCACATTGTTGCAGTAAAATGACTCCTGCGGCATCAAATAGCCTATAGGAGCAGACCAATTAAAAAATTAATAAATATATTCCTGATTGATGACTTATTACTAGAAATTACGCCCTAGTTGGTCAACAGTTTCTACCATTCTCAGAGCTGGTAATGAATGACTAACCATTACGTTCGCCATAACCGCGAACGGCGCACCATATTTAGCGTTAAGACTCATTATTCCGTACAAAACATTAACCTTGCCACCTGAAAGGACAGAGGGAGCAGGAGCAAAAAAAAATGCGACAATCCTGCGTGTTCCACAGCCGCACAACAGCCCTCAACGGGCATGGTACATGGAGTGTGTCTCTGGAGTGCAACAGTCGAAAATAAATGAGAATAAAAACCAACCCACATACACGCACCCTCGGCAAAGCACCTTCCCAACTGTTCGATTCGCCACGGAAGGTTTTTCGATGCCGTAGCAAAAACTTATCCCTCAGCCGCGAGGGAGCCGTGGTCGAGAGTGCGGTGGGGGAAAAGGAACGCAAGAGAACAGAAAAAAACCCTAACCACACGCTTAAACAACACGCTGGCTACAGCTTCTCAAGGTGTTTTCAAGACCAAGATCGAACCTTTCCCAGGTGTGATGTGATCATGTGCGAGAGCAAAACACGCGGTCTGGCATACATGCGTTAAATATAGCCACTGTCTTGCCCTCCGGTGCGATTGAGAGTTCTTTTAAAACTCACAGACCGGTACAAAGGTCACGAGAGCATGAAACACCCCAAAATCTAGGCGACACGTGGAACAATCGCACGTATCCATAGCAACGAGGCAGTGAAAAATAGCATAGAGCATAAAACGAGTAGAACTTCAACAACCCTAGGAGGCCCTGGGTATGAGCATCTTCTACCAGCGCGAGGTGGAGCATTCTTGCTTTGAATGATAATGGGAGACGTTCTAGAGTGACAAAAATAGCTCGAATGCTCATTCGGGACACCACGGAACCGGAATTCGCACGCCTGTTTAAATCACAGCTGGAAATCCCCGACGGCTTTTTTTCGAGTCGTCAGTCGGCCATCTCGTGAGGTCACCCTTTTTTCACCTCGTCTTATGAATGAAACTGCCCCACTCCAGCAGCAATCGGAGTTGGCCCTAAACGTTTGCCAGCTGCGTGTCTCCCCATAAGTATGAGCAGGGCGAATGTCAATTGTTGTAACGATCGAAAGGGTTAAAAACGAAGAGGGTGGAAATAGAGAGATATACACTCACACGAACAGTTACACCTCATTGGCATGCACATAAACCCATAAATCATACACCATTGACTGAGGGGGGAGATCGAAAACGGATCCTTAATGAGCTCTCGCTGGGCTCATAAATTGTGCCCACGTGTATGCTTTCAAGCCGTGTATGATCGATTGACAGTTTGCTCGATCCACTGTGCCCGATAGAACCTGTCAATTATGCCCCGATGATGAAAACCAAGTAGCGTGCGTTATGGAGCAGAAAAAGAACAAAAAAAGACTGATCTCCCTTTATCGAAACACCTTTCCGCGCGTGCAAACACTGCAAAAAGGTCAAAAGGGCCACGAGGTTGCATCCTTTGCAGCAGAAAGGCGCTGCAATGTGGCGTGAAAAAAAAACACGAAAACCATCCAACAAAGTAGCTTGGCCTATTAGCGATGGGTAATATCAAAGGTAATAAACGTGACTGTTAGTAGAAATGCATAAAACTCCATCGAAAAGAGGGGATCATGTGCCAATAGTGGCATTTCACAATTCCATCCCAAAGTCTCGCAGGTCAGGCGTACTCGTCTTCACGCTAATAGTATTTGCAAAGCCCAGGGTAGCCACCTTTATTTGCATATAATTATTCTAACGAGCAGAACAAGCATCACCAATTGATCGTACACCATCCAACCTAGACAGCACGATCCTTTGCGCGTGCCGTTCTAGCGAAGGAAGGTGCGGCCAATTCCTACTAGCAAAAGCTAGCACTGCTGATCGAATGATAACAGCAAAACGTCGATAGCTCAAGCAGATGCAGCTAAACGGTTCGATTCACGTCGTGATGGTTAGTAATTGCGGCGATTGGAATCACTGATGTCCGGTCGGGAATGTGCAAGCTTTTCAAACTCTGTCACGCGATGTGTTATAATACATCGTCGTGTGGGTTAGGAATTTGTTCGTGTTGCCTTCGCTTTATCTAACCCTTTGTTACATCTGGTACAGCGTAAGCAAGGACCTGTTCTAATCACTGGCACTGTTAAAAACAAACGAAAGGCTAACATCTCTCCTTCAACCGACCGTGCGAAATAATTGCTTTTATTCTCATGACCCATCGAATCCTTGACATTCTTGAAACGGTAGCACGAACGGCTGCATCTTGGTTGCGCAGGTTGGTTGGGGAGAAAAACACAAAAAGGCTCACACCTGAGCCAAAGCCAGAAATGGCCGGTGAGACGAAAATCATAACCGAATAGCGAACATTCCGCGCTGTCTGACGGCGTCTAACCCACCGCTGAAGGTGAACGTTTCCGATTAATTATGATGTTACCGGATGCGGTGCGTCGTAAAGAAATTCAGCAGCACAAAATAGCAATAAATGGCTGACGGAAACGGTATGAACGGTTCACATCAAACAATCACGTACCTCCCCACGTCAGTTCGGTGAGCCGTATCAGTGTTTTTTTTTTCACGTTACGCTGGGAAATCTGGGCAAACATTTCAATGGCAAAAGGGTCTCACAATGCAAACCACCCGGCTACGATAATTCGGGCTCATTAGGGAACCGGATCACGTTTCAATTCAAAGCGCAATCACTGCTGGGCCAGTTGTTATTGGTTTACTACACCCCTCGTGCGGTGGGAAAATGGTTTTCCACGAAAAATATGCTCCTCTATTCCCGTTATGGCATATGACGTCTACAAATGATGGTAAACTTTAGACATTAAGTGCTCTAATTTACGTTTTCCATGCTTACATCACTGTGTAATATTAGGAAATAACAATGTTATCGTATTGATTGAGCCACAATCGGTCGTGATTATGTACGGCGCATGAAAAATCGTTTCATAATTAATACAGCTTTTTGAGAGTTAAAAAACATTTAATCCAAATGGCCCACATAACGTTTCGCGTTCTTATTAGCAAGGCGGTGTGAAATTGGATAGCTTTCGAATAAAAACGGGCACGCTCCATTTTGGCACCGTTCCATTCCACCGACCGGAAATAGAACAGAAGACAAAAGCAAATAAAAGCTCTACTCACCGGAACTGCTTCGTTTTATCCTGCAGGTTCGTCACGAGCGTCCTACGCAAAGGAGCCGGTGACGCACCGGGCGAAGCATCCTGTTGCTGCTCCTGCTGCTGTTGCTGGGCAACGATGGCACGTGCCAGTATAAGATCTTCCTCCCGCATTATGCTGGTGATGTTGGTGAGCACGTTCAGATAACGCTACAATTAATCTGGCTTAAGCACTGCCGAAAAGCTTCGATTCTGAGGCTCAAACACGTTGTCAACGAGTCGTCCACCACACTACACTGACCAGCAGCTAGCTAAACACCAATGAACATATGAACACAGGCTGGTTACACCTTGCGACACGGAAGCACACACAGGTAGTTT
This sequence comes from Anopheles nili, assembly GCF_943737925.1. Taxonomy (NCBI): domain Eukaryota; kingdom Metazoa; phylum Arthropoda; class Insecta; order Diptera; family Culicidae; genus Anopheles; species Anopheles nili. Next base: position 61,201,350 of record NC_071291.1, read on the forward strand.
ACGGACGCATTCTACGGTACACTGCTCACGGGTGCCGAAACCACGAGGAGCCAGGTAAACTTTTCGAGTTTCCGGTAACGACACAACGATCACGCAGAAACACGCCGTTTCCTTATTGAACAGACACACGATAGAACACCACTCGGACACTTCAAACTCAACCAATTGTTCCGGAAACTTCCACTTTCGTGGCTTTGGGTGAAGTCCTCGAAAACCGGACTTATCGTACACCAAAGGCTTATCGCAGATCGAACGCGAAAGATCGCGATGCGCAACTACACTACGCTAGACCAAGCGCAGCCTGATAAACTAGTTCACCTTTGGCGCGTTGCTGTTTCTTTTTTATTTTCTCATGCGATTTTTATCGATTTCGGCGTGAGATTCAGCAGAAGCATGCGCGAACGGCTCCCGGCAAAAAGAGCAAGCAAAAAAAGGCAAGAGAAAAGAACACGGATCACACGCGGCACGCGAAAGAGACTGGATCGTCCGGCGGATGAAGGCGCGCACAGCAGACTGAGCCCGGTGCGCTGAGATTCTTCCATTTTTCTACTTTTCGTGCGCGTCGTCTCACCCAAGCACCGGAGCTGTCGTAGGTCGACCGGGGTAGATCCGCAAACCGTCACCACTACTATGGCAGTGGTACGCAGCGAAACTACTAGCACGCGGACGGCCCGAACGGTGGCTGAGTTCGAATCATCTCAAGAGGTTTCCTCCGTTAACCGTAGGATAAACATTTACACGCCGTTGTTGTGAGCACGCGAGCCCGTTGAAAGGGGGCGAAATGGAAGGACGGAACGCATGGTTTAAATAAATAACCTACAACACACTCTACATCTTCGCAGCCCCCCTTTTTAGAAGGTGTTGAATATGATTGTTAGTAAGATAAGTGCAAATACCAACCGAAATAATATTAATTAGTGGCCAAATGGTCACATCCTTGATAGAACAATAGACACAACACGGCGTTAGGTAGTTTTATTTATGTTGTTAATCAAATTTACAAACAGTTTCGTGTCCAACAAACATTGTTAGTTTTTGTGGCGATAAAAATTAAAGACACGACAAGTGATAGAGTTTGAAGAAAGATTAGTTGGAAAAGGATCAGAGGTTACCATGGGGCCTGGGATTTGTTGAACGGTTAGGAAAGATTGAGTTTTAACAAGATATCAGACTCCCTCACGCTTCCACCAAACAAACAACTGCCACCTTTATTCCACAAGCTCTCCGTCAAGCTCCATTTAAAATACCTCCCAAGTAGAATGTCCCAGAACTACATGACGGTGCCGTGCAAAATAGCGATAGTTTTAGCGGAAGTTATTTCCCGCGTGTGCTGCTCATCTACTTCCAGCTCCTCGATCGTGCTGGGTTCGTATTCCGCGCAGGACTGCCGGCGCAGTTGCAGGATCTGCTGATGTTTCTTCCAACACACTATCCCAGAAACCGTAGTAACCAGCAACAACACCCCACCGATAGCGCAGTACACCATCATCCACGGGACGGTCTTACAAAATGGCACATCATGATGCGTACGCCGCAGGTCCTTCAGTTTCGTGCTGGTGTCGGCCAACAAATGCCCAAACAACTGCTGCACCTTTTCCTTCCCAATACGGGACCGACCGGCACGGCCAAAGATCCACACGTACTCCAGCTTGTTGTGGCCGAGCTGGGCGCACGAAAACGCAAACATAAAATCATCGTGCAGCTCCAGAATCGCCACATTGATGGTCGTTATCGAACCACTTCCGGCCGATCTGTTGCTAGGGAATATCTGGGCACCGCGTAGCTGCAGCTGGAACGGCTGGAAACATTCGTCCTTCCGTTCCAGGACGATCGTATAGTGCGATGACCAGTGATGTTTGATCTCAAGCCGCTTGTCGTGTAGCGCGTCAAAACGGACGTTCGAAAAGTACTGAATTGCACCCTTCTTTCCCTCGAAGGGACGAATGCGGAAGGATTCGTATGAGTAGACGACTTTGAAGTCCGGGCACCGTCCGTACATCAGGACACCATGCGACGGTTGGACGACTACACCCAGCAACACCATCACCACCAGCGACCGCATCCTGTCGATCGGGAACTGTCCATTCGTCGGTGTCGGTCAGACCTAAATTCCGCATCCTTGCTACCAGATTTAATGGAAGAAAATTAAAGCAATTACGTACGATTACTACCACCTCTTGTGCTGCTGGGGAACGTAAACTCACCGGGCCTTTAGTTAATTCCCTAGTAGATCCCTCGATAAGGGGTGGCAACATAACACCGCACGGATTGATTGCAATAGCGCCCCCCCGGGAGGGTGGTATCGCCACACAGAATCGATCCCCATTCCCAGACAGTGCAACAGTTAATTACCACCTCGAATGTGGTCCGGTCTCAGTGCCGTCAGCTGCGTATGATTTAGGGAACACGCCCGAAGCAATCAAAGGGCCCTAGGAGTGGGAAGAGAGAAACGATTTAACTTGAAAAAATCTGAAATCTGAAACAACCCACACGGCAAAGGCACGAGAAGCAAAAAATCCGCTAATGTGTCTTTGCCGCCAGTGGGCACTAGGGGGAAATGAAATAGAAAAAATAAATAGAGTGACATACTTAAGACGTCAGTTGGCAAATTGAAAAACGTTGTCCCGCTGGTGCAGGTAAGCCCGTTAAGATTGATTAATTGATAAAGTTGCGTTGGAGCACGCTGGAAATGAGCTGGAGCGATTGTGAAAGGACTGCGACGCCTATTAGCCATCTGCAGATATGCTGCCCGGCGTTTCGAACCAAAATGTGAGAGGCTTTGCTTCCAGTCTTCGAATATGCTCCAGCAGTCGTCTATCGTGGATGCAGTTTTCAGTCGTTAGCGTGATATTAGAGAACCATTTTCTTTTCTCACTTCCATTTCATTTCACATCTTCCCAATCAGTTCATTTTCGTTGTTTATTACTATTTGTACGATAACAAGTATGCAAACATTATTGATATTATGTCATCAGCTGCAGTTCGCTGCATCTCTAGCTCATGCTTTGTTCTCATTCGTTCGGCGCTGTTTTGGGAAAAAGGGCGGGTTGTTTTTTTTGTTAAGCCGTGAAGGGATGGTAAGGGACCATTGACGGTATCGAACCGGACTGATGGTGCATGGAATTGATGTAACGCGGAACCATCGGCGAAGGGGGTTTAAAGGAGCACAAAAAAGGGGGATTTAATTCCGTTTGAATTCATTAAAACTTGTTCTAGATAACGAAAGCGATGGTGACTGAATGCAATGCTTCATCGGAAACAGCGGGATGGCCCGCGCGCGTGCCCTTATTTGCCAATTGCAGCTCATAACGATGCAGTATCACGCTAGCAAAGAGGTACGCGAGCAGAAAACAGAACAGACGCGAAAAAAAGGGCGTAACACCGCCCTGCGTACGGTAACAAATTGCGATAATAAAGTGTTCAAATATGAGCTCAGAGATAATGTGTGAGAGAGAATTCCAATTAAAGAAATAAAAAAAAAAACAAAATAGGAATATACATATAACAACTGTTCTGCGAATGCCACTCAGACGGTGTATTTGGAGAAGTCGTCCACGCGGAAGCTGGATGCGTAGCCGGTGGCAGAACTGAGATCGTTCGCCGAGCCACCCTGCTGCTGAAACGGTTGCTGCTGTTGCTTCTGCTGATCCTCGGCCTGCTGCTGCCCGTAACGCAGCCGGATGTTTTTGATCTTGCGCAGCCGCTCGAGCCAGTTGGAAGCGTACGGGCTAGAATTCTTCGTTTTCAACGATTGCGCAACCAACGATGCCAACTGAAAGATGAAGGATAAGTTTGTACCATTGCACATCCTCGTGGTTGATTATTGTGACACAACTCACGTTCGCATGCAGCGCCATCTGCCGGGCCAGCAACGGTGCGGTGTGATCGGAGACGATCTTCGTATCGCGTGTCACGTGCTGCGCGAGATCGTCCTTCGAGCGGATGAAAACCCGATTGCTGCTCAGCTCGATGGGTTCCACAATCACGCACGCGTAGTTATACTGGCCCTGGGAAAACGCACGAAAATAACGCATTAAATAAAAAGATCATCATTACGAGAGGTTTCGTGATCCTGCCCGAAACTCACCTTGATGGTTTTCAAATCATACTCCTCGCCGCTCTCATTGTACACGATCGTGACGAAATCGTTACCGATGTGCTTCTTCTTCTCGTTGCAGTGCGGATCCTGGCGTTTGTTTGGCATCAACGTCGCGACGTGAAACGTCAGCTGCACGATGTCGTCCTGGTAGATGTACGTGAACGCACCATCCTTGCCGTTGCTCTCGAGATCGATGAAAATGTTCTTCTCTTTGGCGTCCTTGATCGCAACCAGCGTACCGAGGCTGCTGAGAAACTCGGCGTACCGCAGGCTACCGTACCGGTTCTTCAGTATCTCCGTCTCGTTTCCTGCCTGGCCGGGTCCCACGTACAGCACCCCGATCTTGTGCATCTCGAACGGTGGTATCAGATCGAGCAATCCGATCGCCTTCTCCGGATCCTTGTCCATCAGCACGGGACACTCGGGTCCGAACTGACCGTGATGGTACAGCTGCAGGAACACGAAGCTCGGACTGATCACGGACCGGGGGATATACTCGTTACGCTGGATTCGCGGTACATTCGCCACGGTTCCCGCGTTTGCAGCGTTTAATTTCGCGAGTTCACGTGCGTAGTGTTCGCGCACGGTCGAGATTGTCTTCGAGCGACCACGTGGCAGATCGTAGTCGTATCCCATCAACCCCAAGCCAATGCCCATGGCACCCATACCGCCACCCATCGCCGGAAAGGATGGTGAAGCCGTACCCGAGCTCGATTGTTTCAGGTTGGCGGTGTTACGTGCGAGCAACCGAGGCGAAAGTGGCACCGGAGATTGTGGTGGCTTGCTCGTCACCTTCTCGGGGGGTAGCTTAAGACTAAGCGCGGACGAAGACGAGGTTTGCTGGATCGGTGCGATCGTACTGGCACTTGACGTCGTCATCCCGCTATTGATTGATCCCGCGTTGAGATTGATGCCTTCGTTCGAGACGACTCCACCATCAGTGAGGTTACGGGAGGCCAGCGTAGCATCATCCGCCGAGTGTTGTTTCCGTGGGATCACCATCGAGGTGGACACCGGTTCGAGGGTATTCGATTCCGGCAGCGAAGTAGTGATGGCTGCCGTTTTTGTGGCGCTGAATTCAGACTGATGCTTGGCCATCGCCGTTCCACGCACCGTAGGTGGTGGTGGGGCAGCGGTAGAATGGGTCGGTTCGGCCTCATGGCTTTGCGATCGTAGTGCACTTGGTGGTGGTGGTGTAGAACCAGCAATTTCCTCAGGAATCGCCTCACAACTTACGCCCTTTCCGTAGGTCGACTTTTTCTTCTCGATCACCGCTCCGCTTTCCAGCACTTGGCCACCTCCAATGGTGGTCGTCACAGCCACCGGTGCCGTAACCATCCCCGCCGGGTCACTAACCATCGTCTGACCACCAACCGCCGCGTCCGACACCGAACCCTCCTTCTCTTTCGCTTTCGCCAAATATTGCGGATTCCATTTCGTGCGCATTTCCGGGCTCGAATTAACCCGCCGTACTGGTTTTCGGGACCGCCCCTCCACATCGTCGAACATCACTCCATCCCCACCACCGTCGTATCGTCCTCTGCGCCCATCTTCATCACTGTCCTCATCCTCATCCTCGTCGTCCTCATCATCATCGTCCTCCTCGTCATCGGATGCCGCCGGTTGCTTGCCGGGAATGTTGATTGGCCCCGAACCACCGCCGCTGAGAGGTGCACCCTCCACCCCACCTGCCATCACATGCTTAAGCTCCTCGTCCTCGCTCTGCTCGTGTTCCTCCTCGACCGATGGTTTCTTCTTCGAATCGTTCTTCCGCGCCATTTCAAACACCTCATCCGAAATGGACACTTTCGCTCGAGGCTGTTGGCCACCAGCCAACGATTGAACGGTGTTGCCGATTGCTGCGACTGCTAGAGGATTCGTCAATTCCGTGCCATCCGGATATGGCGGGACCGCTTCAGCACCCGCGATAAACGATTGTGGACCAGCCGTGGAGGGAATATCCACACTGCTTCCAAACGGTGTGGTCCCATCGGACGAATACGCCGCCTGTCCTACGGCACTGTGGTTAAAGAAATCCGCTCCAACCACACCACCGCCAATACTGGGCGAGAAAAGCGACGAAAGGTCCTGCAGCCCCACATCGCCACCGAGAATGTCGTGTGAAACTTGGCTCTGGATGCGCATAATCCACGACGTATAACCGGTTGGTCGGCGGACGCTTACTTCCGCCCAACCGGTACACAGGCAGGAGCACGGTTGCACCGGTTTGTCGAATCCGATACCCGACGAGGACGACGATGCCCCGGTCATTGAGCTGCTCAACTGCTGAGGCAATATCAAACGATTCCCGATCGTGGTCATCAAACCAGGCGGTCCACGTGGTTGAACCATAGAGCTGGTGCGCTGTAGAGCATGTTCTCCTGCGCCTGACCCTCCCATACCACCCGGACCAATGCCAGGATCCACCGAATCGGGATTGCTGCCACGGCGAGACAACGCCTCAAGTGAACCGGACGAGTAGCCTTCCTGTGAGCCTTGGCGGAAGAATCGATTACCGGCAACGGTGGCACCGGATGCCGACAAACTACCGCTGGCCACGTGACCATGGGCGGAGTGTGGTGCCGTTGGGAAGGGTGTTGCTGCGGCCGAGGACGACGTAGAGCTTGATGTCGTCAGATCAGTGCTATCGGATTCGTTTGCACTGAAACAGAGAAATGACCCATCGGCAGAACAAAAGGGGGAAAATAATTAGATAAGAATTCCTAAATTAAGCCAACAGTAACCATTATCATTGGCATGAAATAGCATTCGTTAGGATGGTTAATGATGTTAGGGGAAACACATAGTCAAACTAATTTTTCATATTTAAAATGTGCATCTGAGGTGTTATGCTTCTTTTTTTCAAGCGTACATATGCTAGTTTTTGTTCAATTTAAATTATTCCTTACGTTTACGGATAAGCCACAAAGTTTTGTTATTTTGTTTTTTTTTCTAACTATAAGGCATGCATCGAGACATCAGTTTTTTTACAGTAAACGAAATCGAAAAAACCCTACAGTCATAAAAAACACTACAAAAAGACTGTCCCAAAGACACAACATATAAAAAAGAAATATCGCTGCGTATACATTCAGCAATCCTAATCGCCAATCGGTTCTTCGGCTTCCTTCGACCCGGTATGAAAATAAGCCATTAAAATGTATGAATGCATCTATCAGTAGAGGCAGCGAGAATTGGTGTAATCGGGGCCAATTGGTGCGTTCGATGGCTTCCATGCAATTGCTGCTAGTGGTGATATATCCGATTCGAGTGGTAATGGTGTGGGGACGGTCGAGAATAGAGACAACAGCGAAAAAAGCATTCCCCAAACAACGCTATCGATCTTACCTACTGTGTTGCAAACTGGCTTTGGTATACCTTTTATTCGCCGTCGACACGACCGCGGGTGGCACCGGCGGTAGCACCCCGCCATCAAAGGGAAGGAACGTTTTGCTAGCACCAGCGCCACCACCGTCCAACCCCGGTCCGACACCGGACAACCCGGAGTCCTTTCCGGACGACGCACTGTTGAGCGATGGTTCCGGTGAAAGCGGCTGTCCACCACCGACCGTGTTCGTTATGGCCAAGGTATTAGCGTTGTTGCTGCTGGATTTCGGTGCTTGATGGAGTTGTGGCTGCTGGTGATGAGAGCTTATTTTGGGACCGATTAGGTCAGCATTGGCGCTACCGTTTGTCTGGCAAAACTGATGGCACCGATCGCACAGCCCGTTCCGGAAGTTTACACCCGAACAACCGCTCGTTGTGATGGTGATTAGATTGTGTCCCACCAACCACGTTAATGACTGCCCGCCAGATAGGAGAAACTCGGCGGAAGGCAACCGTTTCGAGATTCCGGAGCACGGTGAATACGCGTGGCGTGCAATGAAATCGACGCACGTTTCCGCCAGCTCGCTGTGAAACCGATACATGTCGTCGTTAAGCGGTGGTGCGATCGAGTAAACCTTCTGCGCAGGCAGCTGAGCAGATGATGAGGATTGCACAACGGAACCAGCCGTCGAGACCGGTACCGTTCCGGGTGGGCCAACTATGGCCGCCTTTTGTCCTTGCTGTTGCGATTGCTTCTGCTGTTGGGTTTGCTGCTGGATGCGATCACGCCGTCTTGAGCTTTGCTCGGTGAGGCTGGAGCTACGTTTCCGCTCCGACGAATCTTCGTTCACCTGCGAGAACGATCGCGAACCGTCCTGGAACGGCACGTGCACGTACGATTCGAGCCCCTGGACGATGAACTTCACCAGCTGATTGCGCAAGGGTAATTTGCACTTGATGAACCACGCCGCCACGACGTAGTGTGCCAGCGAAACCGTGTAGTGGTCGTACCGGAACGGGTTCGTGAAGGGCAGCGTCATGGCCATCACGCACATGTACGTGCGCATGGTGAAGTTACCGAACCGGAAGCTCGGCACCAGGATAAGCGTCGAAAGAAACTCCAGCACCGGCAGGGCCACCATCTTTGTGCCGGTCATCTTGCTCAGTTCGAGCAGCAAATCGGCCATCTTCGGCATCAGCTGTTCCGGCATTTCGAGCAGCAGAATCGTCAGTGTGCGGATGCTTTCGTGCGGACGACGTGAAATCAGTCCCTGCTTTAGCGCGTCGATGATGTTCTTCTGCGTGTTGATATCGAGATGCTGGTGGTACATCGCCAAACTGGACAGGGCTGGCAATATCAGCTCCATGTAGTCCGACATCTTCGGGTGCATGTTCGGCGGTACGTGCAACTTTTCCAGCTGCATCTTGTCCGTGTACATGCGGTACAGCGTGCGGGCAAGCGAATCAACATCGTTGCCCTGAATCAGCGCCTTGTTCTGCATCACGCTCGGCAGCTCGGTCAGCACGAACTGTATCACTTCCCAGTCTTTTTCCTCCTTCAGGCACAGCACGATCACCTGGCAGCCGCGTTTGATGGAGATCGTCGTCAGGTTGGTGGCCGGGATGCGATCCATCACCTTCGAACCGACCTCCGTGCCGGTGGCTGGAGCGCTCAAGTTGAGCTGGCTCGAGGACTGGCTGGACAAATACGGCTGCGGTTGTAAGCTCTGGTGCTGATATGGTCCCTCTATGCCTAGGTAGTGCGAAAAACGCACCCGATTGCCATCCTCCGGATCGGGGTATCCGATGTGAAATGATCCGTTGGCACGTGCCTTCATCATCCAGGCGAAAATTCGATACCGCACAGTTGTGACGTTGCTCAGCACGTGTGGCCGCTGATAGTGCAGCTCCAGAAACCCAATAAGCATGCTGTACACACGAATAGCATGCAACGACGGCAGCCGGTACAGCTTTACGATGAACAACCGTATCAACCCGTCCACCAGCAGCACGATGTCCTCAATCTCCTGCTCCGACCTCACAACCAGGTTCTCCTCGTACGGTCGGTGCAACAGCTTCTCCACGATTTCCAACAACTCGATACAACGCTTCGTTTCGCAGTGAATCGTGAACTCGATCAGCGTTCGTGCGACGGCCTTTCGCACCTCGCAGTCCTTTTCCAACGGCACGTTTCCCAAATGCACGATTACGATCCGCTCCAAAATTTCGTCCTCGTAAGCGGCACGATTGGCGGCCATGATTCGCTCGAGCGCCTGCACCGCGTAGATCCTAATGTTGCTGTTTTTCATGCGGTAAAACCGGTCCATGAACAGGCACAACTGTTTGAGCCATTCCGAACGAGTGGCTGAGATCTTGCTCGCCCGGTAATCGATCAGCTGCTTGACCGAAGCTTCCGGACGTTCGGCAGACACGTGTTCGATCAACGCGTATACTTTCTCCGGATCAGCGTTCATGGTGCCCTGTTGCAGCATCGATTCCATCATGTTGAGCGTATCGTGGAACTGTGCCAGCACGTCGTGTTCCGGTGGCAACCGGTGTATGGCGAGATTGTGTGAAATCTCCGTCATAATGTCGTAGATGATGTCCCACGTAGGTTCATTCAGCTCGCTGCCGGATCGCTGTATTAGCCGGTTTATGCTCAAGATCACCTCGTACGTCACAATCACGTGTCTGCTTTTAAGCGCCTAAAACGAAAAACAAAAACCAACCGTAAGGAAAGCTCTCAGGAAGGACGACGCCGTGCTGATGAAGATTGTACTCACATTCCAAAAGCTTGTAAGCACCAGCGAAGGCGAACGGAGTATCGGCACGACGCCAACCCCCCACAAGCCAACGTTTGTGTGGAAAATGGCTCCCCGGAGCAAGGCATCGTCTTGATGAAAGGCCGGGTTATTCAATATGTTACACATCGTCAACAGCGTCGCGTGTCCCAGCGCTGTTCCGAAGAGATTCTTCATGATCTTCCACGACGGCTGGCAGTACACCTCCTGATTGACCACCCGGCACAGTATGATGATAAACAGCATAAGCGATTCGTTCGGTATGATCGCGTAACAAATGAAACAATCCAACACGGACAGGCAGAGCAGTATCGTGGCCGTCTCCTGTTTGTTGCACGTCATGTCGAAAATATACGACACGACGCCAACGAGAAATTTCGGTTCCAGACTGGCCGCGTTGTACTTGATCAGGTTGACAATCAGCTCCAGCAGCGGATCGATCAGGCCCGCTTCGTGAATCGGTTTGATCCATTCGAGCAGAAACGGACCGATCTCCCGCTCGAAGTGCTGAATATTTTTGCCCGTCTCGGTGAGGTACTTCAGCATATCCAGCCGGTAGCAAATGTCCTCCGGTTCGTTGTGGCTCTCGATCACGCGATAGAACTGAGCTCGCATTAACCCCAGGCTGTCGTACTGTCCCTGAATAAGCTTGCAATAGAAAGCGAGGGCGCACTGTCGCTGTTCCATCAGCTTGTTCCCAACGAGCAAATCCTTCGTGAGCTCCCACAGCGACTGCACCGCATCCGGTTCGAGGCGCGACAGCATAACCTGTTCGCCAAAATCTCTCAAGGCTTTGCATCGCTGTGTTATTGGCGTTTCCGGACGTAGCTCGCGTTCTAACTCCGGCGATATTGGCAAATCATTGCGAGAACTCGACACTGCATGTAACGGAAGATGGGATAAGAAAAGGAGCTCGGGAATGGGTATCATAGGGCCAGATTGGCCAGCCTTACCATTGCCAGGTTTGGAGAAGCGTAAAAAATTTTTAAGAAAACGATTCAACGATTTTTCCGATTCCTTCGAAGCCATCTTTCAGTCTGTGGTGTCGGTTCCCTCTCTATGGATACACACGCACACTCTCACGGTTCGTTCTTTTTTACTACTGGGCTGGTAACAAAGCGCATCGGTCGAAGCTGAAAGGATTAAAGGAGGAACAGAGCAAATGCGTAATTAGGAGCCTGAGCTTCAAACAGCTCTTGGCCATGAACCCCAACCTCTTTTGCATAGGTGTGTGGAGGAAGAAAATGAGCAAAAATCACGTCATGCGAAGACTGCAGCAGCAGACGATTATACCTTTTGTCGATTACTTCGATTTCAAAAATACGTGTGCCAGTAGATACCGGGCATATGCTGCAGCGACGGCTAGCTGGACCGGAAATGTTGTAGCAGCGCACGAAGAACCGAAACTAATGTACAAATGCGACCAACCGACTCACTAGCACCGGCCGAAATTATCAGTGCGAACACAATCGAGTGCGGTTCGCTCATAGTACAGTTTGGCAAGAACACATCGGCCCCGGCTATTGTGTGCTTCCACCTATTCACCGCACCAATGGCGCTCGGTGTAGGCTGGCACGTGGGAATCGTGGTGAGAATGTAACGCTGTGTGGCAAAACAATTTTAACCCAGAATCAAAACGCTTGTGGCACTATTTTTCTCTTCTCATCATCACCAAACCCATCTTGTACTTTTCTTTTGTAGAACGTTTTTTTTTGACACTTCGCCGACCGTCTACCTTCCAATGGCACTAACGTCACACGACATATGGTGCCCAAGGTTTACAAATATTCCGGATCTACTGATTGAAAACAAATTCATACCGGATGTTTCTGTTTCATAATTTGGGCTGCATATAAGATAAAAAATATTTAAATGAACTAGCATCAAAATTGATTTACTATTAACTTGATGAACCGCAGTGATTGGGTCACAAATTTAAATTTATGAACAACTGGTCTAATCGAACACTGGCCATGCTTACCAAGGCAGTTAGCAACCTTGAACCTTGAAGATCGGTAGTTCAAAATCAACCGTCAAAGCGAAAACTGCCATTGTTCATAGCGTTGTAAAAGTGCAGTTCTGTACGTTTTCGTGAAAATCACCAAGAACATAATGAATTTAGAGGATACGAAAGAGAATATTCAACCCCTGCGCGGGGGCAGAAATGTTGAGCAGCTCGAGTACGCATTCGTGTCTCCGGAACGTTGGGAAGAGGAACGAAAGTAAGCCCGGAATGTTGTGTATGCAACGGCTCCAAACATCGTTTATTTATGATGCTTTCGCTGTTCAACAGGGCAAATGAGGAAGCACTGGAAAACTATGAGGGCGACGATCCATTGGAACCGTGGTACAATTACTTCTACTGGATGGAGCAAACGAACGTTAGCAACTTTAAACCTGCGATACAGGAGCAGGCACTTCGACGGTGTGTACAAAAGTTTGAAAATGATCCACGGTACATGCAAGATCATCGGTTCATTAAGTTGTGCATAAAATACGTAAGTGGAACTCCATTGGGGGAACTGGGCATTGTTTCTAAATCCTCTGTTTATATCTTGCCAGATTGATGCTCAAGCATCGCCGGTAGAGTTGTACAACGAACTGTACCTTCGCGGTGTGGGCACACTGTGTTCCGAGCTGTATATTGCATGGGCGTACTACTACGACGCCGTGGATAACTTTGCAAAAACAGAAGATGTGTTTCAAAAAGGGCTGCGGGCGGGAGCCGAACCGAAGGCGGACCTAGAGCAAGCACACACGACGTTTGGATTTTCTATGTCGCAACGTTTGCTGCACAAGGACGAATCCAGCAAGTTAAAGTTTCAAACAATCCTCGGTGAACGCCGTAATGCGCTCACGTCGTTGAAAGCATCGCGAAAAAAGCACGTGGGCAGCATCCGCACCGGATTGGCTGTTAAAAGCTATCAGCCGGGGAGAGTGAATCAGGAAAACGTGGAACCCGGTACAAACGCACCAACGAGCTCGATCGTTTTCTCCGATGATCCAGGTCAGTCTGAGGCGGGTCCCTCAATAGTTCGTCCCTTTTCGAGCGTTCACAGCGAGCCAGAGAACATAATTGAGGCGGCCCGGTTTGCAAAATCGAATGCGTTGTCTCAAAAAAAGCCGGCTCTTTTTGGTATGCATCAGGCACCGTGTTTTCATATACCGGAAGACGAGGAAATCTTCGAGCCGCTTCCTGTGATCGTGGAAAATTATTCTCGCGGGATCGTTCTATCGAGGACGTTTTGTCCCAAGAATAATCCGCAAACTGCCTTTAACGTCGACATATGCGTGGGAGAACAAGGAAAGGAAAAATCCATTCCCATGTACGATAAAATACGGCTGTACTGTAGGACGACTGACCGCTATTGTGAAGGGCGTGAGAAGACGGAATTTTCACCGGAAGAGCTACGCGCCTATAGGTACTTCATGCGACAGGGGAAGCAGAATCGCTTTACGAACGATCAAGCGCAAGTGTGGGGCCAAGGGTACGACGTTGGTATTCGACTTCATCCTCTTCACGTATCGTCGTGCACGAACAATAATGATAAAGTGGAGGCATTCCAAAACCCATCGCCCGAGGAATTGAGCTTGAATATTGAAACTAAAATTCGCGAAATGTACTCAAACACGCATGAAGAACGATCTATCGAAGAGCTGCTTGTCGAGAAATGGCTTAAAGGAGATATAAAGAGTAAGTAAGGCTTGCGTAGCAGTGCCAGGATTATTCGGTTAACCCGATTTAACTATTTGCTCGTTTATAGAGTGCATTGATCGACGCTACCAGGATGACATCGATCCAGTTGATATGGACGAAACGCACGTCGAATCAAAGCGGATTTCGATGGGAATGGCACGATTCAGTATGGCACCACCGCTTCCTCCGACTGGCAGTGGCAACAACCAACCGCAAACTTCCCAACGTAAATCTATTTTCCCAACTCGTCCGGCTGCGCTCGTTGTATCATGCATACAGGAAGAAACGGAAGAAGAGCTCCAGAATCGAAGTACGCTAACTAACGAAAAAACGGCAACCAAATCATTGAGGGAGGCGAACGTTCATCAGGATGGCAAAGAAACTGTGTCTAGAAAACGCCTTTCAAATGACGTGCTCCAGCAGGAAGTTTTTAAAAAGGAAGACTCAACACCCACCCCACTAAAAGCTTTTGTCGCCAACGATGCTGCGGAGAAGCAGTTGTCGAACGAGACGTCTCCAACGGGCAGCCCGGTACGAACAACGTCTCAGAAAATTGCAATTTTTGTCGACGACAGCGATGAAAACGATGAGCAGGAAGTTCAGGCTATATATCCAAAGCCTCTGCTATCGAACACGAACGAACAGGGCCAACATCAACAGCAGCCACCGCAACCTTACTTTCCAAATGATACTTGTTCGACGCAAATGTTCAACTTTTTCGTTAAGAACATAAGTACACCCGTTGCACCAGTTTGCAAACAGTTGGCTCCTTTGTCTACCACGCCAACGAACCCTTCGACGAAGCGCATGGTAGTTTACGAGGATGATGTGGAAGCGGAAAATGAGGCTGCCAACGAAGAACCAGGGCAACCGAACGACACCGCATCAAAGCGGACTAGTTCCGGTGGTATGCATGCTCCTGTTTCCATTCCGGTAGCGATCATAAACGACGAAAATGCGGTTCCGGAGAGCATTACACCACCGTCCACATCATCCGGTTGCAGTAGTATGCAAAATCACAAGCAATTGTCAACTATAATGGAGCGGACGGAATCAAGCACGGCTTCGTCAACGGCGGCCGTAGGCACAACTAAATGTTCAGTCGATTTGCAGGTAACGTAGCTATCTTGATTCGGTTCACAGGGTTTGAGAGTAGTTTGAATGTAATTTCTTGTTTAAATTTTTATAGGGCCATTCTCCGGACATAAATTTCAACGCCGTTGAAAACACGCCTTCTTCGATTTCGGCCATCACGTCTACCTTGGGCGGATTTGTCGAACAACCGAAAAAGTTCGGCTTTCCGTTGCCTGGCGACGATGGTAAAGGATTTTGCATCCACATCGACAGCACTGAGACAATGGCCAATATTCCTCTCGTAAAACGTCAACCTTTGCCGGCAGCAACCCCCCTAGCATGCACCGATAACAAGGAAAACGAACTCGTAACACGTGCCACCGGTGCTGCCGCGGGTCGTGGTGGAATTTTTCACCTTTCCGAAGAGGCAACGTGCAGTGGCTTTGGTTTCGCGGGAACCATCGGAAACAGAGACATCTCCCATATGGTTCAACGGGAGTTGGACGTGAATTCGATCGCATCGTTCCGGATGGGGACGGAGCGCACCAACACGGTTCCATTACAATTGGTCAAACCGCAAAACACGATCCCAGAAGTCGTTGCGAACGTACCATCAAGCACGTCGATCGACACCAATATCGTTAGCAATGGAAGCACACTTTTGGGTGGTAATTCCACCGCATCCACCATTGTGGCCGTTGACAAGAAAGTAAACGAGTCACCGAAGAAAAGAGGTACTCTTTCGGCCCTGCTTGATGCTACGTTTTCACCAAAGCTGGTAGAGAAAGAAAACAGCGGTAGTAGTGCAACGGTCACACCAACAATGGCCAACAATCGAGCAAGTGGAGAAAAATTTAAGGAAAACTCGTTCAATTTGAGTGGCTTTGCAATGTCGCCTAAAAGTAAACTACCCATAGCCACACCAAGCGATCAATTGTCCTTGTTAGAACCGGTGGTTGCTCCTGTCGTTTGCGCAGACTTATCGCTTTTGCCGATGGATCAAATAAAGGTGGAAAATTCGCTGAATATCGAAGCGAGTATAGCGCTGCCTAAATGCACCGTTAATGCACCACCACAGCCAGCGGAAACGATCGTAAAGGTTCCGGTGGTGGTTCCCGTAGAGCGAGTGGTTTTGGATGACTTTCCATCCCCGCTGCCACCGCCAGGAGCGTCTGAGCGCGCGTCCTTCGACGACATCAACACGGCAGTGTTCTCTTTAAATATTAAAAGTGTCGCCAACTCGACGATTATCCCAGAAAATTTCAAAACTCCATGCAAACAAAGTTCGAAAGCCAACGTAGCTCCACCGTTAAAAATCGCCAATGTAAAGAGTGGCCTGGAAGAGATACCGTCCTTTCTGAAGCCACAGGCTCCGCCGCCGCAGCAACATGAGCCACAACCGATGGCGAACGTTAGGCAACAAAAGAGCATATCGCCTGTCGATCGACAAGCTAGATTACCGTTTGATCCTTTCGTCAATTGTGATGCCGATGTATCGATTTACCATTCGCGGCCGGCTATATCGCAAGATGCCGAGCTTTGGCCCGAATCAGAAGAACCGGTCGATGCGATACACAGCAACGAATACCAACACAAAACGATCAACATGGACTGCACCATGGATATGATCAACGCCCACAAATCGACCGAGGATATCGATCCTTTCGAAAGGCAGCTGCAGGAAGCGTTTCTAGATCGGCTAGACTTTACGGCTTACATATCTGAGCTACCTTCCTGTTTGCTAATGAATAAAGTGATACCACTACGAAAGGATGTCCTGGTGGAAACGAGCGAGAAAAATGTCGCGTTCCGCGTGCAGCAAAAGATCGGCAAAGGAACTTATGGAACAGTGTTTAGGTACGTATTCGCAGCATTGTGTTATTAGAATGACAAATTAATGAACGTTTTGAATTCTTTTCTTGCAGCGCCACAGAAGTGTCTACGGGGAAAAAAGTTGCACTAAAACAGGAACGCCCGGCAAACCTTTGGGAGTACTACATCTGTCTGGAGTTGCGTAGCCGCATCAAACATCCTGATATCGTAAGTTGTATGCCCAACCGAGTGCTGTTAATATGTCTGATTATATGCTTGATTTTTTTTCTTTAGCTTTCAGGATTTATGCCGATAGATTATGCGATTATTGGAAACAATGCGAGCATTTTCGTGTCACCCTACTCGCAATATGGCAACATTTTGGATGTATGCAACAAGATCAACAAAGCGACTAACAGAAACGTGGACGAATTCATAGCTATGATTTTAACCGCACAGATGCTCTCGATCGTAGACCATCTGCACAGCTGCCAGATCATTCATGCCGACATAAAACCGGACAATTTTCTGCTAATGGCACCGTAAGTAACGGCATGTTAGCTTTGAATGTTCCGTGAGCGTAATGTAATTTGTCTGTTATCTACACTCTTTACAGGGTGCAGTTGAATTCGAACATACCCTGCATACAGCTGATTGACTTTGGCGTCAGCATCGATATGAAACTCTTCCAGGAGGATGTAATGTTTAAGAAGGTAGGTTTTTTTTTTGCTGTGCATCGTGCACAACGTGTTAATATTGAGCATGTATTTTCATATCCTCGCAGGTCATTACAACGGATGGGTTCACGTGTATCGAAATGATGGAAAACAAACCTTGGACGTACCAACCCGATCTGTTCGGTGTTGCAGCTACCAGCCACGTCATACTGTTCGGTGCGTACATGAAGGTGCAGAAGAACATTGTGAACTGGAGCATCAGAAGCTCGATGCCGCGGTACTTCAAGAAGTCGGTGTGGGAGAACTTCTTCAACACGATGCTGAACATACGGGATTGTGCGCATTTGCCCAACCTGCAGAAATTGCGCACGTCCTTCCTGGAGACTATCACCCTGCACGAAAAGTACATCCAGAACAAAGTCGTAGAGTTCAATCAAGCGCTCTCAACGTGCAAGTAGAACACTGGCATCAATAGAGCAGGATGATTTGATGGGCGTTCACAAATGATTTTCGTCCTGTCTGATTCTACGTTTTACCGATTAACAGTTAAGACTGCCTATAATTTAGTGGTATATTTTACGTAAATCTTGGAAAATATATTATACCTTATATGAGGAATTAGAAATCGATATAAACCGTTGACGAATTTTTTACTGGTGAAAACAAACTGGTATAATTCAAGGTGAGTAAGTGACTATGTCAAACCGGTGAATGAGCATATCAAGAGCATACGAGAGAGAGAGAGAGTGTTGCTTATGTTTACAGTTGATATGATCAGCTGGTATGCTGGGAGGATTCATCGAGCAACATAAACATAAACAAAACGAGAAGAAAAATAAATATACATAAATCATTCAATGAAAAGCAGTGTCGGAAATTCCCTGAAGCAGTAAGTGTAGAATTTTTGGGAGAATGTAAACATCGGTTGTGTTATTTAGTAACAAAGAAATATCATCAGGCGTTCATCGTTATCTACAAGCAGCTACAATAGAGAAGTGATAAGCATTCAACGCTAAACATCATCCTAACGTTGTCGAGTGCATACGCATTTTGGTGCTTGCTCTTCGAAAACAAAAAATTGGTCAAATGGACACATACGTGGAAAATTTTCATGATTTGAAGGATTTGGAACGAATGGAGTACGTTCCGTTCGGTCGAACCGGTCTGCGAGTATCTAAAGTCTCCCTAGGAACGGGCACATTGAGTCCGTTGTACGGGTAAGGAAGTGTGTCAAAAACTTTCCCACAACTTGGATAAATTTCCATTACAATTTTGGTCCCAGTGCTCTAGACGAAGCGAGTGCTTTGGAAGCCGTTAATGGTGCTATTCGCCGTGGAATCAACTACATCGATACAGCCCCCTTTTACGGGCAGGGTCACTCCGAAAAGGTACTAGGGAAGGCTCTCAAAACCATACCGCGTCGAGCGTACTATCTGGCCACCAAAGTGGGCCGGTATGAGCAAAAGTATGAACGTATGTTCGATTACACGGCTGCAAAAACCCGTGAGAGCGTCGAACGGAGCTTGCAGTTGCTCGGCGTGGACATCCTTGACGTGGTGCAAATTCATGACGTTGAGTTTGCCCCAAACCTGGACATCATCGTACAGGAGACGCTCCCTACGCTCGAAGCTTTACGGCACGAAGGAAAGCTACGGTTCATCGGTGTCTCGGCATACCCATTGGGGGTTTTGAAGGAAATAATCACGAAAGCACCCGGCCGATTCGACTCCGTCCTTTGCTACTGCCGCAATACCCTGTTCGATGATTCTGTTAAGGAATACCTGCCGTTCTTTGCACAACATCAGTTGGCCGTCATTTGCGCGTCGGGTCACGGCATGGGACTGCTAACAAACGCTGGGCCTCAACCGTGGCACCCAGCGGACGATCAGCTAAAATCGATTTGCCGGGAAGCGGCCGACTACTGCCAGCGCCACGAGGTCGAACTAGGCAAGCTGGCGATGTACCACTTTATTCAACTGTCGGGCCCCGCGACGTATCTATCCGGAATGCAAACACCGCAGCTGGTGGACATCAATCTGGACGCTTACCTCAATGGCCTCTCCGAGAAGGAAGCGGAAGTGTTAGACCACCTGAAAGAAAGGTAAAAAAAATTTCCCGTTAACTTTGTTTGCGCCATCTCTGTATAAGCTTCGCTCGTTTTCAACTGTACTTTTCAGCGTGTTTCCTAAAATACTTCGCAAACATTGGGAAGGCGTCGAGGTGGAACGTTACTGGGCAGCGATGAAAGTATAAACTACCTCACGGGGCCACATTTGTTGGTTCAAAATTAACAACTTGCACGTGCGCGATCTAACATGCCGGTTGCCGGTTTTCTTTGAAATAAACGTCAAAACTGAACGTCAACAGAGAGCGCGAGAATTTTTGAGAACCATGAAAAAGAGAGTGAGAGAGAGAGAGAGAGTTAGAGAGAAAGGAAGAAGGAAGGTGATAAACGTCATCAAATCGTCAAGTAGAATTTATGTACGGGATTGCCGAAGCGCAACAAGTGTGTCTTTTTGATTTGAAAACATAGCATCGGTCCCTCGGACGGAACTCCAACGCGGACAGTATGAATCCTTCGGAATGGTTCAGTGAAGTCTCAGACGAATTATGGCCCGGCCAGTGCTTCTCGCTGAAGGTGAAAAACGTGCTGCACGAGGAACGCTCTAAGTATCAGCATATCAAGATCGTCCAGAGGTATCCTTTTTTTAGTGTTTTTCTATGTTCAATGTAATTTACAACACCCGACTGGCAATTGTATTCTTTTTCCCCATGTTCTAGCGAGTCCCATGGCGTAGTGCTGATTTTAGACGGCATCATACAATGTACGGAACGGGACGAGTTCGCTTATCAGGAGATGATCTCCTTCTTGCCGCTTTGCTGCCACCCGAACCCGCAACGGGTGCTTATCGTCGGCGGAGGCGACGGTGGAGTGGCCCGGGAGGTTGTTAAGCATCCCTCGGTGCTCGAGGTGCACCAGGTTGAAATCGACGAGCGAGTGGTGGAACTGTCCAAGCAATATCTCCCCTTCATGGCTTGTGGGTTTGAATCACCGAAACTGCGGCTAACGATCGGCGATGGATTCGAGTATATGAAGCAACACGAGGGCGCGTTCGACGTCATCATCACCGACAGCAGTGATCCGATCGGGCCGGCAGAGTCCTTGTTCCGCGAGTCCTACTTCGAGCTGGTAAAACGCGCCCTCAAACCGAACGGTATCATCTGCTCGCAGGGTGGCAGCTTCTGGCTCGACGCGAAGCATGTCCGTGACACGCTAGATTACTGTCGAAAGCATTTTCCACGCGTCACCTACGGCCTGGCGGCAGTGCCATCCTATCCGACCGGTCAGATTGGGTTCTTCATCGCCAGCCTCAATCCGGTAAGACTGCCGTGACTGCAACTCATGTAAACCAGTCTCAACTGATGTATGGATCGCTCGTTCACAGGAAACCAACTTCAGGGAACCCTCGTGCAAGTTCGAGGACGCTGACATCGATAAGATGGGCCTGCGGTACTACACATCGGACGTCCACCGAACGGCTTTTACGTTACCAAGGTTTGCGATGAAGGCGCTATATCCGTAGGCCCTCCCCACAGGAATCACTTCTACGTTCAATCACGCACGGGGAGTTGGGATTCTTTTTTTACATGCATTTATCTGCGAGAGATTGTGAATGAGGAAATGGTACGTTACATGCGTTTTGCTTCAATAAATGTTACATCATGTCCACTTTTTATACCAAAAGATACATTTACTTTGGACCTTTTAACGCTAGCCTACGGCATTTGGCATAATATAATGTCTTAAGTGTTCCATCCTGCCTGCCTACGAATACACGGCATTACATATGTCACAGAAAACTGATCGAGTTTTTTTTACACCCCAGCTATTGCGGCCATTCGTCGCAATTGCTTGTAATCTGATGTTTTTTTTTTTGCTTGAACAGCAACACAACTAGAGAAGCATTTGAATCACAGTACTTGGGTTTCTCACACGCGCGCCTGGTTCATGGTAATCTAGTAGTCATACGAAGCTATCAGTGCTCATGTTACGCGCATAACGCGGTTAAGGGGAAAAATGTGTACAACCAAAGAGGTTGTTTGACCTTCTCCGAATGTCACGGTACAAC
This sequence comes from Anopheles nili, assembly GCF_943737925.1. Taxonomy (NCBI): domain Eukaryota; kingdom Metazoa; phylum Arthropoda; class Insecta; order Diptera; family Culicidae; genus Anopheles; species Anopheles nili. The sequence goes on from NC_071291.1 coordinate 61,222,967, forward strand.
CCGGTAGGTCAACTGATTTGGGTTAATTGTGTATTCTTTAGAACGGACGACTTCTATTACGCAGTGCTGCGAGCTAATCAAACTGAGATTAGGAAACAAAAAGCATGCTTACGATGGCGATTCCGGTATTCGATTGCCGACTAAAATGGGGTTTCATTTAAATTGTGCTCAATTCGACATGAATCCTTGGTTGTGACCTGTACGCACATGTAACTATCGCACGCGATTGATATTGTCTAAATAAATAACTTAAGGCTTATGCACAATCATCATATATTACAAACGATGGTCGAAACATTTTAAAATGATATATGATACATGTGACGAAAATGATAACTATAGCAGCATGACAGTGCCATTTCCTTAAAGCAGGAAGTTAGCGCGGGATATAACGGAAGCATACACGATTCGAATGTTCCTAGCGAACAAGTTAAACTCGGATCTCGCGTCTACCGCGTAAAATAATCGCTAAAAATAAAAATTAAATGGTTCTTGGTAGATTAGTTTGCGATGCTTCAAACCGCCCAGCACCACCATGAACCGCGCCGCGATGTGATGTACATTAATTAGATATAATTTATTTCTCTTAAGATAAAAAGAAAACCTCTACTGGAAGCGTACTGCTACTCCAAGCACGAAAATGTACATTCGGAACAGCAACTGCCTGTGTTCCGTTTCTTTCCCTTGACGAATCTCTTTACGAACTGGTCTCTATAGAAGAGGGAAGTCCCCCTGTGTCCGGGAAGCCGGAAGGTGACGGTGTTGAGTAAGTCGCTTAATTTACAATGTTGCTAAGCCTACGCCGCAGGCTAGTAATGCCGGTACTGTTGTTCATTTACGACGATTCCGCCATCTTGTGGCACACTGGGGAAGGTACAATCGCCTTCAAAGCAGCGTGTCTACTTTTTCCGATCCATCCGGCGGTTGTTATTCCGACGATTGTTGCCACCCATCGGCGGGCCACCTCCTCCCCCTCCCCCACCATTGTTATTCCATCGGTCGTTATTGTTGCGGAAGTTGTGCCCCACGCGGTTGTTGTTGCGCATGTTGCGCATGTTGTTGCCATTTCCTTGCACCCACGGTGGCAGCGGACCATTGTTTCCTCCCCCTCCACCGCCGTTGTCGTTCTTGTTAATGTTGCCCATCGCCAGGAACTGCTCGAACGGCATGTTGGGCGATACACCGAGCAACCCGGGCCGGATCATCGATGTGGGTTGATCCGGTTGACCGAAGGGTCCGTTCCCTCCGAGGAACATCGGTGGCACGTTGCCCTGGTGAGACGGTAGCGACATGTGAGGTCCACCTCCTCCTCCTCCTCCTCCACCATCACCTCGACCACCACCCATTCCACCATGTGGTGGTGGCACGTGCACCGGTCTCGGTAACTGTTGCATCGATGGCACCGGTCCGCCCATTGCGGGTGGTGGAATGTTCGGCGGGAGGGAAATATTGGGCGGTGGTAGGTTCGGTACGACCGGAACCTCACAGAACGTCACCGAGTCGTCGACGAACACGTTCAGGCAGGTGAGGATGTGCTGAAGCATGTTGTTCGTACCGAGAAACTTCATGAACTCGCTCAGGTGCTCCGTCGAGCGGTCGGAGTTGTGGTACTTCTTCATCTCCGTCGACAGGATGGCGAGCTGCTGGTTCACCATGATCTTGTGCTTTGAGCCGAGATCCTTGTACCAGAGTGACTTCTGCAGGATCACTTGCACGTCGATTTGGGGCGTGTTGGAAGCCGGCGGGCCTGCGGTCTTTAGTGAACCAAAGGATTGCTGTTGCTGGGCGGCCTCAAGTTGTTGTTTTTCCGCGTGACGCTTGCGTGGGTCCACCCGGGGACCACTGCTAATCGCGGGTGGTTTGCTGGTGGGAGTGACCGCAGCAGCAGGAAGCGAGGCGGTCCCATGGAGGCTCCTGGGAGAACCCATCCCGTAAAGTGGAGACGCAACTGGATTGGCATCGGGGGATTTAATGCCATCGCTGGTATCATCCGCATCATTATCGTCGTCACTTTGCAGTCCAAACAACCTCCGCAACCGGGGATCTTTGGTGCCGATTGGGCGCGTCATCGACCGACGAAGTGGACCAAAGTTGGGCCGTGGAACATCGACCATAAATACCTAAAAATGGAATAGAGATCGGATAAAATTGAAGCCTCCCGAATGATGGACAAGGCAACCGCAACCGGATCAGTCCTTACCTTGTAGTGGATCGGTGCGTGCGATCCGATTGAGCCGTCGATTTCCGTCGCCGGCACGTAGTTAGCCATCATCGACTTAAACGGGAAGCCCAACTCATTGGAAGCTTCACCACCACCGGTACTTCCGGTGGTGCTACCGTACAGATCGCTTTCCCCAAGATCCAGCGGCAACAGTGTGTTAGAACCGTACCGGAGCGATCCTCCCAACGGGGAGTTTCTTCCTTCAGCGTCCGGGGACGATGCGTTATCGGAGCTGTACCAATCGTAGATCGACGAACCACCGGATCGTTTTGACGAGTTTGTCTTTCCGGATGGTTTCATGGGTTGCGTTGGAATCCCGATAGAAGATCCCGTTACAATTGCACTCGATGAATCCGCCATAGAGGGGGTCCAAACGTCCGAGAGTCCTGGCAATGGTGCATCCTTGCCAACCGGTGATGGTGATCGATGCGCTCGTGGCGAAACATTCGGGGAACGGTGAGCAGATTTGTCGGTTGCGCCACCAAACGCGCTCAGGATATCGCCGAGACCCTGCGCGTAATCGATCTTCGGTGGGACGAGCGGAGGAAGTGGTGAAATCTTTCCCGTTTCCGCTTCCACCCCACGACCAACCGTGTCCTGGCGCATCGCCAAGGAGTCTTCAGAGTCCTTCTTCTTGTCGTCCTCCTCGTCCTCCTCGATGCTGATCTTCAGATTGTTCTCATCGTCGTCGTCGTCGTCCTCTTCCGGATCATTTAGCAAACAGCTTGAGTCAGCGGCCACCGCATCCAAGTCCTCCTCATCCAGGTTCGAGTCCTTGATGTACTGCGAGTAATCGACGGTCGGTGGCTTATGGAGCAATCCACCCTCCTCCTCGTCACCGCCACCGTTGCCGGTTCCCGCTCGTTCCGGTTCCGGTTCCGGTGGAAGAATTCGCATGTCCACATCTTTCTTGTTACCACCCGTTGCCGGGTGCTGATGCTGCTCAGCCACGCTGGCGGCTTCCGTGGCCTCCATCGCGCCCGGCAACATCCGGAGATCGAGATCTTTCACCGGTTGGGCCACCTGCCGTTGCTTGCCACTCATCAACTGCTTCTGCACGTTCATCGCACGCACCTGCAGATCGTGGATCTGCGTAATGCTCAATCCCAGCTCGTTCAGCTGCGCCACCGTCAGCTGACTGATCTCATCCAGCGTCCGGATGCCCATCTGCTCGAGGTCACTTATCTGGGCGGGCGTTATGACACCGGCCAGCTGCCGCATAACATCCCCGTCGTCTGCATCACCCATCGGTTCACCGTCGCTCGACCGTCCGCGATCGTCGTCCTGCCGGGTGTCACACCAGCGCGATTTGCGCGAATTTTTCGGACTGTGCATGCTGCCGGGTGGCTGCACCGTCACCACGTCGAGCAGGGAAGGGATTTTCCCACCACCACCACCACCACCCCTTGCCGAGGTGTCACCCTTGTTACCGTACCGGTCGAGCAGCTGGCGCTGCGTTGCGTTCAACATCGTGATCGCATTGTCCCGGCTGATACGCTGGAAATCGCCCAAAATCTCCTGCGGGGCCGTCTCCAAGTGCTTGAGCAGAATCATCCGCAGATCGTCTGAAAGCGCCTCGCCGTGACTGAAGAGACACTTGTCCTTATCCTTGCACTTCAGGCCAAGATAGTAGTATTTGCACGGGAAGTCCTTGTGCATGTAGAGACACTTTTCGCGCTTAGCGCAGCAGTCCATTAGGTAAAATTTACACAACTCCATCTTACGAGGACCGGTCGGTCGGTGCTTTTCATCCTAGAAAAACGAGAAAAAAAGAAACATGATTCAAATCGTGCTCCACATTCAAACCACCCTGGTATGCACAGGTATACAGGTATCCGAAAGTTCGCCTGATCCTTCATACGTACATCCGAGTCATCGCGCTTGCGTTTCCGGCCATCCCGATTAGTCTTGTTGTTGCCCCGCTGGCGCTGTTGTTTCCGCTTTTTCCGATTATACTCCCGCTCCCGTTCACGTTCTCGATCGCGTTCTCGCTCCCGTTCGCGCTGATCCCGCTCACGGGTTTCCCGGTCCCGTCTACCACTTCCAGCCCGGAAATGCCCGTCTCGATCGCGCGCTCCCGATTCATCCGACGAGTAGTGAGTATCTTCTCCCTCCGACTCGGAGTGGCCCGATTCCCGGCCACCTCCCGCCACCCCCTGTATGGCCTGGGGGCTACTACCCCGAACGTTCAACATCTCATACTCCAGATCCACCTCAGTCTCGTTGCCAAGCTCCGTGATCCTCGGCTGCTTGGCCACGTGGTGGTGATGGTCACCGCCACTTCCACGGGATGGTTTCTTGCGCTTCTTCGACCGTCGGCTGGAAGAAACCGGCCCATGCCCCTCACCCTCTGCCTCGTTCGGGTGGATGATCGAGGACGGCATCGGTGGCTGTACACCATCCTTTATGAGTGCGTTTGCGATCGCATTCTCGACCTTTGTCGCCCAATCGTCCACCACCGGTGGGGGTTTGCTGGAAGAACGCGAGGACTTGTTCCCATGGTTCGTGTGCTGGTGCTCGCGGTTGCTACTTCCGCTTCGATTAGCTTCCGGAGCCGGCTTGGCTTCCACTTCCGAGCTTTGCTGCTGGTCACCGGGCTTCGGTTCATGCTCCTGATAGTCATTCGGGGTGGGCGGAATCAGCGGAGGATCCACCGGCTGCACCACATCGTCCTCATCATCTTCGATCTCACCGTCCTCTAGATCTTCTGGGTCGCTCATTGTAGGTTTGGCGTTTTCCACCGTATGTTGTTTAAATTATGCAACGTTCAAATCTTTTACCACCTGCAGATCATTGTGTGAGAAGAGAAAATAAGTCGCGAAACGACCTCATCAGCACACTGTTCGACTAGGGCTAAAGCTAAAGCATATTTCATCTACAAGAAAAGAGTATGGCACAGGCATGTGTTGGGAAATTCACAGGTAAAAATGGACCGCTTTTCATAATGCCCACGAGGGCACGCATAACGGCGTCATTCCGTTGCAGGTACGTAACATGCGTTTATACATCGTAGCGTAGCATTAGCATGCATTTCATAACAGGCATTATGTGTCATTTTCGTCTCCTTTTCGATCACAAGGACCAGCCGGCTATTACACTAAAGGGTGAGTGCAGAATTTACACACCCCCTTAAGCGACAAGGTCAAAAACAAGGTGATGTTTATTGTTTCCTCTTGAAACATCGTTCGGCTACCCGCAACCCACCGGGCTACTTAGCTGAAATACACGAAAAACATAAATCGTACGTACTGCTGAAAAACGAAAAGCGTCCGGGCAGGCAATTAGGCGAAAAATTATGCTTCTTTTATGGGGGTGCGACCACATTACCGCAAATTTACGGTGTTACCTACTCCACGTTCGACGGCGTGGTGGCTATGTTACAATAAATGCACAAAATCCGATACCCCAGAACAGTTTCATGCCGAAAATCTTTACGTCGCGATTTGTTTTGCTTCGCCGAAATCCGCGCGCGTGTGTTCACGTGTGTGTGCGGGCGCTGGTGTTCACGCGCCGTGTCGACAATTAATGGCAAGGGGTCGAGGGGCAGTGAATGAATGCAGTGACGCGTTCATTTCTAAAAATAGCCCCTACGCGACGGGTGAACGAGAGCGGTAATATAGCGAATTTAGAGCGTCGGCGGCGGCGGTGAACCTAGCGGAAAAAAGCGTTTTTACAGCGAAATTACGCGCTGTCTGGAAACATTATTACCCTCCCGCTTGACGTAAATCGTTCACTTAAATAATCGGCGGCACATGGAACCGGAGCCGGGTGGAGAAAATATACAAATGGGACTTGCTAATTACATGGTACTGAGTCACTGATTTTCAGGCGAAAAAGCCAGCGCGAGCACACGAAAGCTCGGTGAACTGCGCGGGTATACGGTGAATCGCTTGCTGCGACGCATCTGAATGTTGGTATCTTGGCACCGCACTATCTCGCACACACTATTCTTTCTCTCTCTCTCTCTCTCTCGCTCTTTTTCTCGTTCGAGCGTTCGTGTATTTGCCCTTAGCTTCTACGTCTCGCTATGGGCGCTGCGATCCGCCGTTAGGTCACGCATACACGAGACCCCTAGTGTGGCCGTGTATGCGTTTCTGCCCTTCTCCAATAATGCTCTCCTCAATAAAGATGGCTACCACCACCCCGTTAGGAAACGTTACTTCCAAGACGGGCTTTGTTCATCTTTCTACGATTTAACCTGACACGTTTTGAGAACTCTATCTCTCTCCCTCGCTCCTACTCGGTGGTTGTACCTATAGCGCTCGCTTTCTCTCTTTCTCTCGCTCGCACACTGTAGAACGAAGGCACCCTACTTTTTCTTTTTCTTTTTTTGCTCCCCATGACTAAGGGCGTAGAAGGCTACGAAAAAATCGCGGTGCTCCGCTACCACGAAAGGCTTTGGCCAAACTTACGACGGATTTGTGATGGGTCGCCATAAAATTTGCTCACTTTCTAAGATCACATTTTTTTCACCCAAGCACCCTTTGTCGGGCGCTCGGGGCAGGCAGAACCTGAACATGCCAGTACCTGCGCTTGCAACCCAAGCGCCACCCTGGGTGGGCACCCAATCACGGTTTTGGACCTGTCGGGGAAAATAAAATTTTACAGGATCATCTCTCCTCGGGCGCGTTGGGCACCGTCCCGGGACAGCTTGAGAAATCGACCAGATTTCGAGCGCAAAACGACAACCGCACGGGACTAGGCGGGCGATGGGTTGCGGCAAAGAAAAATATGTAAATGAAAAGAAAATGCAGCCCCCCAAAGCGCACCATGGTCCGCGAACGCGTCATCGTAACGCGCCATCTTTTTTTTTCTTCATCGTTTCACGTACCGTCCCATACTGTGGGCCCTGTTCCCGATTCGCCGAGCCATTACTCTTTTACTAGCTTCGGTCGGACGGGAAATAGAACCTCTACTACGCGTTTTACTAAGAGACGGAGGACTTGCGGAAGATTAGTATACCGTATTCTTTTTTCAACGTTCGTTTGACTGATGCACACTGCGTTTTGTGGATGGGCTATCGCTCCAGGCCCGCTGCCGAATAGTTGCCGTTGCTGGTGATGACGTCGTCGTGATGTTTCTCTGATCTTGATCATTTGAACATGGCAATTCCCTATTTTTCATCGGTCATTTGAAAGTTGGTATCAATTTGCAAAAGCTCTAATTAACGACTATACGACTGCATTCGTCTACGCGCTTGAAATAATGCCTTTTCAATGATGAAGCTCTCTTCTTCTTGACCGAATTGGGCGAGTCACATCATCCTATGAGTGGCGGGCAGGGTTGGAGCGTGACTGGTATTCGGATGAACTTTTTGAATGATTCATGAGATTTTACCAACACGGAAATTATTGCTTGTAACGACTGAAAAAACAGAATAAAATGTTGAAATAATTAAAACAAATAAATAACACTATCATTGCAACGTGCTTATACGACACTTTATGGATAACCATGCTGTAATTGCTTATTTGAAGCAATCCTACATCATATTGCACATTGGTGTACCAGCCCTGCAATGGGTCCCTTCTCAACCGTGATGAAGCATCGAAGCGTGAGGATTCGTTTACACGGCAGAGTTAACAAGTTAAAATGAATTTGGTTTTCTGTGAATAAACCTTATATGAAAAGCACCATTGCCAATGCACATTCTCAAGCTGCTTTTGAAATCATTCGAATGAACTCAAATGGCATTGTGGACGTCAAATTTGAACGTGCTGCAGGTTTCAAATGTTACAGGAATGTTTCAAAATTTGTATTAAATTTCCGTTTCAAATGCTATTCAATCTAAGATATAGTAAAAGTGAGATGGAGGGCATAATTATTATCAATTGATAGTGGAAAATAACTGGGAGGCCATCAATATGATGAGCCGATAGCCAATTGCATCCTAATAGAGTGAACGAGGATTTAAAACTATAAGGAAAATGTACAGTTTAGTGCAATAATCAAGTGTTTCATTGTTTTTTATTTTATTTTAGAAGTTTCACGACATATTTATAACATGTAACAGCTTATGTATCTTGATGTAGCATGATATATGCTGTATTACGTTGAATTATGGTGTTGTTATGAATTATTGAAGCGCAAACCCAAACGGTCGTAACGGGCTTGCGGCTTCCCTAGAATGATATACATCGAAGCCCATATTCCCAGCAAACCGTAAGAACTCATGTTACATGCTAATTATTTTATTCTTTTTCTTTCCACTCTTTTTGCTGGTATGAGTTGGATGTACTTGAACGACGTTTCTCTCGTGACTAATTAATATACGCGTAACGATCTATCAAACATATAAGCTGATAATTTGGTCCTCAACAACGGTTGGTATTATGCAATGGCAAATAGATGAAGGATTAAGTATTTGATTTATGTTTTATTACCGTCTCCTTTATGCGATTGTCATTGTACTTATTCATAAACATAAAATATGTAAAATGTTTGAATTTATCAATGGATATATATGTTCATGTAGATAGTATATTCATCCGCTATCATGCATCAAAGATGAACTCAATGAACACCAGCGATACTTCGAGACAAATGAATTTTATCCACGTTAAACGGGAAGAAGCAAGCAACCTGCGGTTCTATGCATAAGACTACGTAAAAAGTTAGATCATTGATACAAACGCGAAATTTACGTAAAATCAATACAAATTCTATAATGGAACATACTTTTCTAGAAGACATATACCACCATAATGCCAAAAAGAGTATACCATATTGGAAAATTCATCCTTTGTTCGCTGTTAGATTACATAGTTTTCAATCATTTTCTAACCTTTTCCATTTATTCTTTCTTTCAATAGCTATTCGTTACAAACGCTATGATGAGGATAAAGGATGTTTTACCGACATTTTAACTTTTCCCTTTCATTTAAACTCTTGATGTTAATAGCGCTCGTGTAGCCAATATTTTATTCCGCATTAATAAATGAACATTATAATCAAATCAGCAGCTATACGATCAGATTGAAGTGTAAAGCGAAATTCCGTACTTTTTTCAAATATTTGATTATGATTTGCTCCTTATTAATGATACGTAACCTTAAACTCTTCACTAGCATTACACCAGAATAATGCGGTATAGAAAAATAGTGCTATTTATGGTGTGATTTAAGTTTCACAACTTCAAAATAAAGCTTAGTAGATGTTAAGACAATCATCTGTTGCAATTTGATTTACGATGCAATTTAAGCTAAATCAAGTTTACTACAACTGCATTTATTATCCTTTTAATTAATCCGATACCAGTCCACTTGCAACAGTAAAAGCATATGCAACGGTTAGGATAGTGAAAAGTTTTTTCACGACATCTATACGTGAAATCATGAACTAAATATAGAAGCTCCCGCGACTAGACATCGTCTTTAAATTTTCCGATTGTAGTCGCTTGCAAACATATCAGGGCGTTGCTATTTACATTATGCAAGTGAAAAAGACTGAAATTGTTACAAGCCCTTTGAATTGCGAGGGCCAAAAACCAACTCCCTCGTGTATTGTGATTAAAAAAAAAGAAGCTTAAAGACACGTTGGCCGGCTCGATTCGAATGGCAATGAAGGCATGTTCGCATTACAATCATGATTGCACAACACGTAGTACTCCCGGTACGCGTAACCGAACCCATAGACGATCATTTCCTCGGCAGCTGCGTGTGACCGAGCTGACATTGAGATCGTTCCGCATGAAATAAGAATATTACTTTCGCGAGTAGCTTAATAACCCGCCCGAGCGAAAGAGCGACAGTGGCGAGATGGCGAGCGGTATGGGAAAACAGCCAACATGTAACCTGAGTCCTTGCTGGGTTTTGGGGGCACAAATACCTCCCGAAATTACGCCACACTGTACGCAACCACACGCACGTAATGGGCGTTTGGCTCTGAGGCTTGACTAAACATCACATATTCGAGCAGCGCGATTAGCATCTCGGTTCTTTTATTTTACGTTTTTTTTTCTCCTCTCTCTCAAATGCCAACTTTCGTTTACGTTTCGCCAGCGCGGCTCGAGCGGGTTTTATGCGTTTTTCTACACCGCACCGTTTTTTTTGTTGTTGTTGCTGTTGTTGTGCAAAAACGAGACCGCTTATCGCTACGCAGCACGTTATCCTTTTTGTTGGGCCGCCGCGCTTTCAGAGCCCGGTTTACTTTTTACTGGTTTAAAATTAATTATTTATCTTTCGCATCAGTTTTGCCTGCGCGCGGGGCCTTGTCGACTTTCGAATCTCCCGGCCGGCGGAAGCCCAGGACCGAGGGCAGCGTTGGAATTAGGCCGAAATGGGGGGCAGGCGCAAAAGAAAAAATCCGTTTAGCTGGCAGAACTCCCCCGGACCGTGTGTTTCGTTACGGTTTGCCGATTCGTTTCGTGTCGGTGGGCGCCTTCGTCTCGCTCCACTCTCGGCATGGGCACATCCGCAATAGATCACCGCACCAAACCCGCGCCACATCCTGTAAGCTGACGCGCGCAGGATGACTTTGCCTATGTTTATGTTACAGCGCGATAAGCAGAACGAACAAAAGGACGCGCTTCAAACCACAAATACACGACCGACTGGTGGGCGTTGGCGGGGTGGGTGGGTGGGTGGGTGGGTGGGTGGGGGTGTTGAATGTTTACGACCAGTAAGGAAGCAATTCAATGAACGCTTTATGATTCCTATCTGTTTATTCTGGCCGCGCAAAGTGATCTAACTGAGTGTTTGTCAAAGCCCTCTCCCCCCGGTTTGGGCTCCCGGGAAGGATGTAAAGGATTGGCGGAAGTTTATGATGGAGTTTTCGCTTTATTGAGGTTTGCGATGATGCGACGGGTCGGGACGGAAAAGAGCCGAAAAAAATAAAGATGAAGAAGGAAGAAAAAATATATACATGCACACACACACATACATACAACGAAGGGAAAAAGCGCCATGCAATCAGGGCAGAATCGTCTTTGAGACGTAAAGCAAAAATTCATCACAATGGTTTATTAGAAGGCGCTCATTTTGCCTGCAGTGATGGTGGAGGGAAATAGGGACGCTTTTCCGGCTTCGTTTAAACCAATTATTAACAACCCCTGGATGGGGGTCGAAATGGTACGAAAAAAAAAATAATAAATAAAACGAAAAACCCTAAATCCAGCATGCCGTTACGCTAATGATCATTTAAAAATGCACAATAAAAAAAAGATAATTCCGTTTTATCAGCCTGGGTGTGGGTTGTTGAAAAAAAAATCAAATTGCTCGCCTGCTGGGATGTTTAATGAACCGATCAATAATTTACATTCATTGTCCTGGACGCGCGTGAGTATGGGATAGTTTCCATAGTAGCCCGTCGGTAAAATAAGCTCGCCTACTGCGATTGTGTTGGTTTTTTGTTGAAGAAAATAAAAACCCGTTCCGATAAAGGCAATTGAATCCGACCACCGGCAAAAGCAATGGCGTTCGCAGCATCCTTACTTATTTCGCAACCACCCCACCGAATTCCCGCAGCCAATTTCCCGGAGCTGCGAGGTCACATTCAACCGGACGGCTGGCGGGCACCGCTGACATCCTTCGAGGGATTACGCAATGGATGGGGCTTCCGGTGAAAAAAAAAAGAGGGGAGTCACGGATCGGGACGCGAATACCTGCCGGTGTGCGGTGAAAGCAATCTCGGTTCAATCAATGAGGATTATTAGGGAGTGGACCTGGTCGGTTCACCGGAACGCACCCGGCTGCAGGAATGCGTCGCGCGAAATCGGTCAATCGGTAGTCAAATGGTTTGTTTTTCCACCGAAGTGTCGGTGAAATTTTCCAGCTTTTCGTACGCCGCCACCGATTGTGGTGGCTTTGTGTGGTTTTGTAGCTCCCGGTTGCCAACCATTCGGAATTGAACCATCGGAATTGCAGACAAAACACATTAAAACATCCGTCCCCGAGTGTAGCTCGCGTGGTAGATTTCCTTTAACTTTTCGTTCGGTTTTGTTCAACCCTTCCACCACAGAATCCCGGACACGTTACATGCATGCAAATTGTCCGCAAACGACATTGTTTCGATCGTTGTTTTCATTTGGCTGTAATTGATTTAGCTTCGAGCTCGTGGGAGGCACTACACTCACTCGCAAGGATCAAGGGTTCGGATAATCCGGTGGTGTCACTTATTCATTGCTTAACATTGCAACATTTGGCCCTTACCGGGGAGGGGGGCAACAGGGCTGCCAGCAGCCTGGTGAATTAATTATCCCAACATGGCATATGCACACGATCTTTGTACACGATGCTTTCGCTTAAAGCTAGAAAAAGACCAACAACGCGGACCGAGTTCTTCACCATTGCTGTGGAAAAACCCACCCACCCGCAACAGGAGGTCATTTTAATCTCGCTCATTCATCATGTTTTATCAAAGCGGGACGGGCTGTGCGTAATAAATCGTTGCGGATTCTCATTTCCCCCCAGCGCGCCCTGGTCGGTGGCGTCAAACTCGCCAAATGTAAATACCGTGCCGATAATATTTTTCCCAGCCCCCCCGTCCAATGCCACCCCCCCGGGAGGCCCGCGACAGTGGATCAACCGTCACGGATTAGAGATAAGTTAAATAACCATCCGGTGCAAAATCCGAATCCGGCGCCGGGTTCCAATCGGTTTGCCTCGTTTGCTTCGTTTCCCAATTTAATATGCCAACATGACGAACGAAGGCAAACGAAACCGCGCCCCCGGAAAAGGACCTCCGTCGGTTCTGCCGTCACACATGGTTTTTCGGGGTGGAAATTTATCACCAAAATGTCTGTTTACACCCGCCGATAAGCAGCAGCAGCAGCAGGCGCGGGGTTATTTAGCATCGTTCATCGAGAAAACCCGGTGGCCGGTGAAAATTCGCGACCTCCGTACGGTCCGGTCACGGGACGTGCTTCTTTCGGGTATCCTGCCACCGGGAAAACACATGTCAAACAAGGTCCTTCGAAGCTCGGGGGTGCCCTTTTGCCAAACTAGCAGGGATGCAAAGTTTTGTCGCGTTTATTAAAGGACACCAACCGGTGCTTGGAAAATTGCGTGCTCAATTTATCCACCCCCCACGCCGATAACGGTGCGTTTGGAAGGAATAAATATTGACCCCACGCGGCAGGGGGCGGCATCCTCGCGGGTCGCATTCCGAAGCCAGCCGAAGGATACGCTGCCCGGGAATTGCACAGGTCCTTATTAGTTTGTTTTCGTGGTGTCCAAAACCCGCCCGCCCGGTTCGGTTCGTGTTTTCACATGGCTCGAAGCTTTTGACCCACCCCGCCATTGCCACACACACACACACACCACTTCCGGATCAACCGCGGTCAAACGTGCACCCGGGGCTCGCGTATCCTGAACCCCCCTGCGGGTGGAAAGAACGACCGAATTAAACAACTGGCCTGAGAGGGCAAAAACAATCATCACCGTCGCTCCCACGGAGCCGAATGCGAATGGGTTCCGCAAGGGCTATTGGTTGCTGTTTTACTGCCACAAATCTAATCCGTGCGTCTCGCTTCACACTCCCCCCGCCAGCTGCCCTCCTCAACATCCCGTGGCCAGGTGGGATTCACCTCCAGGGGGCGCTGAATGGCACGGTACGCTCGGGGATTCGCACGCCTTCACCCACGAGAGAGGGCGCGCGAGCAGAAATTGAATTTCGTCTGCTTGAACCGATCCGAAATGAATTACTTTTCCCACGCCCCCCCCCCCCCCAGTTGGATCCTTGGAAGCACGAAGCTTGTCCTCGGTGCCACCCGCTAATTGCCCACCGTAGCGTGAGCGTTTCGATTGGTTTCGGAACCGAAGGGCTCGCGAACCAGCGCGCGCGGTAATTAGCTCGTCATGCTCAGCTGCGCCAGGTGGGCGAACTTGGCTCGTTTTCCGGGGGGGGTGGGGGGATGAGTTACGGCCACAGTGCCGCAACATTGTGCTAGCCACCGTCATCCTGGCGGCCATTTTTACGCTCGAATCGACGCTCGCCTTCAAACCCCAAAACGAGCGCCCTGTGTGTCCTGTTGGTCTTCTTTTCCATCGTTCTTTTGCAACGCTGCCGACGCGGAAAGTGACAGGCCCACTCGCTGCTGGTAAGCAGCTGACAAGTGTCGGCCGTTGCGGTGAACCTACCCAACCAAACCGACCCTTAGTTGGCCGTGACAATGGGCTGCTTCGATGGGTTTTGCTGGTGATCGGTTACATGAGAGAGCGAGAGAGAGAATGAGAGAGAAACACAGACAGTGGAGTGGAGAAAAAAGGCAGCGCGTGGAAAAAAAAACCCACCATCCGCGTCGGGACGAAACAGCTGTTTCGGATTTTTCAGCGATGTAACGAAAATTTAATTTTCCATCCCGCTGTCACTATTCGGGGAAACAGGAGGGGGTGAGGTTTCCGGAAACGCGTCCCACCCGTACGGTTTGGAACGGGCGGGAAAGCGCCTTTTTGGGGGAAAACCTTTTGGCATCGTTTGGCTTTTCGGACCTACGCACCGGAGGGTGGGAGGCGCACGCAGGGTGTTAGTGGGGCAATAAGTGGGTGGCAAAGTAAGAGAGGAAAAAAACGCACACACACACCCATACACACGGTCACAGAAGAAGTGAAACCTCTCCGACTCCGACCAGCGCGGCAAGAAACGTACAAATCGACGAATCGATAAATCTCAATCAAATGGAATTCAATTTAGTTTAATTCAATACAACCGGGTAGGAGGGCAGCGAAGGGCACCGAAGGGCTGCCCTACACGGTGTGCCTGCGTGACCCTGCCCCACTGTTCGCGATTGGGATCGGTCGGGTCGCGTTTTCAGGACGCGTGAAAGGACGCCACGAACGCGCAAACGGACGCTGCTGATTATGGGATGGACGATGCTCTGTGTGTGCGTGTGTGTGTGGGTGTGTGAGAGTGTGTTTTTCTTTCGCCGTTGTTACAAAAGCGACCTGGCGTGAGATGGACCGTGCATCATCCCGCGCTCCGGATCCCCACGCCAGGACTTGTTAGTGCGTTCCTGGGACGGCAAAAGAACCAGCAGAAGCCGCAGAAGAAGAAGAAACAGAGGCAAACCTGGGGCGAGTTTTTGTTTGTCCTATCCTATCGTGCGCGTAAACAACCGCTTCCGGGAGCGCTTGAATTCGTAATGCACACGCGGGCGGATCGTCTTCGTGTGTGGTTCGAGCCGTGATGGCCGCTTCCGACGCTTAAAGACGTGAACCGACCGGAAGTCGGCTTCCACCCTCAATGGGGGTTCGATTTTTCAGAGGATCGGGCGAGCGTGATTGTGGGGGGTGGGTAAATAAAGTTTTCCTGCCCAACCCAGCCGGCAGGATACGCGGAAAATGGGTCACACAGGAGAAAAACCTGTCAGGAGGGTGGATGCATAAATTGTGTGCGATTCCGTGCTTCCGCGTTAATAAGCGCCGGCAAATGGGCGAAAGGTGAACCCCCCCCGGTGGGGCGACGGAAATTTTCCACCCACCCACAGGTGGGGGGGGAGGAAAAGTGGTCACGCGTGAAGAGTGCCGAAATGATCAATTGCGAGCCGGGAGACAGTTTGGTTGGGGAAAATGAAAAATGGGTCGCCACCAAGGGGGTGGGTTTCTACTTTTTTTTTGCTGTTCACCACGTGATGGATTCTGGCCGACCACCGGAAGCTGACCGCACTTGCGATTGGTGAGTAAAAAGTTGAAAAAAAAAATAACCATCCAAACGGGGCGTCGTTGGATCTGACTGCGGAGGTTTGTGAAAATTAATCGATTATTCAGCCAGTTGGCGAAAGAGCCGAAAAAAAAAAACACACACACACACACAACCCCAACGAATAATCGGCCATTTATCATCGAACCGAAATCGAAACTTTATTAGAGCCGACCCACCCAACTCGATCCGGGGGTAGCTTTAAAGCTCGATCTGTAACTTCCGTACTCTCGGTTGCGTTTTCTGAGCAATCGAGAGTTGAAAGGACGGTGCGGATGAATGCAGCTCGAGAACTGCAACAATCTACAAACACGGTAACCGGTAACGGTGGGCAAGCGAAACATGTGCTTTAGGGCGTAAATTGTCGGACGAACAATGGCGGTTCAAATCAATTTACCAGTACGCCGAAGCACGCTGATGTTCAATTCAGCAGCGTGCGGTTTTGCATCGATCGAATACAAGCCACCCTGCATGTGGAGGGATGCATTAGAACTGACCGGGGTGAGTTTTGTAATATTTAATCAAAACTGCATTTGACATGCAGTTATGCTTTTTGCGCGATGCGGTGTACAAAAAACACTGTGTGCAAACAACATTACATGCAATGTGTACAAATGAAAAGAGAACACGAGAATCGCTTCATTTAGACAAAGCGATGCTTTCGGATGTTTGCGTAACGCAGTAACGAAAACATTACAAATCCGTTTATTGCACTCGTAATGTAAACGTTGAATTTTGGGCGGGAGAAATTATTTTCACACACAGAGCGCACTGGCGCACGTGGAATTTCTGTGCGAAAAAAGTTTTCCCGCCCAAGCAAATTCCATTTAAATCCCAATGGCAGAAGTTTCAAGCGCGCGCGTTTTCGGGCAGCGGCAAAAGCGGAGATAAAACAAAATCGCGATCTTGGCGAGCAAATATGCGCGTTTTTCGTACGGCTCGCGGAAAACACGAGCTTCCGGTGCCGGTTCGTGAAGAAATGACGCTTCTTTCTTGCGCAAATTAATCATCCCCCCGAACGTCAGTGCACACTAGATGCGGCGCCGACGTTTGACGTGACTTTGCAACCGAACGTTTGATGTTTACCATGGCATCGGTTTGCCATTTTCTTCGGTACGGGAAAAGTTGGCAAAACTACTCGCCAAAAGCCAAACTATTCATTCCGCAGCGCCGAAAGAATACCCAGCCCCGGGAGTGGAATATTTTTACGTGTTTTTTTTTTGCTTCGGTGCTTCTACCCCGTGCAACCCGTCGGTACTCGTCTTCATCCGCCGGACGTCGTCGTTCTTCACGCGATGCGTTTGAAGTTTGGAGCCGTCATTTTCGAAATGAGAACGAATTCGATCTCGGTGACAGCTTTCGGATGGGTGGGGAGGTATTTGTATCGCTTTTTTTTGCACTCCTTTTTCTCTCTCTCTTTCTATTTCTCTCGTTCTTTCTTTTTTCTCCCGATTTGTGCCATCAAGCGGGCCCGGGAAAACACATCGCCACCGATGCCATCGCCAGCAGCACGCCGGGCGTTTATTTTTCCTTATTTATCATCAAAGAACTAACCCAACCCAACACTGCAACTGCGTCGAGTTCTATGGAAACGAGTGGGTACAGGGGGAGGGGGGGGGGGATGAAAACCCAAGACGACTTTCGTGCCAACGCTTTCCATTTGGTGAGAACCCGCCCCCTCGGGTCGGTCGGTTGGCTTCGTCGTCACCGCCGATGATGCTGAAGTTGATTGGATTTTAATGAAAAGTGCGAGAAGTAAGCAAAACTTTCCGCACGGCTTCCACGGGTTTTTGCCGTGTTTACTTCTGTGGCCAA
This sequence comes from Anopheles nili, assembly GCF_943737925.1. Taxonomy (NCBI): domain Eukaryota; kingdom Metazoa; phylum Arthropoda; class Insecta; order Diptera; family Culicidae; genus Anopheles; species Anopheles nili. The sequence continues at coordinate 61,240,638 of NC_071291.1, forward strand.
TTTTCCCGCCCACTCGACGGGGTGCGTTTTTTTTTGTTGCTTTGCACCTGCAAGCACCTGTTTTCACGGTGCCGGTCTTTTGGGGGGTTGGCTGGCCGTCCCGTACTGGCGGGCTTCTTTTTCACGCTCGCTTTGGCTTTGGAAATTGTGTGGTTTTTCATCACCACCACCACTCTAATGGATGGAATTTTCTTCTCTCCCCCCTTCTCGCAATCGAATCGAGGAAAATTCAACTCGAACGGAGCGTTTTGCGAGCGTGTCGGTGGTCGGTTTTAAATACGGTTTCCTTTCGTCCAGCTCCAGCTCTGGCCTCTAGGAGGGCCGATGGGGTCGGAAAATTGCACCCCCTTAAAGGAACGGTCCTTGGCATGCATGGCAAGGGAGCTTCTGTGGGGGCTTTAATTGCCGACCACGGGAAGTGTTGTTTTGACTGCGACCATACCCAGGAGGGCCGCAAACGGCTGGGAGTTTGTTTTTGTGCCCTCCCAACAGTTCCCCTATTCAGGCATCATAGAGGTGCATGAATATTCAATAGGGGAAGCAATAAACAACATTAATTACCACACCGTTTTGCAGCGCGGCCACGCCAGCTCCTTCCGCTATGGCGAAGAAGACGCCTACACGATCGTTCGGACGGGACGGGCCAAAAGGAGCAGACCGCTTATGGCCCCCCGGGCGATATTGATGGATGCGCTTATCCTTTTATCCAATCCAAACAGCACAATAGGTGGCTGGGATATGTGTGTTTGTGTGCGAGATGTGAAGAAACTCGGCGTCTTTGTTGCGCTATGACCGTGACGGGTCGCCATCGTCGGCCAGCAAGGATGTCGTGCAGCGCTCGGTTGGATGCTGCCGGCAACAAGGACCTCCACCATCCGGGTCCGGCAGGGGGCACTTTGTTGTCGTTCGGTGCTGTAATCGACGATCTCGCTCGCTCGTCATCGGCGGGTCGTCAAACTGGCCCCCACGGATGCCACCCGGTGGAAAATCACCCCTTCGCCACCCGGCCAGGGACCGGCGATGGGTTGTCGTGCAAGTAATTGGATTATTGCCATTTTCTGACGATAATTAACTTGCTCTGTGGTGTGCGCCGTCATTTTTCGTTCGTTTTGCGGTGAGGCTTTCGGATTGGGTTGGGCTGAGGCAGCGGATTACGTTCGAGAACAATTGAACGGCTTACAACAAAGGCAAAGAAAGGTCCTTGCAGTACTTGAAATTGTAAAATAACTAACTTTTGAAACCCTCAATCGATACTATAAACTCACATGTGCCAAATAAAATTGAACCCTTAAGAAACGTGTGTATATTGCTGGTTTAAAAACTTGTGCACTATTTTGTGTACTTGTTCCATAAACAAGCATCAAATTCTGGTACATCCAGAGAACAGAAAAAGTCCACCCCCTAAACTAAGGGTCGGGCTAGTTTTCCAACCCCAAAACCCACCGGTGCCCATTAGCCTGGCGCTCGATCTCGAAACCGAACCACACCACGGCCAGGTGTTGCGATGGCGAGGATAGAAGTCCTTCGAACTGGGTCATCATCCGTGGTCGCCCGGTCGAATCGGGCCGGGGGCCCTTCGGGGACTTCATTTACATTCCGTAATTTGGTCGTTTCGCGGACTCCAGCCCGGGTAGCCCGGTCGGTCCGGAAAACCCGGCGTCGCTACGGTGAATACCGATGCGTGCAACAATGAGCCCGATTCCGATCGAAACCACGGGTCGGACGGGGTCGACCGGGGGGGTGGGTTCCGTGTCCGTTTCGCTAACCGGTTTGTGATTGATACTTGTATTACGGAACTCCCGCTGGGGATATTTTTACGACGTCCATGGCCGACATCCTTCTCGCCGGCCGGGTTGTTCGCTCGTTTGTTCGCTCGTTCGTTTGCCACCTTCTTTCACGGTACGTTGGGCACCGTTGAGCCGCGTGGTTCGTGAAGGTCGCACGCACGGAGTGTAGTGTCAACGGATTCCAATTTCCCGCACCAAATCGCCTGCTGGAACCCGCCGACGTTCGCCTCTGCGTGTATGAGAGCACGAAAATTACAATCAGAAAGGAATGCCTTGCGCGTTCTGCGTGTCGAAATCGGAAGCGATCTCGCGTACGGTGGACGGTTGATTATTCCGCTTAGCACCGATCCATTTTAGCGTCATTTCCGTACGGATGGACGCGTGTTTTTTGGCCCTTTCGGATCTAATCTTACGCATGTCGCATCATCCGTTGTCTATTGAATAAATTTCCAAAGCCAAGCAACCCTCATAAACCGTTACAAGCGTTCCCGTGGCAGGTTGTCCAAATTTAAAATGCAAAATCAGTCACATCCGACACCGGGCCCGTTCCCCAGTTCCAGTGAAAAACGGAAGTTCACCTTAACGGAAGTTTCCGGCTCCCGTGGTGGGTGGAGAAAATCGCAACTAAATCAAAACTAGCCGAGGTTACACGCGGCGGCAGTTTGAGCGAAAGTTTTACGGACCGGTATCGCCATCATCACCACCATCATCATCATCATCATCATCAGCAGCATGATCATCACGAGGGCAATATTACGGACCGGTTTCGGACCGTACCATCGCTGCAGATTGTATCGATTTTTCGACGCCGAGCTTTAATAGCTCCTGCCAAGGTGCGCCGGTTCGTTTTATCGTCCGCACTTCGGAGAAGTTCCTGCTTGGCTCAAGCAAATCGGGCCCGTGTCCTTTTGTCTTTCTCTCTCTCTCTCTCACTCTGGGGTCCCACCCGTTGGGGCCGAATTTTCGTGCGGCACGGGCAACACGCTGCAAAAACTTTGCAAATGTAATAATACGCCCGTGGACGTCATCCTTGCCGGCATCGTTGTCCTCGTCGTCGTCGTTGTCTCGGGACCGGTTTCGGTTACATTCAGCTCGCATCCAGTGACCATTTATTTCCGTCCCGATGACCCCCCGGGAAGGGGAAGCACCGGAGCAACGCCTTTCCCGTGTCGGTGTGGCCCCTTATCTCTCTCTCTCTCGTCTCGTCCTGACCATCGATCCCCGGCCAATGGTCAGTGCGTGACTTCCCGGAATGGTGGATATTATTGAAACCAGCAGCACCAGCCGAAGAAGCGAAGCGGACAGCATGCATGCTGCTCGCACCGGATTTGTTTGGTTTTTATTTACTTTCGCATTTACACACATACAAAAACATGCACACACACGTTTTTGGAATTTTTTTTCCTCATCCTTTTGCCACGCTATTCTTGCTCTTCACCCACACGCCATGTTTTAGTTGGGCAGCTTGGAAGAAAATGTTTATTTTATTCCAATAAACATTTTGTATTTTTCGATCCCAACCACCCAACTAGGATCGAAACCACTAGTTGGGGGTGGTAGAAAGAGAGAGAAAGCAGGTGGAAGGACCAGGAACCGCAGTACGCACACGAGCACAACCCCACCCCAAAATGGGTGGCTCCGTTGTAACGCTGTTCGGTTTTTCCAGCATGTTTGGATGGTGGAAACACACATTTCGGGGTGGCTCTATTTTTCTTCTCCCCCCAATACCCTGCCAGGCCGTTCACGTAGATCCTTGGGGATCCGTAAGCTGGCAGCGCGTGTCCCGTTTTCTGTGCTCTCGGTGGGGTGGGTGCGTCCTCAAGACTTACACCCGGGTCGTTTCTTCGCAGCACACGACGAGCCTGAGTCCTGCCGGGTTAGGTTCTGCTGGCTTTCATCCAAATGGTGCTCATGTGCTGGATGTGTGTGTGAGTGAGTGAGAGAGAGAGAGAGAGAGAGAGATACATCCTTCCGCACAGTCGGCAATCCGCGCACCGACAAGCGGCAATGGAAAACGAAAGAAAACCCAGCCTGTGGAGTCGACCGTGCCGACGAGCGCGTTCCGTACGAATGCTATTGTTTTTACAATTGAAGCCCAACTTATGAAGTGCCGAGAAAATAGAGTGCGGAATCGGCCACGGCCACGGGGTGTAAACGAAGAGTGCAGCGAGAGTGCATAACGTAAAGCGGGGCACAAAGAAAACGACTTACCTTCTGGCTGGGGGTCTCGGTCTCGCGCGAAGACGGTCTCCTTTTTTGGGACGGTCGCGCGGAACGGCACGCTTGGATTGAAGGGTTGCATGCGGGAAAAAGAACAAAAACCACACACACACACACACATACATACAGTCACAAGCAGGGCCCATATGGTTGGCGTACTCGTGGGACGGAGCCAAACCTCCACCCGTTGCATATGCAGATATGCAACTTTAAGCAGCGCAAATATGAATGCACCCGGGAACAAATAGGACCCGGGACCTTCGAACGAATGGTTCGCCTCGACCCGCACCGAAACTTTGTGCAATTGTGAGTTTTCTTGCCCATTTCCCTGGCATCGCTACGGCTACGGGGCGTTGCTTGGCAACCAGGACGTTCGGTGTACCGCAGCAGCCGGGCGTTTCGCGCATAAAAGGGTGATCGATGAATATTACACCTTCGCCATTGTGCCGCCATTTGCAATGGCGCGTGGCAAAAGGTGCATTTCGCGACACGCCGTAAGTTTCTGCACCGCGTCCAGCCCGCGCGGGATGTTTATGTTTTATGAACTCCCGGCTGGCACTGGCTTCGGTTTGGTTTCACCGTACGTGCGACCGTCGGTGGCGCTGTTAAGGGGCAAAGTTTTCCACAACGATGTAAAGGCACGCGTTTCACCCTTTTGTTCGCGCGTTTTGGGAGCGGGGGGTTTTTTTTTCTGCTTGAGTTCTTGATCGAGTGACTTTCGCACGTTGGCCGTTATGTGCCGGTGTCGGGCTTGAAGTGGGCCGATTATTCTCTCACCCAAATGGCAGCGGGAAAAGCGAGAGGTGATTTAAGAGACAAAAAAAAAAATATATGTGTGAAAAGAAAGGCTCCAAAAATCGCACCCCAGCATGCGCCGGAATTATGCCCGGAATCGCGCTTAGCGGAAAGTAAAACAAATGGGCTTAACAAAAAAGAAAAAGAAAGCAGAGTAAAAGGCAAACAAGTTCCGCTTTCAAATTAGCAAGCTCCACGCTTTTGCTGCTCTTGCATTGTTTCGTCATCATTGTACGGATAGAGCATTAGAGCCCCTCCCCCCCCGCACCACACATACACGCTGCACATGCTCGTCCCCCCACTCCCCCACGAGGTGAGAAGAACATTATCTTCCCCTCGGACCCAGGGGTGGCAAGTTCCCGGTGGAAAGCGCACCCAAAAAGGGAGCAAAACGCGCCAACGAAGAAGCAGAAAGCAAGAAAACTTTTCCACTATAACCATTGCACGATGGGGGTGGTGCGTGGGAGGAGGGGGAGGGGTTTAATGGCTGTTTTTTTCCTCTCTCTCTCTCTCTCACTCTCTTGAGCCGGTGCTCGGTTGTTTGTCTGCTTTAAAACATTTGCCACCATCATGCATGCACACGAGCCCCCCAAAAACCCTGGGTCCTGGGTGATAATGGTGTGTTTTCTCTCGCTCGCTGTGTATGCACCCGACCGGCTGTCCGACGTGCATCCGACCGTCTCGGGGGGGGGAAGGGTAGGCAAGGAACTGGGAGCAACCGGAACCAGAGCCTCCGCTTGGGTTCGTAGTTTTTCGACGGGAAAATCTGAGAAAAGGCAAACCGAACTGGAGCATGATTAATGCGTACTTAACGTTTAGTGTTTGTCCAACGGAGCACGAAACTTAAACAACATGCTGCCCGCCCGGCTGTTTTTGTGTGTCAGGACGCGCGCGTGTGTGTGTGTGTGTGTATTAGTGCCGAGGGTTTTTCTGCAAACCGGTGCATTGTTCTGCCCGAGCGTGGCACAAATCCGTGGGGCGGTTTTTTCGGAGGCGAACCAGCGTGGAAACAATGGCACAAGACTGCAGAGGACGTAGTCCATGGTAGTTAGGTGCCATTGCCTTTTTTTTCTCACTCTCTCTCTCTCTCTCTTCCCTCATCACGCCTGAAAACTTTGCATCCTTCATCCTCGTAACCGTTAATGCGTACGTGCGATAAACAACTCCTGAGGTCGCTCGATGTCAAATGTCAATAAAGTTACAACGAGCGTAATTACAAGCGCCCTTTTTGTTTCAAACCCATACGGTGCGATAAGACCTCTTTCGGTGTGTGCTTCAAGATGCCAAGCAAATGTGGTTGTAAAGACGCGGGGATGAAAAAAAAATAAACGCCACCAAAGAAAGCGAACCGCGAGTGATGAGCGCGCGTTCATAATTAATTGGCGTGGAAATACGAAATTGCGGTGCTTGGGGCGGAACCACCCACCAGGATTTGTTTGCGTTTCCATTCAATTATGAACTTTTTGGCCGGGTCGTGGGGCTTTGAAAACCGGCTTTCGATCGGTACGAAGCGGTGCCAACTTACCTCACCAATCGGAGCGCGTTCTGTTTGAGATGCTGGGCATGCTAAATCAATTGCGATCGAACGCGTTGGGGTGGTGAAAATTAGTCCCACCCACAGGTTGATTGGGGGGTTGGGTCACTTTTACTGATTAATTTCCACCACCTGACGGTTAGATGTTCGAGCTTCTAGAGCTGATTGAAATCGTAATGAAAACCCATTCCCGAACGGGTTTTTAAAGATCACTTTCAAGCGTAAGATCGTACTGCGCTTCGAAGCTTTTTTCCGGCTTCGCTATTCAGAAACCGAGATAAAAGAGGATAGCCAAGCGACGCTAAAGAAGGACGCGACGTATTTTGAAGTCGTCCCGGCGGAACGGCGACGTAAGATGACGTATGATAGCGTCACAGCGTGCATTAGGATTAAAAAAAAACATCATTTTGTGAGCAGTAAAAAGGGGCTCCAATTCAAAGCTGTGCACTATCAAAGCATATAAATATCAAAGCGTGCACGATACGGGATAAGTTTTCATGAAAAAAAAGGCACCGAGCTACGTAATGCTTTTAAAGCTGTGCAGATTTTCTACATCACCCTCCAGCTGCACATTAAGCACGCGTCATAGCACGAACGCTTCAAACAATTAGCGTGCCGTTTTGGTATTACATTCCGGGTAATATAATTATTTCCGCTTATTATTCCCCTTTTCGGAGCGGATGTTGTGCAGCCCCCCCTACTGGGGGGATATTTTTCTCCACTTCATAATGACCATTATCAGCTATCAAACAATGTCCCTTTCACACGGAGTAATTAACGGGCCCGCGCACGTTCGAAGGATGATGATAGTGACAAAAAAAAAACATGATTTAAAAACAGACAACAGATCGCTTCCATCCTATCGGGTCCGTGGCCAAGGTGACCAAGCGGTGCATAATCAAACCGGACAAAGCTCTCTATTGATTAGCGTTTTGATTGCGAAAGAAAAAAAAAGGCGCCCGATAATTGCATCGATTCGCTTCCACTAGCTTCCCGTTTCGGTGCCGGTGAATGAATCACGCTTCCATAATGCCCCTCCCGATGCCCTGGACGCTCACGTGAATGGGACACAAAAACAAGGGATGCAAAAAAAGAAATAAAATAAAGCAATAGAACCAACCCGAACCCCCGAAACAAAACGCTCCGCTCGTTTTTCCAGCAACCAAGCGATATCAATAGTTGGAACAAAATAGTGTATGCAAATTTAATAAGCATTATAAGCGAATCTCGGCGAAGTAATTAATGGCATTTACGCACATTAATTTCACGCTCGCTAAAAACGTTGTATCAATAGCGACCGGTACCGTGGGGGGGTGTATGCGTTTCGAGCAGGAAGGGGGACGTTTTTAGTACCAGAAGTCACCGTAAACCCAATCCGCTCTGTTGCGGGAGTCCGATAAAGGGCTCTCCGGGGAAAAACCTACCCCCACGTCCTCGTCATCCCCCGGGGAAAGCCGCTCTCCACCGACCGTTGACATAAATCAGTGTGGAAATTGGTTCACACCCGCACCGTTCACCCAGGGCTTCCCCTTTTTTCGGAGGCTCGTGGGAGTCACCGTTTAACCACAACTGCACCAACAGCAGCGCTGGTGGCAGCGAATTCGTCATCGTCAGTTAAATTTTTAGCGTTTGAGAAATGTCCTTTCATGGTTTTCTGTGTGTGTGTGTGTGTGTGTGTGTGTGTGTGTGGAATGTTTTTGGGAAACGCTCAATTAGCACCCCCACCCGGCTTAGTGTTGTTGCAGCGTAGTGGACTAATTTGTGGAATAATTTATGCACCTTTTAACCTTTGGCGGGAAACTTGCCCTCTCCTTTGTTCAATCGATCATTTGCAAACGTTTTTTTTTTCTTCTATTTACCTCATTGTAAATTGAATGACATTATCTAACGGGGAAATCATACACGTCAAGTGGCACTTCGCGCTGGCTTTCCTGACGCTTCCATCGTAGGTGGGAAAGTGGTGGAAAACGAGCCTCCGGCACCTTATCAGTCCGCCCTGTGGACGTGTGTGTGGTTTTCTGCATGCAGAAATGTCACACCGACACGAGGTGCAACCATACACGCCCACGTTGCGTAGCAAAGCGAATGATCCTGCGGCCAAATTGCGACCGAATTAGCCAAATCGGAATGGTGGCGGAACGGATGATAAATAAATTTGCCGTAACACCGCATCCGGGAGCGGTTGTACCGGGGGCCACCGTAGACGAAACGGCTCCCAGTAGCTTTTGCGGGTGGGTGGGATTTTGCAAATTTATCGGTGTAACCAGGGCCAATGCCCGGTGGTAGCCTAAATTAAACGACTTTCCCAACATGGACGGGTGAGTTTTGGGACTTGCCAGGGAATCTGGTTGTCGCAGTGATGCAACGGGGCTGATTTTACATTCATTGCACCACGACACGGGCGGGTTTTGCTTGCGTGGCTGGTTAAATGACAAAATAGACAATCTGCACCGCCGTTGAGGTTGACGTAAATTTCTCTCCTTTTTTCATGGTTTGTTTGCTCAAAAGTGAACCAATTTTAATTTATTTTTCACTCTAAAAATAACGTTGTTTTTCGCTTACGAAACGGTTGAAACGAATGACGTAGAACCAATGTTTAGAACCGGTTCGAACCGGTTCAATCGAAGGTGGCCATTTTGTTACAGTTTCTTTTGTCAATAATTACACGCTAATAGAAACGGTGAAGCGGAACTCTCTGAGCCCTGGTGGCGTGTGTGCAGGCCGGGCTCACAATAAATCATAATTATTGGTAATTTTAAATGGATTGGATAATCATTATTCATTGGAAATAATTTCACGCTAGTGCATTCCCGCACGCGGGTTAGTTAGAGCGAGAAGGGCTAGTGAAATGAAACCGATCGTTTTTGTCCAGTAAATGATGAATGGAAAATTGGCACTGGCATGGTGGCGCTGGTAGAGAACGAGAAAGTTGTTCCGGATAGGAATTTGAGCGAGCGTTTTACATGTTTTCTGTTCTGTTTTTTTGTGTGCAATCACCGCTGAAGCTTTAAACCTCAATGCGAGCATTACTCATGTACAGAAACACCACTCTGTCTGGGACAGTTTGTTCCGTTTTCCCGCTAAAAGCCAACGGACATCGGGATAAATCGACGGGTTCACCTGCTAATCACTGTCTTCCTGCCAGTTGCACAGCTCGCTTCCAGACAGGACAACCGGAACGGTAAACTTTCCCTCCCTAAACTAATGAAGGACGCAAAATCGGAACGATGGCTCTGACCGGGGGATTTCCCCGGTCGTTCTCGCCATCCATCCGCTGGTTTTCCGATACCAATCCGGACCCGCAACGGTAAGGAAATTTGTCACCCGCCACCCGGATCCGGGAAAGCGAAATAAATTCTGAAGATCACCCCGGGAGGGTGGACCAATTCATCACCGGAACGGAGGGGGTACGGGGGGGGGGGGCTAAATCTGGTTGATTATAAATTTTGTTTTAAACTCCCTTTCTCTCCCGCTCTCCCGCTCCATCCCACCGGGTTCCACCCTTCCGAAAAAAGGGAACTAGAACCGGGTTCAGGTCGGTTCCGGTCGGTTGGCAAGCGAATGGAAAATGGCCCTCGGGCGTGGCGTGGAATGGGGCATGTGATATTGTAGGGATTTTTAACTGACCGTTAGTGTGGCTATTTGTGGGAAAGGGGGGAGGGGGGGGGGTTATCCAAGGGCCCCACTTCCCCAACCCAGCACCGAAGAGCCGAGGGGCCGAGCATAAAATATGACAGTCAAATAAGCTTGAATAACTGGGGAACTATGCAGTTCCAGTTGCAGATTTATGTGATCGGAGGCCACGTGCCCTGTGAGCGGGGATGTATGTGTGCGTACGACCCGTACGTGTGTGTGTGTGTTTTGGAGGGGATTGTACAGCTTTTTTTCTTCTTCTTTCGTTTGTTTTGCACTCGCTTTGTTTTCGAGGCACATACGAATTGCACCGCAAAACCGGGCAATTGAAGCAGGTTTGGCGAGCTTTTTAGTGAGCTTTCGCATGACAGCGTGTGGGGGATGATTATATGCCCGTTTTTTCAATGACACCACCGACGGGGTGGTGATGACGATGACGATGATGATGTGAGATGAACGAGCTACACACACACACACACACACGCACACGCACATATACGGACTCACAAGCACTCCCTGGTGTAGCATTTCCGCCGGTCCGTATTTATTCGTCGTTAGCAATTTTGTGAGCATAGTAAGATCGTGCAAATCGTGCGGTGGTGCCACACACCGGGCCTTCATTCACCCCCAAGTTTAAGGGCGGCACGTGCCGGAAACTTACCGTTTTTTTTTTGCTGCCAACCAACCAACCTCCCTTTTTTATGCAGCTGCTGCTGCTGCTGCTGTTGTGACAGATTTTTATGCACGCTCTGGAGCGCTCGTGCCAGCTAAGCCGGGCTTGTGCGATGCTCGAACAAACTGTTTCACTTTAGAGCTTTTTTTTGTGCCACCCTCTTTCTCTCTCTCTCTCTCTTTATCCCACCCTCACACCTCGCTGTGATTGTTGTGGACGGGCGGGTGGCAAGGGGGTTTTTATTCAACTGTTTATTTATTGCATTGCTGCAAGCCCGGCCGCTTAAATCCTTTCACTGGGCTGGAAAAACCTGGGCCCTGCCACGCTGTTCATCTTGCTGTCGTCCGACCTAAGGATCCCCGAGCGATCCCACCCACCCTTACGCTTTCCCAGGGCGCCTCCTTTTGGGCAGGGAAGGACTCACCATCCGTTCCTCATATCCCCCTTTTTTTCTGAGGCGCGCTTTGAAGTGGAAAATATCCTCGTGATCCGTTTTGGGCCGGGTCGTGGCGGCTCGGTTCGGTTGGCTGGGCTCGAGTGCAGTTGAGGGTTGAGGGTGGTGAATATAGAAAAGGGGGGCAACAAAAAAAAATACTTGCAGAAACATGCACACGGAACTAGAAAAACGAACTGCAAACGATTACATTTCCGGTTCGCGGATACGTGAAAGCGTCGTCGGCGCGCTGATTGCGAACCCGGAATGCTTTGCCGGAATGGGTGGGTTCGGGTTTTGTTGGTTATCGCTTATCTAGCAGCACATTGAGGGTGGCGTTTTGCATTGATTTTTGCTCTATTCAGTGGTACGGTCGTGTTTTGAGCCCTTTTCGCCCCTTCCCCAATTTGCTTTATGGCAGGTCACAGCTTCGACGGGGTTATCTACATTTCGCATGGGTTATTTATTGAATTTACGGAATAAATTTGCTTTTCTTTATGCCCCGCGGATTACGCTAGTGCGTCGTCGGGTAACAGTCCATTTCCGAGAGCGTTGCGATGATGTGCGATGAGTGCACGCATCCAAAATTGAGGGCCCACGTTTATGCGGCAAACGTTCGTGGCGTTCGTCTTTGAGCGTTTACTTCACGGTGTATTTGTTTCGGGGTTTCATTCGCGCGCACATTTTATAGACAAGCGCTACCGAGCACGCAAATTAATCTGGCATTTTTAACACCACGGGAAAATGTGCATAAAAAACTGATGAGAACGTTTGATGAGATGCATTAAGGGTAGTAAAAAGGTAAGCGAAAAAAAAAGAAAACAATACGCACCGAATACACTAGATGATGTTTTCGATCATCGGAATGTTCGAAACAAAAAAATAGCGCCCCCTTTCATCAGGTAGGTTTTTATGGGTCCCATAAAACCGGGTACGCACTAAAAAGCGAGTACGGCAATCGGAAATAAAAGTTTTCGATTGAAAAGTCTTCCCGGAGGGGGTGGCAAGTGTGCGATATAAATTGTGCGCTCCGGGGAAAAATGCAGATGAATCGACGGGCACTAGCTGAACGGGGGCGTGTATGTGTGTTTCTGGGGGGTGGCATGTAACGGAGTGTCGATGGGGTGGAGGATACGGAATAAAAAAAGAGGGCAAAAAAAATACGAGCCCTCCGGAACGAATGGAGGAACCGCACGGATGCAACCCCGATTCCAACGTTCATCTCCGGTGAATCGCGTGGAATGTGAATGCAATTCGAACGCCACTTTAGGCTGAATCGCGTTGAACAAGATGTATGTGTCACATGTGCCACGATTGCCTAAATGCACGTTCGACCCACACACAAAAATGCCATGACAACGCGAATGGCCTGCTGAGCCGTTGCGGTGATGCTTTACAGGTGCTCGAATCGGTTTCGGTCGAATTTTCTCTGTTGAGCTCCATTGGCTTTCAAACACACCGGATATCGTATGGCGCGTGCAACTAAGTTTTTAGGAGAATGATATAAAAACAAGCGGTAAAAAAAACTGAAAACGGCGAAACTAAGCTCGGCCTCTCGTAGATGTCGGTCCCGCTTGGCCGGTCAATTTCCAAAAGCGCAGGATTAGCGACCAAACGGTCCTACAAAGCAGTGCAGTGAGATTTTCACAACATTGTGCTTTTTTTTCTCTCTCTCTCGCTCTCTATCTCTCCCATCACCACTTGTTCTGAGATCTCCACCGGAAAACAGAACAAATACACGGCCTCTCGGCTTGCTCGGTGTGTTTGCGTACGAGATTGTACCGGGTCGGTAGGATCCCGTTTGGCCCTTCCGAAACGGTTGGTGGACTGGGACCGTTGTCATCACAACCGCCCACGCTCGGTCGGTCGGTCGGAGAGTGGAGCGGCTTTTGGTCGTATTTCAATTAGGCGCCGAAATTCGGTGTAATTGTTTATCGCTCACTCGAAAGTTGGCGGAAATATTTAGCCGAAAAAGTGAGTCCAACCGGGAGGGACATGATTTATCGGCTAATCGGATTATGTGCTTCGTCGGAAACTTGCCCCAAAGCGTGCCAAGGGAAACCCCTCCACTCGGTTGGTTGCGCTGAATAGAAGGCCAGTACCGCCATTGTTCGTGCGCCGGTTGTTCCACCTTGGCGGGATGGGTTTTCCAAGGGATCCACGGTTTGCCGGGTGGCACAGACACCAAGCGATATGTTACTCGCAAATCCACTATTTGTTGTACCGCTAGTCTGACCGGTGGTGTAAAAGTTCGCTATAATTAAGCAGTTATTTGTTACCGAAAAATTAATACCGTACATACACCGTGTGGCCCGTAAATCAGCGCAATGGAGGCGCCTGGTGTTTTAGCCCGAAGGGGGTTTTTTTTTTGGTCAACGGCACTGGTTTGTTTTGAATGGCAAGTAAAGGCAAGTATCAATTATAGAAAAAAAAACGCTCAGTGTGTATGGCATGTGTATGCACGTCGATTAATTTACCGAAATTCAGCATTTTGTACGCCCATGGAGACAACAACCAGGCGCCTCCATTACACCGGAATTAAACGGAAGCGTATATTTAGCGCATCTTGCATTAGGAAAACAAAATTGATTTCTTTTTTCATCTCCCAACTGTTTTTCGAAGAAAACGCGCCTTGGCCCACGCTCAATGATCACAATCAGCATTTCGCTGTTACTTGCGGGGGCGTACGGCCAACAAAAAAAAATGCTCCCTCGAAATGAACAAACATAATTCAAAAGTTTTCGAGCGCAGGCGATCCGTGGAATGCCGGTCGCGATGGATGGAAAGGTCAACGGTTGCAGTGAAATGTTAAAAAAAGAGCACCATACGCAGCAAGGGGGCGTGGGCGCATTAAAGCATATTTAAAATACTTGCGATAAAAACTCATCTTCAAATTTAAATAGAATGAATAATCACAAGGGAGTTTGGGCCACCAGCCAGTGAGCTACGGTCGTCGTCGTCATCATCGTCAGTAGCCATTAGGGTTTGTGTAAAAAAAAACGATTGAAACAGAGAAAAAAAAAACAAGAAAATCTAACACAAAAAAATCCACCCCCTACGTCGGCTACATTTCGGCGCATCCGAAGCGTATGTCTCGTGCCCGTAAATCGAGCCTGGAAGGTTGTTTTTTGGTTTAAATGTTATTCATTTGGTGTTTTATTTTTCTGCTGCTGCTGCTGCTGCTGTACTCTGCCGACCCTCACATGCAGATTCGGAATCGTAAAACTTCACGTTAAATGATGCAACGAGAGATTCGCGCGGGACTTTTGCTCATCCGCCATCGACCGTTCCGTGACCAAAGGGAGGCACACGGGAAATTGGGAAACCAAAAGGACGGGAAAATAAGAAAAAGCAAAACACAACACTACACCGAGACGCCGAGGGCTTTAACGCGTGCTCGTTTGTACGAGAGCGTTTTGCGCTATTTGCGCTTGAAGGGCGTCTCGGCGCAGCATCAAAGCACATGTGATTTAGCTCACCCACCCGGCGGCCATTTCCGTGGTTTGCTAGGGGGAGGAGGGGGGGGGGTGAGGCCACGGCCGCAGGTACATCCAGACACGGAATCCCCCCTTCCCTCTCCCATAGGCCACCACCCCCACCGCAGGGGCCAACCGGGCTAGGTGAAACAGCAATTACGTTTTATGCTTTCCCGCTTTGCTGCTGCCTTCTCTTTCAATTATGTTCATTATGTTCGCCTCTCAATTAAGTCCTCCCCCCTTCTCCCACGCGGCTTCCTTCCTCACTCCACACGCCCCTCCTTCCCCTTTAACCTCTCTCCCAGCCTGTGGTTTGTGCAACGTTGGTTCAAAAATCGGGTAGCGGTGTTTCTTAGACGACGTCCGGGAAAGAGAAAGCCTTTCCCGTACCGTTGCCGGCCCGATTACGAGCGCGCAGGGACGCCGGGTGAAGTGGTGTGGGGTGTGGGTGGATTGTGGGTGCGTATTTGCGCTGCCACAGTGTAGCCCCGGTCGAAAAACTTCCCATGGTCGCCGGCCTCCGGCTGACGTGCCAACTCCGAAACCCCGGATTGTTGTGCGAAGATTTACCACGAAATGACGCAATTCCAGGGACTGGCGAGTTCTCGCGCGACGTGCTGGCAGTGTGTGTGTGTGTGTGCAAGGAGCTTTTGTTTTGCTCGCACACTTTTGCCCTTCCACCTCCGTGGAGTTGGATGTGAAAATTTACTTCCGCTCGCCACACGGCCCAGCGAATCAAGCGGCTGCGTGTTCGAGGACCAAGTACGTGCCGGATGAAACTGGGTCCGGAAAGCTGAGCGCTCCAAGGGAGAAAAAGGGGGGGGGGGGAGTTTCAAGGAAGAAGGAGCTACTTAGGGTGGGGAGGTGTTTGTGAGGGTGAGTTGCCGGAACCGGTGCCGGGCGAGGGTGCCATCGAGTTAAGGCAATCCGTACGCTAACCACTTGACGGAATGAGCTCGTCCGGTTCGTCGCTTCGAGGTCCTTCTAGGCACGACGATTGCCGAGAGATGGAAGAGGGGAAAGTTTTCGCCCACCCCCTCCCACCCACACACCACCAGCCTGTTGTACTAAATTACTGATTTTATTTGTAACTCCCATAAACCCGGCGAGACCCCCTTTTTATTCCGATTGCCCATTGCAATTCGAGCCCACGTCGGTCTCGTGTGTGTGCACTTGTTTGTGGCCCTATTAAGGATATCCTCGGGCGGGTGTGATGGTAAGAAAAGTGGCCCCTACTCCTGCAATTCGACCCACGGCACGCGGCTTGGAACAAAGCCCCAGGCCGTGCAGTAATCTCTCGTGCCGTTTTGTGTCGCGAAGGTGCCGCGCGTAGGGAATTTTTGGCGGCAACGCGCGTAAGGACACACGCGAACGGATGTGTCCTTTCACGTGACGTACGGATTCGCGGTCTCGGTTCGCTTATCATCCCATCCATCACGGTTTGATGTCATCGGCTCAACGGAAAACCGACACCGGTTTTTTTTTCGTGCGAAAATCGCCGCTTTATTTGCCGCTCGTTTCGCGCTTGTGCCTACTTTCTTTTATGATCACCACCCTCCTCCCCGGGGTGGGTGGTAGGAAGTTGTAAGAATAATTGACGAGCATCAGCGACGGTGATGACGACCATATGGTGCGGCAATATCGTTCCCGGGCGGGCTCGGATCGGAAGTAGAGGAAATAGATATATTTTATAAGTACTCACGGTGGTCTTTGATGAATCGTTAAATGTTTAAGGCACTCCCGGTACACGCCGGTAAGGATGCGGCTCGCATTCGACCATTTTTGGAGTTGGTAAAATAATTGTTTTAATCATCAATCCAAGCGCAATCAACACACAAGTGCCATCCGACACGCGCCCCCATTTGATTGATGATCACCAATCAGGGCATCATTTGGCGCGGTTCGTTCTAGTGAAATTGTTAAACGCCACACGCCAGCACCATAATAGAGGGTCCATAATTTGCAATCACACTGCTTCAAGCGATGCTGCGCAGGGGTCCGAAAAAGTAATACCAGCTCGCCTTTGATGTTCAGGGGGTCCTCTCGGCCAATCTCCAACACCGACAGCCGCGGCTGTATCTGTATTGGTGCATGTTTTTTTTTGTTCGGCTTCGAAGAAATTTAATATATCGAGAAATTCTCGGTAACCTCGCCTGGGAATTCTCGATAAACGCGGCTGAATGTGAGCGTGGCTGGCTGGCTGGCTGAGCTTTGATTTCCCACAAATAGCAGCCTGTTCGATCGGAGCCTGTAACCTGTCGTTTCCATGCATCCCTGCAACCCTGCATATGGCTTCAGGGGGCGGTGGGGTGACTATAGTCCTTCAACTTCGACACACACACCCACAGAGGGCATCGTCACCAGGACACGAAGGATTCAGCCCATCTCATCAGCTCGTTTAAACGCTCATGATAATGTTTCTGGGGGGTGGGGCTAGATTTCGCGGCATATCGAGCAACATTTTCACGCATAGATTCATTGATTTGTATTGGGAAACTTTGCTTTCCGCTTTCCCGGGGTTTTAGCGACATCCACGCGTTTCCATTCCCCATTCAGCCATTGATTATTGAAGCTTTCCATCAAACGGAACCGAACGCTGAGCCTTAGTTAACAATTTATCACATTTATCTTCTCGTGGAACGGGTTGGGGGGAGACCCATTTCCGGCCCCTCATTACCACCCACCCACCCAACCACCCACACGCCGGTGGGGACGGTTTACAACTACGCCGAGCTGTTGAGAAATGTTTCCGCCTCGCGTCCCCGTCCTCCCAGTAATGTCGGTATTTGCTCTTTTGCTCCACCAACCATGCATACGTGAGCCAGCGCGCGCGTGTGTGTGTGTGTGTGTGTGAGTGCCACCATTGTGTGTGGGTGGGCTGGCGGCAAACGAACGCCCACCGTGTCCGTGGGCTGAGAAAAGAGCGGCAAAATGGTGCACAAGAAATGGGTGGCATCGCACGGATGGGTGGGTGGGTGCCATCGGGTGGGTGGCAAATTTTCCTACACGACCCACTGGGGGTGGGGGTGGGGATGGGGGTGGTAAAATTGCGAAGAGTTTGAAATTTGCGGATACGGTTGAACGTGACTTACATGGTTGAAATCTGTAACGGCGGCAAAACCGTCCGGGGTTCCAGTGCCCCCTCCCCCACCCGCTCCTCCTCCTCCTCCTCCCTCCGCCCTCAGCGCATCATCCAGCAACGGCTTCATCAGCATCAATATTAGCTGCCGTCGTTACCCGGTTCCCGAAAGTTTACGCCACCGGCAGCATTTGGCCGGCCCGGAATTACGTAACCCCCGGGGAATGGAGTGTGCTGGGTCCTGCGCTGATAAGAAACGAGCGCTTGTATCCCGCTGGTTCGTCCGGGGGTCGCCAGCGCCATCGTCGAACGTCGAGTTCAAGTTTCTATTTCCGTTCCCCGGGTGTGGACGCTCCTGAAGATGATGGTAACCGGCACACACACACACACACACCGCAGAACTAGTTGCCTTTCATCCGGGTTGCAAGCTTCCAGCTGGCAGTTACCAGCTGTGCTACGGTTCCACTGCCAGCACGGGATCCAGTCACGAAGAAATGGGGTTGGGGAAGTTTTCGGAGGGAAAGGAAAATTCGTACGACATAATTGTCACACAAGAACTTCTGTTTGCGGTTGTGTCTATTGCTATCTGCCGGCGAAAAGGGCGATGTGCGTGTTTGTGTTTGGGGTGTGCGCATCCGATTGCACCCATGGCCGTGGCCTGCAGTGGCGTTGTAACGGAGGAAAGCCGAGGGAAATTCCTCGAGCCGGGAAAACCCGAACGCAGAAGCCATCGTTTCTTGTGGTCATTTCGGAGTCATTTTGCCATCGTTTCGGGGAAAGGACACGTCACCGTCGGCGTTCTCCTTGACGTTTTTGCTGGTGCTGGGATCCGCTGTGCAACTTTCTGACCGCTATCGGGTCGCCGAGGGTGGTGCCGTTTGTGAAGGTGAAGGGATCAACTCTTATTATGTTGTGCGCGCTCTCGCGCACCAGGTTGAAAGTTGTCCCGGAGCCTTCCCCCCGAGTTCTTGAGATTCGAGGAACTTGTTAGCTCCCGGGCACCAGCCTCAAACGCCGTTCCGTTTCGGTGGTGGGAAAAACTTTTTCGATACACCACTACCATCCGTTCGGTTGTGGGAGCAAATGAATGAAGCAACGGGAAGAAAACTCACACACATACATTCGCAGCAGCAACACGAAACGAAAAAATAGAAAAGCAGCAGAACATGGCGCACATCTCGCCGAAATAAGGTGCATGAATATTTGCAGCCGAAAAAGCAGAAGTTTTATTTTAATCAAGCAGCGAGCGAGCTTCATTCTGGTCGGGCACCGTGCGGCGAAAAACATCACACGAATCAATTCCGAAACTAATTTAGTGACTCCTGGCAAATTGGCGCCCGGAACTTTCGATATCACTTTATAAACGGCTCGATGAGCACCGCTGATTGGGTTTTTGCTGAATTTTTGAAAAAGTGCCAACTGCTAGGCACCAGCTGGGTGTGAAAGGGAGTTAGGGTGATTGGAATGAAGAAGCAGAAGGTTGTTAGGAGTTGCTATACTGAGAAGGCCGTGAGAATGCCTGCGTCCAGCCGTCCATAGCAACCATGGGCCGTGGTTGCTGTGGTGTAGCCGAACCTGTCACTTAGCAGCCACCTGACAGCCAGGAATAATCTCCGGAAGTAACCTAGCGAAGGGTTTGTGGTTCGATGAGTCTCTTTTTATTGCCGGCATGGCTTTTGCGACACCATAGCAGAGAGTGTGTTTGAAGGGTGCAATAATCCTGCTCGAGTTTGAATGATCAATCAACGAAGTCGTCAGTTTCGCCTGGCAAGAGGAAGCTTACATTGCTGCTAATAATAACCACACACAGTTCGTGCAGAAAACGGAGGAGTTCATGCACGAAACCTCGAAAGCACAGCAGCGTACTTTGTGGCAAAGCGCACACCAGCACCACCAATATGTGCATGTTCAATTAAGAACGCATAAGGACTCCCGAGAAAAACGTAGCTAGCGAAACCCCTGCAACCCTGCAGCCATAGTGGCATGATTACGACAGCTCTCGGATTGGTGCTGCCACCCGGTTTTCCAGCTAATCAACGAACAAGAAGCTTCTGCATATATCCTATTACACGAGCGCGTTTTTGGTTCCCGCGAACGAGCGAAAGCGCGCTGAAATCCGCCAATAATGAAGACCCGGCGTAGTGTAAAAGTTGGTCGCTGATAAGGTCGGTACCGTTGACAAACGCCCTCTCGGTTGACGATGGGAGATAATATGTGTGCGAATTGAGCACTCGACGGAATCCTTCCACGTTCCACGATGGGGATGCCACTGTTCCCGGTTTATTATTTTCACGGGAATCAATTTATCGTACCGACGACAAAGGCGTTTGCATTTCAGCGAACGCCATCTGCGAGCGCGAGAATCGAGCCAAAAAGAAAGGCTCTCCTGCCAGCCAGCGGGAATGGTAGAAGAATTGAAATTGCAACGGCTCGGAGGCAATAATGGTAAGTGCATTTTCGCCCAAAATGAAGAAACCTCAACACGAGCACGCGGTTTTGCATGTTAATTTTAAAAACGCGCACCAGCTGCCTCCCGGTGCGCACGTGTCGTTTACGCTCGCGGCTCGAATGCTTCAACCGATCAACGGGCGCTCCATTCGGCGGTTATTCCCAGCGCAATGTTGTTGCATGTGGCTGTGGCCATTTTTTTCCCCATCTCTCTCGGTACGAATTATGTTTTTTGTTTTGCTGCGGGAAAGCTCAAGCGACACGATGGTTGCTTGTGGAATGCTTTTTCGCCACCATTTTTGTCCGCCACCGTTGCCATTTGTGCGACCAGACAGACGAGCATCGGACGCAACCCAGCTGCCCACATCGCTGCCCCATTCTGGCGCTTTCTTTCGCATTTTTGTCCCTAACCCCAACCGTCGAGCCGCGTTTTCGCAGTCCTCGCGTTTGCAGGCGTTTTTTGTTGCTGTTGTTGTGTTTGGTTTGTTTATTTGTTTGGTTGTGCCATCTTCCGGACTTCCGACGCACGGTGGCTTTAGAACCGGGGGTTGGGAGGGAAATTATGTTCTTCCCACGGACGTTGCCCACGGATGCCACCCGCTGGCCACCGACCGCTGGCCCTTTACCTTTCACACACGCGCGTAATGAATGTTTCGTTCGGTTGTCGTTATTTGTGTTTTTATATCCCGTTCGGGCGGTCTCGCCGGTCGTCGCTCGCACACGGCCATTTCCAGGACATCCTGAGAGTAGGGGGAGGAGGATGGTGAGCTATCTTCACACTCTTCCATCCAGCAGCCTCGATCCTTCTTCGCTTTTCCACGCGAAACGCCACGCAGATCGTTTTCCATCGGCCGAAACGTCGTCCCACGGCGGCACACGGCACAGATTGGGTGTAAACGGATGTTGAGAATGCTCGCACGTGGCTCGTACGTGTATGTGTGTGGGTGTGTGTGTATGTGTGGGTGTGTATAATCACGTCCCGTCCCTGCCCTTCCCTCTGGGGAGAACCGGCCGTCGTTACTGTTATGCCTCCTCTATGCGTCCTGTGGCTCGTGTGATCGTGCCGGTTTTCCTGAGTTTTCCCAACCCTCTCCAACCAACTCTTCCCCTCCCCACAGTGGGTGGGAAAACGCCAACGAAACGTGGACGGGCGGAATCGAGTTACGCTCGGAAAGTGGATGTGGAATGTCGTAATGGTTTCGCTTGGTTGCGAGCGCAAAAGGAAAAGGCAAAAATGTGTATGCGCACACACACGAACACACACACACAGCCATATCGTATTTTTCCCTCGCCTCACACGTGCTTGTGTGTGTGTGTCTGTGTGCTTTGTTCAGGCGAAACCCCACCAGCTTTGCCACCCGAAGGGCCAAAAGGGGCTTGCGTTCTTGCTCTAGGACGTAGGAGAGGGCACAAATCCCGGCACCAGGACATTGGTAGCGCACAAACAAAGCAAACAAAAAAAAAACGTATAGCACACGAGAAAAAGGACGAAAGAAAAGGCAAAATCTGAAAC